>NC_134363.1:173655174-173992674 GCF_048569485.1 Anomaloglossus baeobatrachus | reverse complement strand
TATATTACAGGTGTATATAGGGGTGTAGTGATGTATATTACAGGTGTATATAGGGGTGTAGTGATGTATATTACAGGTATATATGGGGGTGCAGTGATGTATATTACAGGTGTATATAGGGGTGTAGTGATGTATATTACAGGTGTATATGGGGGTGCAGTGATGTATATTACAGGTGTATATAGGGGTGTAGTGATGTATATTACAGGTGTATATAGGGGTGTAGTGATGTATATTACAGGTATATATGGGGGTGTAGTGATGTATATTACAGGTGTATATGGGGGTGTAGTGATGTATATTACAGGTGTATATGGGGATTGTTTGTGTATATATGTATATAGCGTGTGCGTGTGTGTATGTATGTGTGCGTGCGTGCGTGCAGAGAGAAAAGCCCGTAACTGCGAGTGGTACTGGAGTTACATCGGGTACCATGTGCTCTCTCCCCGCCCCCTGCAGCGCCATACCGCCATTACAGGGCCTGATTGTGTTTCTCCAGTACCTGTTTGCATACATGTGACAGGTACCGGAGAAAACACGAGTCTGTGAAATAAAAAGATTTTCCATATTTACCTGCTTTCTTCAGCTCTGCTGCCTCCTGCTCCTGACCACTGCTCATTCATTGATTATTCACCGCACTCAGGACCTGGAAACCGGAGCATCGCGATGACAGCACCGGGCACAGCACCGTTGAGGACATCACCGCAGGGACAGGTGAGTATTCTGCAAGCACAGTGACCTCCAGGAGGTCATCAGAGTTTCCAATGAACTTTGATGACCATCCTGCGACACCCACGCTACAGCTTCATGGGTTCATCAGAGTTCATTGGGAACTGTGACGAGTCCCCGAGATGCTCCGGCTTCCAGGTTCTCAACATACACACACACCTGTATACTCACCCAGCGATGCGGTCCCCAGCGCTGTCCCTGCTTCCAGCTGCTCACTGCAGGGAATATTCAGTGAGTATAATTACCAGCGATAAGGAGCGGGAGGCAGCAGAGCCAGAGACAGCAGAGCCAGAGACAGCAGAGCCAGAGACAGCAGAGCCAGAGGCAGCAGAGCCAGAGGCAGCAGAGCCAGAGGCAGCAGAGCCAGAGGCAGCAGAGCCAGAGACAGCAGAGCCAGAGGCAGCAGAGCCAGAGGCAGCAGAGCCAGAGACAGCAGAGCCAGAGGCAGCAGAGCCAGAGGCAGCAGAGCCAGAGGCAGCAGCGCTGGAGAGAGGTAAATATAGAAAATCTTTTTATTAAAAAGACCCGTGTTTTCTCTGGTATTTGTCACACTGATGTCACACAGATCACATCAGTGTGCGGTCCGTGTGACACCCGTGCTGCCAGAGAAAAAAAAGGACATGTCTGCGTGTGTGCGTGCAGGGCCACGAGGGGTCACACAGTCCGTAACTTACTGTTTGTATATGAAGGGATAGTATATATGCTATATACAGTATTAGGTAAAACTGAGTTAATTATATTAGTCCAGCCCTCTAAAACCATCCCAATTTCTCATGCGGCCCCATGGGAAAATTAATTGCCCACCCCTGCTCTAGTGGATCTGCAAAGGGGGCAAAATTAATTTTTAGGATGTTGTTTGCTAACTAAAGAATTTATGTATAAAAAAAACAATAAAAAGCTCACAACTTATCTTATTTTTATGAGCACTATTAAATTAGGAAATAAAAAAATATATAAATATTAAAAAAAAAAACAAAAAAAAAAAAAAACAGATACTGTTGAGCTAGTTTTATTCTTTCGTATTTCCCCTGTGGATCTGTCTGCCAAATATACCAAAATAGAGCAGACCCTCGTATTACAGAAATCCAAGTTAGGGGAACACTGTTGTGAAGTTTGAGGAGGGTACGTGCACAAGAGACATAAATCACGGGGTGTATCCGCGGTATAAGTGGACGTCCGCGCTGCAGGTCATCTTCTGCGCAGTGCCGGTGGTAAATGTTACGCCACCTGTTATCTTGGGGTCAGATTTAGAAAAAGAAAAAAACAAAAATTGCGATTATTAGGGGAATTTTCAGGCTCTGATGCTCATTTCTTAAAGTATAGTTTCATATCCTGACAAGACAGAAAAAAAAGTTTTCAATCTTGGAAGAGAACGACTCATGAAGGAACTGAAACAAGGGACAACGCTGGGTCACGAGGATCCAGAAGACTCCACATCTGCAGCTTTATTACAGAACAAACCATGTGATTAGGTAAAAAACAAAAGAAAATGCATTATAAGCATGAAACACGTGCGCGAACCAATAGTGATGGGTTTAGAAACTTCTTTCTTGGTATCAATGGAGATACATTGTAGGGTATTTTTCCCCCAACCATGGTAGTGCCCGCTCATCACTAGTTACCAGTACTGAGCACCCGAGCATGGTAGTGCCCGCTCATCACTAGTTACCAGTACTGAGCACCCGAGCATGGTAGTGCCCACTCATCACTAGTTACCAGTACTGAGCACCCGAGCATGGTAGTGCCCGCTCATCACTAGTTACCAGTACTGAGCACCCGAGCATGGTAGTGCCCGCTCATCACTAGTTACCAGTACTGAGCACCCGAGCATGGTAGTGCCCACTCATCACTAGTTACCAGTACTGAGCATCCGAGCATGGTAGTGCCCGCTCATCACTAGTTACCAGTACTGAGCACCCGAGCATGGTAGTGCCCACTCATCACTAGTTACGAGTACTGAGCACCCGAGCATGGTAGTGCTCGCTCATCACTAGTTACCAGTACTGAGCACCCGAGCATGGTAGTGCCCACTCATCACTAGTTACGAGTACTGAGCACCCGAGCATGGTAGTGCCCGCTCATCACTAGTTACCAGTACTGAGCACCTGAGCATGGTAGTGCCCACTCATCACTAGTTACGAGTACTGAGCACCCGAGCATGGTAGTGCCCGCTCATCACTAGTTACAAGGAGTGAGCACCCGAGCATGGTAGTGCCCACTCATCACTAGTTACCAGTACTGAGCACCCGAGCATGGTAGTGCCCGCTCATCACTAGTGACTAGTACCGAGCACCCGAGCATGGTAGTGCCCGCTCATCACTAGTTACCAGTACTGAGCACCTGAGCATGGTAGTGCCCGCTCATCACTAGTTACCAGTACTGAGCACCCGAGCATGGTAGTGCCCGCTCATCACTAGTTACCAGTACTGAGCACCCGAGCATGGTAGTGCCCGCTCATCACTAGTTACCAGTACTGAGCACCCGAGCATGGTAGTGCCCGCTCATCACTAGTTACCAGTACTGAGCACCCGAGCATGGTAGTGCCCACTCATCACTAGTTACCAGTACTGAGCATCCGAGCATGGTAGTGCCCGCTCATCACTAGTTACCAGTACTGAGCACCCGAGCATGGTAGTGCCCACTCATCACTAGTTACGAGTACTGAGCACCCGAGCATGGTAGTGCTCGCTCATCACTAGTTACCAGTACTGAGCACCCGAGCATGGTAGTGCCCACTCATCACTAGTTACGAGTACTGAGCACCCGAGCATGGTAGTGCCCGCTCATCACTAGTTACCAGTACTGAGCACCTGAGCATGGTAGTGCCCACTCATCACTAGTTACGAGTACTGAGCACCCGAGCATGGTAGTGCCCGCTCATCACTAGTTACAAGGAGTGAGCACCCGAGCATGGTAGTGCCCACTCATCACTAGTTACCAGTACTGAGCACCCGAGCATGGTAGTGCCCGCTCATCACTAGTGACTAGTACCGAGCACCCGAGCATGGTAGTGCCCGCTCATCACTAGTTACCAGTACTGAGCACCTGAGCATGGTAGTGCCCGCTCATCACTAGTTACCAGTACTGAGCACCCGAGCATGGTAGTGCCCGCTCATCACTAGTTACGAGTACTGAGCACCCGAGCATGGTAGTGCCCGCTCATCACTAGTTACCAGTACTGAGCACCCGAGCATGGTAGTGCCCACTCATCACTAGTTACGAGTACTGAGCACCCGAGCATGGTAGTGCCCGCTCATCACTAGTTACGAGTACTGAGCACCCGAGCATGGTAGTGCCCACTCATCACTAGTTACCAGTACTGAGCACCCGAGCATGGTAGTGCCCACTCATCACTAGTGACTAGTACCGAGCACCCGAGCATGGTAGTGCTCTCTCATCACTAGTTACCAGTACTGAGCACCCGAGCATGGTAGTGCCCGCTCATCACTAGTTACCAGTACTGAGCACCCGAGCATGGTAGTGCCCGCTCATCACTAGTTACCAGTACTGAGCACCCGAGCATGGTAGTACTCACTCATCACTAGTTACGAGTACTGAGCACCCGAGCATGGTAGTGCCCACTCATCACTAGTTACCAGTACTGAGCACCCGAGCATGGTAGTGCCCGCTCATCACTAGTTACCAGTACTGAGCACCCGAGCATGGTAGTGCCCGCTCATCACTAGTTACGAGTACTGAGCACCCGAGCATGGTAGTGCTCTCTCATCACTAGTTACCAGTACTGAGCACCCGAGCATGGTAGTGCCCGCTCATCACTAGTTACCAGTACTGAGCACCCGAGCATGGTAGTGTCCGCTCATCACTAGCTACCAGTACTGAGCACCCGAGCATGGTAGTGCCCGCTCATCACTAGTTACCAGTACTGAGCACCCGAGCATCGTAATGCTCACTGATCACTAGTTACGAGTACTGAGCACCCGAGCATGGTAGTGCCCGCTCATCACTAGTTACCAGTACTGAGCACCCGAGCATGGTAGTACTCACTCATCACTAGTTACGAGTACTGAGCACCCGAGCATGGTAGTGCCCGCTCATCACTAGTTACGAGTACTGAGCACCCGAGCATGGTAGTGCCCGCTCATCACTAGTTACCAGTACTGAGCACCCGAGCATCGTAATGCTCACTGATCACTAGTTACGAGTACTGAGCACCTGAGCATGGTAGTGCCCGCTCATCACTAGTTACGAGTACTGAGCACCCGAGCATGGTAGTGCCCGCTCATCACTAGTTACCAGTACTGAGCACCCGAGCATGGTAGTGCCCGCTCATCACTAGTTACCAGTACTGGGCACCCGAGCATGGTAGTGTCCGCTCATCACTAGTTACCAGTACTGGGCACCCGAGCATGGTAGTGCCCGCTCATCACTAGTTACCAGTACTGGGCACCCGAGCATGGTAGTGCCCGCTCATCACTAGTTACCAGTACTGTGCACCCGAGCATGGTAGTGTTCACTCATCACTAGTTACAAGGACTGCGCACCCAAGCATGGTAGTGCCCGCTCATCACTAGTTACCAGTACTGAGCACCCGAGCATGGTAGTGCTCACTCATCACTAGTTACCAGTACTGAGCACCCGAGCATGGTAGTGCTCACTCATCACTAGTTACAAGGAGTGAGCACCCGAGCATGGTAGTGCCCACTCATCACTAGTTACAAGGAGTGAGCACCCGAGCATGGTAGTGCCCGCTCATCACTAGTTACCAGTACTGAGCACCCGAGCATGGTAGTGCCCGCTCATCACTAGTTACCAGTACCGAGCACCCGAGCATGGTAGTGCCCGCTCATCACTAGTTACCAGTACTGAGCACCCGAGCATGGTAGTGCCCGCTCATCACTAGTTACCAGTACCGAGCACCCGAGCATGGTAGTGCCCACTCATCACTAGTTACCAGTACTGAGCACCTGAGCATGGTAGTGCCCGCTCATCACTAGTTACCAATACTGAGCACCCGAGCATGGTAGTGCCCGCTCATCACTAGTTACCAGTACTGAGCACCCGAGCATGGTAGTGTCCGCTCATCACTAGTTACCAGTACTGAGCACCCGAGCATGGTAATGCCCGCTCATCACTAGTTACCAGTACTGAGCACCTGAGCATGGTAGTGCCCGCTCATCATTAGTTACAAGTACAGAGCACCTGAGCATGGTAGTGCCCGCTCATCACTAGTTACCAGTACTGAGCACCCGAGCATGGTAGTGCCCGCTCATCACTAGTTACCAGTACTGAGCACCCGAGCATGGTAGTGCCCGCTCATCACTAGTTAGGAGTACTGAGCACCTGAGCACGGTAGTGCCCGCTCATCACTAGTAACAAGTACTGAGCACCAGAGCATGGTAGTGCCCGCTCATCACTAGTTACCAGTACTGAGCACCTGAGCATGGTAGTGCCCGCTCATCACTAGTTACGAGTACTGAGCACCTGAGCATGGTAGTGCCCGCTCATCACTAGTTACAAGTACTGAGCACCTGAGCATGGTAGTGTCCGCTCATCACTAGTTACCAGTACTGAGTACCCGAGCATGGTAGTGCCCGCTCATCACTAGTTAGGAGTACTGAGCACCTGAGCACGGTAGTGCCCGCTCATCACTAGTAACAAGTACTGAGCACCAGAGCATGGTAGTGCCCGCTCATCACTAGTTACCAGTACTGAGCACCTGAGCATGGTAGTGCCCGCTCATCACTAGTTACGAGTACTGAGCACCTGAGCATGGTAGTGCCCGCTCATCACTAGTTACAAGTACTGAGCACCTGAGCATGGTAGTGTCCGCTCATCACTAGTTACGAGTACTGAGCACCCGAGCATGGTAGTGCTCGCTCATCACTAGTTACGAGTACTGAGCACCTGAGCATGGTAGTGCCCGCTCATCACTAGTTACAAGTACTGAGCACCTGAGCATGGTAGTGTCCGCTCATCACTAGTTACGAGTACTGAGCACCCGAGCATGGTAGTGCCTGCTCATCACTAGTTACGAGCACCCGAGCATGGTAGTGCCCGCTCATCACTAGTTACGAGCACCCGAGCATGGTAGTGCCCGCTCATCACTAGTCAACCAATATAGTGGACAAGAACCTATGAATGAATCACAAACTCATGATCAAAAGATGGATTTGAACCTTGAAGATAATGGCCAAGGAGCTGCGGTGGCGAGAGCGGAGAGGGGTGAAAATAGGCCAGGAGAGTAAATATAATTATTATTCTTGGGGGTCTGAAACAACCAAAGAGCACAAGAAACGGCAATAGGGGAACTTTCGATCTCAACCAAATGTTTTCGGACAGAATCGATTATGCCAGCAGATTTAAGAGAATCTTCCCAAATGTAAATTTCAGGAAATTTTCTGGTCTCCAGTCACAAGTTCTAAATTTTAGTCCAGATTTGGACTCAAATCTGGGCAGTTTTATTGCCATTCGTGCCAACCACGCATTTCTTCACAGAGACCATCTTAATGAGCTGCAGAGACTCAGGAGACCCCTTAGGAAAATGCACATCCATTTAGCAGGCATTTTTCTAGTCCTGTCTTTAAAGGATGCCTGGAAATCAGCGCGAGACCTAAATGAATATGGATCCATTGATGGGAAGAATAGAAAGTTCATTTTTACCATACATACCTTTTAAAATTAAAAAGCTGATTACCAATTAAAAACATACAGGGCATTGTCAGGTCCATACAATACTCCAGATCGCAGGTACAAATCCCCCAAGGCCGGCAAGAGAGGGCGAAGAGAGGAAGCTGTAAAATTTACCCAGAAAGTGACCACTTGAAAAGGGAAAAATGTCAGAATTCAAAAAAAATAAATAAAAAAATGCATCAAAACAATCAAAATATGCTAAAAAAAAACCAAAACCTTTCCAAATAATGATATACACGCACACAACATTATCACTTAAAATCATACTGATCGTAATTTTACTGCACAATGAACACCTCAAAAAAAAAAAAAAAAAATACAACGATGCAATTGAGAGGGTTTATTTCACCATTTTCTCAGATCAGGAATTCATTTTTCCATTTCTCAGTACAGTATATGGTAACTAGTGATGAGCGGGCACTACCATGCTCGGGTGCTCAGTACTGGTAACTAGTGATGAGCGGGCACTACCATGCTCAGGTGCTCAGCACTGGTAACTAGGGATGAGCGGGCACTACCATGCTCGGGTGCTCAGTACTGGTAACTAGGGATGAGCGGGCACTACCATGCTCGGGTGCTCAGTACTGGTAACTAGTGATGAGCGGGCACGACCATGCTCGGGTGCTCAGTACTGGTAACTAGTGATGAGCGGGCACTATCATGCTCAGGTGCTCAGCACTGGTAACTAGGGATGAGCGGGCACTACCATGCTCGGGTGCTCAGTACTGGTAACTAGTGATGAGCGGGCACTACCATGCTCGGGTGCTCAGTACTGGTAACTAGTGATGAGCGGGCACTACCATGCTCGGGTGCTCAGTACTGGTAACTAGTGATGAGCGGGCACTACCATGCTCGGGTGCTCAGTACTGGTAACTAGTGATGAGCGGGCACTACCATGCTCAGGTGCTCAGTACTGGTAACTAGGGATGAGCGGGCACTACCATGCTCAGGGGCTCAGTACTGGTAACTAGTGATGATCGGGCACTACCATGCTCGGGTGCTCAGTACTGGTAACTAGGGATGAGCGGGCACTACCATGCTCAGGGGCTCAGTACTGATAACTAGTAATGAGCGGGCACTACCATGCTCGGGTGCTCAGTACTGGTAAGTAGTGATGATCGGGCACTACCATGCTCGGGTGCTCAGTACTGGTAACTAGTGATGAGCGGGCACTACCATGCTCAGGTACTCAGTATGTAACTAGTGATGAGCGGGCACTACCATGCTCAGGTACTCAGTACTTGTAACTAGGGATGAGCGGGCACTACCATGCTCAGGTGCTCAGTACTGGTAACTAGTGATGAGCGAGCACTACCATGCTCGGGTGCTCAGTACTGGTAACTAGTGATGAGCGGGCACTACCATGCTCGGGTGCGCAGTACTCGTAACTAGTGATGAGCGGGCACTACCATGCTCGGGTGCTCAGTACTGGTAACTAGTGCTAAGCGGGCACTACCATGCTCAGGTGCTCAGTACTGGTAACTAGTGATGAGCGGGCACTACCATGCTCGGGTGCTCTGTACTGGTATCTAGTGATGAGCGGACACTACCATGCTCGGGTGCTCAGTACTGGTAACTAGTGATGAGTGGGCACTACCATGCTCGGGTGCTCTGTACTGGTAACTAGTGATGAGCGGGCACTACCATGCTCAGGTACTCAGTATGTAACTAGTGATGAGTGGTCACTACCATGCTCGGGTGCTCTGTACTGGTAACTAGTGATGAGCGGGCACTACCATGCTCGGGTGCTCAGTACTCGTAACTAGTGATGAGCGGGCACTACCATGCTCGGGTGCTCAGTACTGGTAACTAGTGATGAGCGGGCACTACCATGCTCGGGTGCTCAGTACTGGTAACTAGTGATGAGCGGGCACTACCATGCTCAGGTGCTCAGTACTGGTAACTAGTGATGAGCACCACTTTATTGCGCCCTCTGCCACTCCCATTGCCATCCGTGATGCAGGAAGAATGGAGGGCCGGTCTCAGCAGAGGCAGAAGAAGGGGCACTAGTGAGGTTGACTGCACATGATAAAGGTATAAAATGCTTTTCACTGCCAGGTCGCTTTAAGAAAATTAAAAATTTTAATTTCTTAAAATTGGTTAAATTACGACCATAGCGTTTTTCATATCTCATGCCCAATTTTTTTGATTGGCAGAACGGGATCAGGACCTCAGCTGCACTGACGCGCGGGTTGTGCACAGATGTGCGGGACACACGGAGTACCAGGAAACGCTCGGTCTCTCTGAATACCACACTAATTAGCAGAATTAATCTTCACGCTTCCCATCGCTCGCCATTGTGTTTTAATTAGCAGCTTCCATCTCCTAGAGAGTGTGTGTGCGTGTGTATGTATAAATATATATGTTCCATGTCTCCTCGCTTCCCGAGCCTTGGGTACGGATTTCTATGATATATTTTAATGATTACGCTCCCGCTATGTGATATTTTATGATAATAAAACTAACTTTTGCTCCAGGTGTTGGGAAAACGAGACAAAAAAAAAAAATATTAAAAATTGCACCGGCAGGTAGCCCCTCCATGATCTCCGACATCTCGCGTCATCTTCCTCTGAAGACCTCGAATGACTCCAGAAGTCCACAGTGTGTGTTTTTGAGAAAAAGGGTTCCTTAAGCGTTCATTTATCATGAAGACCCTTTAATAAAACCTTTGTTGCATTAGTATCTCACCCGCTTTAATTTACAGAATGCCGTGTGCTACGACCAAAAAAAAAAATAAAAGGGCAGTCCGCGAAGTATCACCCATGAGACGATCAGGTAATTGTGCTGCTCATTAAAACCAGAAGGGTTTTAATTATTAATTGACCGTGTCAGAGTTGTCCTTTGAAGCCACTTTTATTTTTCTCGCTTTGAAAAAAAAAAGCGTTTTGATTTGCGAGTGACCTATGAAGCTTTCTATTTCATGGTTGGAGTCAAGGAAGGATAACCAGGTACACGGTAGGAACTCTACAGAATGGGGGTCAACCTTGGTGATGACATTGACCAATTTAGTTCCCGTTCCCTAGCCTGCGCCAACATTTCATACCACTCTACTGAAATTGTTGTCCTTCATAACCATCTCTGAGGTCAATCTGTGTCGATATTGTTGAAAATCATTTGGTACGACGAAAAAAAAAACCCTCATGGAAACAGCGAAATATCCAGATGTTTCCAAAAGAAGGGTATGTTGGGTTTTCGAATGCAAAAAAAGGCCTCGTTCTCTATTCAAGAAGGCTTGTTGGTCTAGGGATAGGTTTCTGGCTTACATACGAGAATCCTCAGGCTCAAACCCAAAACAAGTCATGGCCTTGACTTCCCTTTCTATCCTGATCTGTGAATAAGCTCCAAGAGTCGGCTTGTTGGTCTACATCACCGATTGTCAACCTTTCTTACCTTGAGAGCCACATACAACTCAAAGATGGTGGTAAGCCACATCCAGGACCAAGCCATCCTCCCCAACATACAGTAGTGAATGTCAGAGCTTAAATTACCGGTGTGACAGCCAAAGTTTAGTATTATTACATCCAAAGTTTCTACCCTTCATTTGGATTTCTCATATCTTGAACACCCTCACTCTCGGATGCAGCTCAAGCTCTGTTCTAAAGGCCAGAGTCACACTTGAGAGTGACTCGCTCGAGTCTCGAATCGCATCACCCGGCATGGCCTGCCTCTCTCTCGACAGGAGTGTCTCCGCTGCATAGAAATAAATGCAGAGGACCTACTCCTGTCAAGAGAGTGGCAGGCCATGGCGGTTGATGCGATGCGAGACACACACGAGTCACTTGCAAGTGTGACTCCTTCCGAACTAAGAGAATCATCCTATCGCCAACTTACTATATTTCTCTCACCCATCCAGATGTTCTCTTCTGTGCAGAGCCATTCATAAAAGCCACCATCTGGAGACCTTCTCTTCGTAGCTGGTTACCCCACAACTTGGGCATGAGAACCACAGGTTGAGGAAGCCTGGTCTGCATTTATGATTCTTACTTCGAAGGAAACAACTGTCAAAGCTCAAGTCCAAGACAAGTTATGACCTTTATTTCTCTTTCTAGTTATAGCTGTGGAAAATCTTCAAGAATAGGCTCGTTGGTCTAGGAGTATGATTTTTGCTTCAGATGCAAGCAGCCTCTTGACGTCTCTTTCTATCCTTGAATGTGGAAAAAAACACCAAAAATAGGCTCAGCCTACAGCATTGTTTCTTCAAACTGCAGTCCTCAAGGCCGAAGCAGATCAGGTCTTCAGGATTTGCCTAGTATTGTCCATGTGAGGAAATTATCAAGGCATCAGAAATTTGCACAGGTTCTCTCTCCTGTGGAGTTCGAAGTTCTGAATACATGATCTGTTGTGGACCGTGAGGACTCAAGTTTAGGAGACACTGGTCTAGAGGTATTATTTTCAATTCAGATGCAAGAAGCCTTGGGCTCAAAGCATGGACAAGTTCCCGCATGCGTGACTTTGGCTTACCTTTTCATGCTTATCGGTAAAAATACATTTTACACTATGTACTTTACCATGCAATAAGTTTTTGTACCTGGACATTTGTTCTTTATCAAAACTACAAAAAAATATATATACAGTTGAGAACTACAAGTCCTACAAACAAGTGTACTCAAATTGGTCACCGGAATATTTGATGAAACCTCTACCTTCTCCTACAACGGATACAAAAAAAGCTCCTTTCACAAGAACATGATCATGAAGACTGGTTCATCTAGCAGCTTTCCACCTGTTTTTAAGAAGCATTTCTTTAAAGGAATGTCAAAAATTGTATTGCTTTATGTCATGTAGTGCTAGGAGATCATCAAAGCATTCGTAGACTTAAAAAGAGCCTTCTGAAGGCCACAGGTTGACTTTGGCCACCAGCAGGATATCTTATGCCATCACATCGCTATTTTCAGGACTCCACATGTAGAGAGGCATCTTATGCTTGTATATTGCTTTGTGGTACCAGAGTAAAACTGAGGCACTAGAGAATCGAAGGATTGAATCCAGTAGAGGAATCCATTAATAATATGGGCCATCCTCTGTTGCCAATCACAACCCTTATATGCTCCTGATTGGTTTTATCCATTGGGTTTAGGAAGCAAAGAATACTGAACATGAATTGGTCCAGCACAGTTCCAGTAATTTAAAATAAAAGTCCTTTATTGAAGAAATATTAAAAAATCCATCATGCCATGCTAAGAGGACGCGTTTCGGACTAGTTGTCCTTACTCAGTCTCTCGACTGAGTAAGGACAACTAGTCCGAAACGCGTCCTCTTAGCATGGCATGATGGATTTTTTAATATTTCTTCAATAAAGGACTTTTATTTTAAATTACTGGAACCGTGCTGGATCAACTTTTTTTGAATTCTGGATGCCAAGGGAGCGGGCTTACTCCAAATGGATCCCTGCATGGAGAGATGATGGTCTCCTAAAGCAGTGAGGTGAGCTGGACACACCCTTGTATATGCTCTTGTTGCTGAACATGAATTGGGTAGGACCAAAAAACAGTTCCTGATGGCGTGGGCGCGACATCACATTACAACGGGACCACGAGTTACAGAAGCACAACATTATATAATCTTTCCGAAGTTTGGCCACTAAACTGGCCCTTGAGGTTTTGTCCAGCCTTGCACTCAACGGCACGCTGTATTTACCATGGCACAATGCGCAAATTAAATCCTTTCTAGTTACCAAGCGTACAATTTGGACAAAATTTAATTGTAGGATGTCCAAAATAAGCTTTGTTAAATCTGGTCTTTACAAATCCAGCATCTCAATCGCAAGAAAGAACAGTTTTAGCCTGAAGGAACACATTCATCTCAACAAGGTAATTACAGACGGCTCAGATTGACTGGTAGAGTCGTCTCATTTCACGCAACCATATGAAGCCCGAGCTAATCTAGGACTTTGTAATCAAGACTGAAAAATGAATTCGCAGGTTGAGCGTCCACCATTGACCACCGTGGTTTGGTTTTTTTATTGTAATGGATACAAATGCGGGGGGTGAAATTCACCCTGTAAAAATACTGAAAAGATGGAAATGTAGACTTGTACAATCACAGATTCCAAGAGGTGGAGACGGCAGTGCCCCCTCTGAACGGAGAGGAGGCTGATCATTTACACTATAACTTCACTGTCTATGGATATGGCATCCTCCACCATCCATCCACGAGTATGTGCTTGACGTCCCTTCTATTAGGATGGGTATTGGAAAGCCCATTCAAGATCGGTGAACGTGCCAGTAAGTTAACATCAATACTCTTGATGGGTGATAACTTTAATATATTGGCACAAATCCTTTAAAATTGATTTGCTCATCTCTAAAATTACCACTTTAGTAAAAAGTTACCATTCTTACATTATCACAATTAGGGTAAAAAAAGAAAAAAAATCATCAACAAAGAAGTACCAGTCTCGAAAACCCATGAAGATGATGGCAACCATTCTGGCAGCTCAAATCATTGAGTTCAATCCATGCATAAATCCATCTTTAAAACACGTTTGACCTCAAAATTCAGTGTCTTAATTTGTGGTAAAGGCTCTTGAGTCAACGTTTCCCGGGACAAAAGCATTTCAACACTTCCGTTATTCGGGGGAAAACCCAAGTAAATCTGATCCATCTTCCAGCTAACAATAGAGTAGAGGTTGACGAACACTTGACCACCATGGTTAGCGCTGTTACTTTGGAGCACTGAGGTCCTGGGGTTAAATCCCAATGAGGAACACAACTGCAGGGAGTCTGTATGTTCCCCCGGTGTTTGAGTGGGTTTCCTTCAGGTTCTCTGGTTTCCTACCAAAACCCAAAAAGAGGTCAGTCTCTCTTGGGTCCTGGAATTAAATCCCACCGAGGACCACATCTGCAAGGAGTTTGTATGTTCCACTTGTGTTTGCACGAGTTTCCTTCAGGTTCACTGGTTTCCGACCACAATCCAAAGAGGTCAGTCTCTCCTGTGACCAAAAGTAAGACTTGATGCAAGGGAGTTGCCACCTTCATTTGCCCAAAAAAGAAAAAATTCAGCACGAGACCATTAACCCCTGCTTTCTCCACAACTAGTGCCAGGAAAGCAGATCTAGGAAATGTCTCGTACAAACAGTTCTAGGACAGAAAGCTTCGGAAAGTCACTATTATAGTTAATAAATGCTAAAAAATGAAAAATTATAGATGAGCCTCAATTCACAGTCACACGTGTCCGGTACACGGTGTGCCCCATTTGAATAATATTATGCATTACAGGTGACGTTATGTTGGGTGGAAGATAAAATATTGCAAAGTTACAATTACAATGAGTCAGCACAAAGCCAAATTCCATTAACGTGATAACGTTCGTATTCTTCGTCAAAAGATTTATAGGCCTATGAAGGAGGAGGAGGGGGAGGCGATCAAGAATCAGAGGCCTGACCTACACGGGCGTGAAGGGCACACCATCACCGGTGCTCAGAGCGGCACTACCCCTCCTGCACCGGGTCAGGTGGACTCCAGATTTAGTTCTCATCTTGTTGCTTAGACTTCTATATAAAATGGTAATCTCATAACATGTAGTGTAAGGTGCCTAATCTCTTAATTCTGGCATTAACACATTAGAGTATAAAAATACACGATTGCATGCGTCTCATCCATGGGAACATTGTGCACCGGCGTACGGCTGGAATCACACAACTGCCAAAAAAGTTAGCGATGCATTACCCTACGGATACAAGTACCGATTCAAGAGCCAACGGTGAATGCATGATATATGATCATTTACCTTCAGGTTTTAAAGGTTTGGTCAAAAAACTTGACCAGAAGATGGATTTTAATTAATGTTCTGGTCAACACCATAACAACCAACTGATTTGGGAAAGAAAAGGTAAAAAGCAGCCAGTAAAAAAAAAAAGCTTATATGTAATACAGTAGAAGTTGTAAACTGGAAGGCCAGTGATGCTGGGTGTTGGGATCCAGTAGACCAGCCATCAAAGATGTACCTCCTCAAATGTATCTAGTGGAATTATTGTCAAGGTCCAGCACACAAGGACCTGATGGTGGCCAGTGACAGCATCTTGTGTTTGAGAGTGATTATTTTAAAACCATTTTTGGGGTGTGATTTTGAGTCTGAATTAATGTTATGGTCTACTAAGGGTCGGAATTCAAGATGAGCAAAACGATTCTGAGGAACCTGGTCCAGGTCAGTATTTGGTGGCCGCTGAATTGAACCGCCTTTTACCTGCCGGTATCCTTGACTCTTTTGATTAGCCAGCTCAGTATGATGCTGTATGTGCGATACACCCCAATTATGACATCGCAATAGGCCGATTAATCAAAAGAAGTGCTGGGAATGTTGGCAGGTAGGAGGTGGTTCATAGGGCTCCTGGACCATGGCTGCTTGACCAGGATACTGCATATCGATTTACTCATCTCGAGTCTGAATTTTAAAGCGTCTAGTCTGTTTTTTCGCCTCAATTATAACATATCTTGATATGGGGGACCAATTTTCTGATACCTTCAATCTACAGTCCATACGTTTTCATTCAAGTAAATGGTCATATGGAAAAGCAATAGCTCAAAGACTCCAGCTCCTCGAATACAAAATGATGGAGAAGTATCTTTGCTCTTGTGCTAAATTCTTCAGCCAAATACAACAAAATATTTGGGTAGGTAGGAAAGACCAAGTGGGTCAATTATTCAATGAAGTTATTACTTTCTGTAAGACTAGAAGTTAAAAGGGACAAGTATCAACGCTGAAGGCTATTCTTTGGGCATAAAAACAGCTTAAATAACATTTTTCCATGAGGACTCTACAACTTTGACTGGGAAAACTCAAACCTATAAAATGTTCTCATCATCGTTAACTGCAGGATATCAAAACTATTTTTCCTTTGTCACATCATGACCAAACATTTCGACACCACTTATTTTATAAACCCTCCCAAAAAAAGATGAAGAAGTAACAATGGGGGGCAAAACTGCAAATAGGAAACGCAAGAGGTAAAACGAAGACCAGGTACCGTTCTGAAATGGATGGTATAACTTGTTTAGAAAAAGAGAGAAGACCAGTCTGGGAAGCAAGAAGAACAGTAGTAGATTAAGGGCCTCCATACACATCAGATTTGGTCAAACCCTATTTCTTCCGACCCACACACACAAGAATATGTATTGGCCAAGCGCTCTGCTTTCTCGACGAGAGAGACTCATCTGGCATCGGCCTAGTCTATAGAAGAAAAATAGGGAAGGAAAAAAAAAACCCGCCATTGGAAAACCAACAGGACGGTTCCTTCTCTCCCAGACCTCATAGGTCAGAGAAGACTTGGTAGGCCTCCATACACAAACTATCAGACAATCCCGCCAATTGGCCAACTGCAGTACAATGTGAATGGAGGAATTTAAGAAGTGTCTTCTTAAATTTCCCATATGTCTTCGAACCAACACACAAGAATACTCAGCTTGGCCAAGTGCTCCACTTTGTCTACAAGAGAGACTCATCTGGCATCAGTGCATTCAGTGGTAGGCAAAAAAGAGAAAAAGAAGCCATTGGAAATCGAACAGGCCAGAAGACTTAGTCTGTGAATGGAGGCCTACCATCAGCCGATCCTGTCAATCGGCCAACTACAGTCCAATGTGAATGGGGTAATTTAAGAAGCTCGAGTGGCATGCTGAAGAGAACTAAGAGTAGGAGAGTAGAAGAGACTCAGAACTGCTTGATGAGTTGGACGCTACGAATGCCAAAAATGAAGACTTGGTGGTAGGCCGCCATAAAGAGGAAGAAGAGAAGTGTGATCATTGGTCATCATAGTAGAAACCTTAGGGGAATAAAAATGTTACCATTGCTCATCGGCTTTGGATTCAAATCATGCAAAATACAGATATAACCATCAAGGTCGCGTGTAGAAGAACATGGGAGTATCTAGCTAGCACATTCGAGAGAGTGATAGACGACCTAAATTTGTCACAGGCCTGACGAATGTATACCGATGAAACCATGAAAAACAAGCAAGTAAACATAAAAGAGATAAAAAGCCAAGTAACTGAGAGATCAGGCTGAGCTGAATTATTGATCATTCTCCAGAAACATTTCTACATTGAGAATCACAGTAATCAGGAAAAGTGATTTCTAATGGCAGGAGAGGAAATGTCTTGATTACAGAGAGGGTGGGAGGGAAGAACACGAGAGCTGATGCCGGGGGGGAAAATGAATGAAGTCGGGTTTCATAAAGCAAATTGGGTGCAAGTATTATTACAAGGGGAGGGTGGGGAGGGAAAGCAGGAGAATCAGGTGGTGGAGAAGAAGAATCTGCATTAAAATGCACTGCGGGACCAGAAAATAACAATATCAGTTATGTAGACGATGCAATAGTCAAGTCAAGAAACCCACCAAGGTAGACAGTGGACATGAGTATAATAACTAGGGTCTGTCATGGCAGCTGGTCTTCAGTTCTGCTCCCGTAGTCTTTGGTCCAGCATCTTCACCAACTCTGGTTCTTATTAGGTCCCGCAATATCATAATAGGGTTTAGTAAGCGCTAGATGAGCAGATGCGAAGACCCGCTGCCCAGGAAGAGCCGGACATCAAACCCAAGCAGCGCAAATCAACTAACTACTCAACTCCGCTAAAAGGGGCCTTAAACCTACAAGTGTTGTACAGCCAATGGCCGATCCTTAAAGGGTTAATACGACGTCAAATAAAAAAAAATCTTAGAATTGCAGGGACAGTTATGAATCAATAAAATGCAATAAAACTAGGCCTAATCAACAGCTCCAACCCCTGTGGATCAAGCTCCAGCCGCTCTGATGCTCTGAACCAGGACAGGAAGTGATAGTCATTTTTTTGGTCACATGACCACTGAGGCCTGTGATTTGCTGCAGGGGTCAAGTGACTGAGATGGAAAATCCTGTGAGGCACATCCAGCCAATCACAGGCCTCAAGAGGTCAGGTGACCAAAGAATGGGACATCACCCCTTGCTGTCTAAGTAAACAAGATTAATCGCATTATTTTATAGCCATTTGCAAGTTTTCATTAGAAGGAGGAAAATGTTTTAGACCGGTATGTGGTGTCGAGCTTTTTCTTCCCCCATATGTTGAAAAAAAACAAGAAAAGGCAAGAGGAAGTAAACAAGCCCCGACATTCACGCTGGGTGGTGCCGGTGGGGCGGGGGGCTACTCCAATACGCGCATCTAAACAAATGCCGTTGGGAGGTGGTTTTCCACATCGGTGAGAAAACACCGTGACATGAACTATGTGATTTTACACCCTTCCTCATGCGAATGCACCCTAGGGCCACATTTACACATGCAGTTTGGATAATGTTTGCTGAGCCGAACACGAGAAAGTGAGAAGACGGATAAAGTCTTTCCATTATTACTTTCATTCTTTTGTATCCAGTGCCGGATAAAACACAAAAAAGTAAATAAAAACTGCACCAAAACCACAAGTGTTGATCAAAGGGGTTTCCAGGACTGATATATCCTAAGAATTCGAGATCAATATCGGATTGGTGGAGGTTTAACATTAGTAACCCTAACCCTAGTCTAAAAAGGAGCGATGTTGCTGTACCGGAGAACAGATAACAGTGTACAGAGCTGCGGGGAGCCACCTCCATACAATCAACTGTAGGAGGCCGTGGGCCCTTCCATCATCTAACCAATGGGGGGGGGGGGTACCAGATGTCAGAGCCCCTCCGATTTTATATGGATGACCTATTCTGAGGCTTTCAGTCCCAGACAACCCTTTAACACTAGAACTACTGGACTCGTCGTGACACCTATATGGAAATACATGGTGCAAAGTAGTCAAAATGACTACCTCAGTAGTTCAAGTGTTAAAATGGAAGGGGTCCACATACTAACAAACATACATACCACCACTGAGACATAAAAACTTCCAATACACTAGAGCAAGCAAGAAAAACATTGCAACGCTATCTTATTATGGTGGGAAAAAAAAGTTTAGGTCTTTACAAATTTTTGGCTTATTTTCCATTTACAAGGACGAGCATAATATAGAAACCGTATGATGATATACAGGGGGTATTAGGACGCCGGCACAAAGCATTTTTGGTTACTGTTGAGTGAATAGGCCCATGCGGAAAACGTCTGACAGTGGCCAAAGTGTTAAATAAAGACTTCAGAGGGACTCATTGAATAAATATATATATATATATATATATATATATATAATATATATATATATATATATATATATATATTATATACACACACACACACACTATATATATACACACACACACACACACACTATATATACACACACATATACACACACTAATATATACATACATACAAACACACACACAGGCACATACATGCACATGCATTATTATATATGTATCCACACACATACATCCATACCATACAGATATTGATATAGAGAGAGGATTGTACACACATACACCGTTATATTTATTAAGGGCCACAATAAAAAAAAAGATCTCTATCAGGTGACGTCCACAGTATTATAGTATATGTGTATGTGTATAATATATATATATATATATATATATATATATATATATATATATATATATATATTTATATATATATTATATATATATAGCGCTAACCAACCAGATATCGTGATAGTAGACAAGGGTCAGAAGACAGCAATGATAATAGATGTGGCAGTGCCTAATGACAGTAACATCAGAAAGAAGGAATATGAGAAGCTGGAGAAATGCCAGTGCCTTAAAGAAAAACTGGAGAAGATGTGAAAGGTGAAGGTGACAGTGATTCCAGTGGTGATAGGAGCACTTGGAGCAGTGACCCCTAAGTTGGAAAAATGGCTGCAACAGATTCCAGGAGCAACATCTGAGCTCTCTGTCCAGAAAAGCGCAGTGCTGGGAACAACTAACTTTTTTAGGGATGTTCTAGATCGGCCAGGGGTTGGCCAAAAAAGCTATTTTTCTGAATAGGGGCCTTTGGCAATGTTAAAAAGAATTGTCACTTGCCAAAAATATGTTTGTTTTTTTAACCTGGTGCAAATACCACTATTCTCCTGAATCCGGCGCTGCTTTTCTTTTGTTCCTGCGCCTCTCCGTTCCTGAAATATGGCCCCTTGTTCCCTGTATACAAATCTCGTCTCGTTAGTGAAGTGGGTGTGGTCCTAAACTCAACAGTGGGTGTGTTCATCAGGACCACGCCCACTTAGCTAACAAGGCTAGATTTATATACAGGGAGAAGGGGCCATATCTCAGGAACGGAGAGGCGCAGGAAGAAAAGAAAAACAGCGCCGGACTCAGGAGAACAGCGGCGTTTACATATGGTTAAAAAAACAAACATATTTTTGGCAAGTGACAATTCATTTTAACATTGCTAATCAGGAGATCAGCGCTGTTTATACCAGGTAAGAAGAAAATAACATAGCCAAGTGTTGAGCACCGCTCACATAAATGGTATTTTGTCGGATCCGGCACAAATGCGTTTCAGCAAAATACCACTGATGTGAGCGCAGCCTTAGCTGTGCAAATATTTTAAAGAGCCAAGTGCATAGACACAGTGTGCACTTAGCCTACAAAATGCAAAGAAGAACAGGAAAAAAAAAAAAAGCAAGGAGAAGCCAGGAAAAGAAAAATCACGTAACAGTGCTAAGAAGCATCATAAAAAGCGCAATAATTCAAGCAAGCAAGAACACAAGGAGAGCAAGCGAACAGCAGAAAAGATGATATAAAAGGTTTTAAGCAGGTAGAAAACAAAAATGAGAAGCAATAAGAAGCAAGCAGGAGGCAGAACTGGAAAACCCGACAGAAGACAAACGGTACGGAACAAAGGAAGAAGGAGAAACAAAAGAGGAAAATATGCAGCAATACAAAAAGGCAGCCATGTTCACAAAAAGTAATAGCGGGTGTGCGAGAAGAGGACGCGGTAACACCTTCCATCCGCAAAAAGCAAGACGTGACCAGGAGGAACAAAGAACGCGAGCGATGGAGAACAAACACAACGTAAATGTAACACCAGACATGAGCGCGTAATGTCAAGAAATAATGAGGGATCACGCTGTGTGTGGGAGAACATATGCCGGAGGGTGGGCCGGCACCGCTCGCCTGCGTCATCGGGGAGGGTGCCGGCCTGAGGAAGGGGTGCAAGCCACCAGGGGTGCATTATGGTGCCGATTTGTCATCGGGTCTGGCACACAAACCCCATTGTCTTTACTCCTATGAAGCAAAAAAAAAAAAATCAATGGCCTGCTCTGTCTGGGAACCACAGCACCAGACTGTAATAATTGGGAGCAATTAGAGAATCCATCAACATGAATGAACACTCACAAAAGCAAAAGGCTTTACACTTCCGAGAACGGAAAAGTGCAACGCTAGCGGTAATATTGGGAGAGAGGGTCATTAGCTTAACCCCCTCGATGGACGGGAGCGTCTGGCAGCTCCGCGACACGTAGGCGTCTTCGCTGGTGGGCACCGAGGGGTTAATAAAAGCAGGATCAATGTGAAGGCACCGACGTCTAGGTTCAGAGATCCGGATCTGGAAGCACAAGGCTGCGTACAGGAGAGGAAAACAAATGAGAGGCAGGCGGGCGCAGGCAGCATTTACAGAACACGCTCCTCTTAATCTATTTCCAGTCCCACCCCGAGGGGACAATCGGATAAATAAAAAACAGGAGCAAAGAACAGGGAAAATGGAAGGCTGCAGGTCAGCCGCGTGCGATGGAGATTGTGCAGGGCTCGGATTAGACCGCCGTGGAGCCGCAGCCGTCACCGGATCAACCTTATCTATATTAGAGTAATGGGCGCCGGACCCCACCCTGGATGAGGCGGGGGGGAGCACATTTACAAGGCGAAACGTTCATAAGGGTGTTTTCACACATCAGTTTTTTGCCATCAGGCACGATCCGGCAAAAAAACTGATGCGATGGATCCGACATAAAAAACTGATCAGTCGCATCAGTTTTTTTCCACCCGTTTATTCCATTTTTTGCCGGATCCGTTTTGGTACTGAGCATGCTCAGTTTAAAAAAACGGAACCCGGCACCGGATTCTGTCATTTGATCCGGGGTCCATAGGCTTCCATTATCAAAACGTCGTACGGCGCCGGATCCGGCGTGATCCGTTTTTTCACAGGATACAAAAAACGTTACCTTCAACGTTCCATCCGGCCGCCAGACAACGCAAGGCCATCCGGCACAATCCGGCGATAATAGAAGTCTATGGGGGAAAAAACGCATCCGGCGGCAACAGACGCCGGTTGCGTTTTTTCAAGTTTTTGCCGGATTGCGCCTTATGGCAAAAAACTGATGTGTGAAACCAGCCTTATTGGAACAGAATGTAAAAAAAAGGAGGGTTGTGCGCTCTTCTGGCTGGAGGACCATGAGAGATCCGCCCGAAAGCCACAGACGTACGCAGGTTAATGGATTCCGACTGAGCCGGGCATCACTCACTGGATCTTAAGAAGGAATAAATGGATTTTAGGCCTTTATTAACCCCAATGTTAATGGGCCTAGGTGCCGATACTACCAATGTCCAGAGATGCGTAGAGGAGCCAAATGGCGCCCTAGAGTCCACGCCTTGAGCGCACGTGTGATCCGTATCCAGAAAAGGCGCCATTCCATACCTGACGGGAGGTAATGTAAATGTGTCGGATCACCAAGTACCACCCAAGGTTCACGGGATGGGCCTCGTGTCCTCCATTTGTTCGTGTCCTCCATCTGCAGCACACGCACCGCTGCCGGGGGCCCAGAACAGCGCCCAGTTATCTTGGTCTCGCGCATGCGCAATCTTTACTACTGGGGAGGCTTTCTGTAAACAGCCAGGGTCCCAATGATCGGACCACCAGCTATTAATCACTCATCACATCGTACTCAACTCATCGTAAACAAGTAGTAACCCTTAAAAGGGTTATTCCCCTATCCAGAGATGGGTATATTTGGATAGTGCCTGTAAAAACAAGCACATTTGCAATTTACTGCGTGTTAAAGTTATCAACCGTTCTGGAGATATTAACGCTTTTTGGGTTTTGTTTACAGCTCGTTGCCTTGGAAACTGACCACTGCTACGGCCTAGCTTGAATCCGGTTGGGATTAGGAGGTAACGGGTGCAATCCAGCAAACCTGGCCGGACTCTAAACAATGCTTAAAAGCTCAATTAAAGAGCTTGTAAGCACTGCCCATTTTCTGTTTAGCAGCTGTGGTCGGTCTCCAAGGCAACGAGCTGTAAACAAAAAAAGCAAAAAGTGTTAATGCCTCAAAAATGGCTGAAACATTTAACAAGCCGTAAATTGCAAAATTGTTTGTATTTACAAGAACTAATATCAGTTTATGAAGATGGGAAATAAACCTTTAAAGCTTGAGATCACACTTCCAGGTCCGCAATCCCCTGGATATAATATAGTATCACACCGCTATAATTGACGTCCTCCGACTTACAGAAAACCAAAGCATTAAACACTAAACAAAAAAAAAACAAAAAAACACAAGTCTTGAATTTCCTATTTCCTCAGCAGATCTCCTACCTCCCACCTATTTCCTCAGCAGATCACCTACCTCCCACCTATTTCCTCAGCAGATCACCTACCTCCCACCTATTTCCTCAGCAGATCACCTACCTCCCACCTATTTCCTCAGCAGATCCCCTACCTCCCACCTATTTCCCCAGCAGATTCCCTACCTCCCACCTATTTCCTCAGCTGATCCCCGTCACCTATTTCCTCAGCAGATCCCCTACCTCCCACCTATTTCCTCAGCAGATCCTCTACCTTCCACCTATTTCCTCAGCAGATTCCCTCCCTCCCACTTATTTCCCCAGCAGATTCCCTACCTCCCACTTATTTCCCCAGCAGATTCCCTACCTCCCACCTATTTCTTCAGCTGATCCCCTGTCACCTATTTCCTCAGCAGATCCCCTACCTCCCACCTATTTCCTCAGCAGATCCCCTACCTCCCACCTATTTCCTCAGCAGATCCCCTACCTCCCACCTATTTCCTCAGCAGATCCTCTACCTCCCACCTATTTCCTCAGCAGATCCTCTACCTCCCACCTATTTCCTCAGCTGATCCCCTACCTCCCACCTATTTCCTCAGCTGATCCCCCACCTCCCACCTATTTCCTCAGCAGATCCCCTACCTCCCACCTATTTCCTCAGCAGATCCCCTACCTCCCACCTATTTCCTCAGCAGATCCCCTACCTCCCACCCATTTCCTCAGCAGATCCTCTACCTCCCACCCATTTCCTCAGCAGATCCCCTACCTCCCACCTATTTCCTCAGCAGATCCCCTACCTCCCACCCATTTCCTCAGCAGATCCTCTACCTCCCACCCATTTCCTCAGCAGATCCCCTACCTCCCACCTATTTCCTCAGCAGATCCCCTACCTCCCACCCATTTCCTCAGCTGATCCCCTACCTCCCACCTATTTCCTCAGCAGATCCCCTACCTCCCACCCATTTCCTCAGCAGATCCTCTACCTCCCACCTATTTCCTCAGCAGATCCCCTACCTCCAACCCATTTCCTCAGCAGATCCTCTACCTCCCACCCATTTCCTCAGCAGATCCTCTACCTTCCACCTATTTCCTCAGCAGATCCCCTACCTCCCACCTATTTCCTCAGCTGATCCCCTACCTCCCACCCATTTCCTCAGCTGATCCCCTACCTCCCACCTATTTCCTCAGCAGATCCCCTACCTCCCACCTATTTCCTCAGCAGATCCTCTACCTTCCACCTATTTCCTCAGCAGATCCCCTACCTCCCACCTATTTCCTCAGCTGATCCCCTACCTCCCACCCATTTCCTCAGCTGATCCCCTACCTCCCACCTATTTCCTCAGCAGATCCTCTACCTCCCACCCATTTCCTCAGCAGATCCTCTACCTCCCACCTATTTCCTCAGCAGATCCCCTCAGATTCCTCAGCTTAGATATTAAACTTGTACAGTCAACTATTTCTGCCTCAAAGGAACACATTTTCTGCTTACACAAATATTTTTCTATAAAAAAGTGTAATACATGAAGACTTCTCCTTCTCCCCACCCCCGACAGGACAGCTCAACATGGGGGAGAACGCAATGTTATAATTGGATTGCATTTTTTGGGCTTAAATAGCCCTTTTTGTTTTATTTATCTGTAGTGGTTGTGGGCACGCTCGGTGTACTGTGCAGAAGTCACTGTGCAGGGAAGGTGAGCTGCGACATTACCTATTGTAAATGGTGGACTATATAATACCTATATGTAAATGTTATGGGCATGCTCGGATATGTGCAGAAGTCACTGTGCAGGGAAGGGGAGGTGGTGAGTTGTGACATCACCTAGTGTGATTGGTTATCCTGTTTTACCTATATGGAGGTTGTTGTGCACATGCTGAAGTCACTGTGTAGGGAAGGTGAGCTGTAACATCACCCATTGTGAATGTCAGACTATACATCTATATGGAGTTATTGTGGGCATGCTCTGTTTTGCGCAAAAGTCCCTGTGCAGAGAAGGGGAGGAGGTGACCTGAGACATCCCCTATTGTAGTCTGTTTATCCTGTTGTATCGACATGCAATTGTTCTGGGCATGCTCTGGTCTATGCAGAAGTCACTGTGCAAGGGGCAGGGAGGAAGTGAGCTGTGACATCACCTAGTGTGATTGCTAATCCTGTTTTACCTATATATAGGGGTTGTGTGCACGCTCTGGTCTGTGCAGAAGTCACTGTGCAGGGAAGGTGAGTTGTGATATCACCTGGTGTGATCGGTTATCCTGTTTTACCTATATGGAGGTTGTTGTGTGCATGCTCTGTGTCCAGTGCATAAGTCATTGTGCGGGGAAGGCGAGCTGTAACATCACCCATTATGAATGTCAGACCATATAATATCCATACAGAGGTATTGTGGGCATGCTCTGTTGCATGCAAAAAGTCACTGTACAGAGAAGGGGAGGAGGTGATCTGTGACATAACCCATTATGAATGTCAGACCAAATAATATCCATACGGAGTTATTGTGGGCATGCTCTGTTCTGTGCAAAACTCACTGTGCAGAGAAGGGGAGGAGGGAAGTTGTGACATCACATATTATGAATGTCATACTATATAATATCTATATGGAGTTATTGTGGGCATGCTCTGTTCTGTGCAAAACTCACTGTGCAGAGAAGGGGTGGAGGGGAGCTGTAACATCACCCATTATGAACGTCAGACCATATAATATCTATACTGAGTTAGTTAAGGCATGCTCCGTTCTGCCCTAAAATCATTGTGCAGAGAAGGTGAGGAGGTGAGCTGTGACATCACCCATTGTAATCAGTTTATCCTGTTTTATCCATATGTAATTGTTCTGGGTATGCTCTGTGTCCTGTACAGAGGGTGATGTGATCTCTACAGAAAAGAATCAGACTATTATAAGGCTCCATAGCTCCATATATTATTTATATATACACACACACACACCATATATATTATATATATATATATATATATATATATATATATATATATATATATATATATATATATATATATATATATATATATATATATATATATATATGTGTGTGTGTGTATGTGTATGTGTATGTGTGTATGTGTGTATGTGTGTATGTGTGTATGTGTGTATGTGTGTATGTGTGTGCGTGTGTGTGCGTGCGTGCGTGCGTGCGTGTGCGTGTATATAATTTATATATATTTACACACACACACATACACATATACACACACACACACACATGTATGCATACATACATACATACATACACACACACATATACATTTACACATATACTATGTTATATATAATAATTATAATTAATTAATATTATAAGAATAATATTATTATTATTATTATTAGAATATATATATTACAGACACACAGACACACAGACAGTCCCCGCATAAGGCAAGTCCTTATTCCAATACAAATCCCTTGTCACCGAGTCGTCCATAGGTTATAGGCAACCTCGGCCGCCCTGCTCCATCCACCTGGCTGGGTTAGACTTCGTCAGTGCATTATTTCCGTCCATGGTTTTGCACAAACCCTATTCGAATAAATGCAACAGTCATGTAAATCCCCACGAATGGGGATGCCGGTATGCCAGCACAGCGTGTGGGCGAAGATAAGGCTTGACGTGCCTCAGTAGTACATAGACCTGAGATCCGGCCTCATATACGTCAATCATCAAGCGATGGAGATGACAGATAAGTTGAAGATACGGCTCGGGAACTACGGTAGGAAGTGGAAAAAGCCGATAAGAGGTGAGATGACATCACTGAAGCAGAGATGAGCAGTCAGTCAATTAGCAATCAGCGTGACAACGACTGACAGCCAAGTGCCACTAAAACACCGCGAAACGACAAAGGCGATCTGTTATTGACGGGCAGGTGAGACAGAGAAGAAGCCGGAATGACACCGTAATGCAAAACTACCCAATGGAGAAAGACCGGACTTCAAGAAGGGTCAGTACATAAATCCTTGGGAGAACTCCAGCTGCCATCTATGAGAAGTTTCTCCTCCATAAACCAGAGAAATAAAGCCCTCCTTGTAGACTACACAGCAAATCTGGACACGGACGGTGGAATTATTCCAGGCCAACCAATAATAAGTCCTGAAAAGAACAAATGTTTACACTACTAAGTTCTTCTAGAATGATACAATTCTGGTACACCACTGGAGAAGACTGAGAAGACAAGCCGACATGTCTTAGAGATGAAAATACCTTAGCAATCTAGCTGTTCAACATTACCCATTGGAAGTCTTCAAAACCAACAAATGTACGAATAAAGTCTTCAAGAGATCGAACTTACCTAGAAGAAAAGAAAAAAAAAAAGAAGAAGATGTGAGGTTAAGGAGTTACAATCAAGAAACAAAAAAAATGCAGATACGATATTCTGAAAAGTTTACGACCAAACGATCACAGAAACCCAAAAATTGAGACATGAAGGCTACATCCACCACCCAAGAACTTTCTAGAGACCCCCTCCCCAACTCCACCATACACACAAAATTGAAACTAATTATCCAATCAAGTGGAGGTCAGATTAGAACAGGGAAGAGTTGGACTTGGCAATTTGAGGATTAATGTCCAATTCCTTTGGTCTCCTCTTAGATATGGCCACCGCTTGGGGTACCTGGATCCAGTTAAAGCTTTCCTCTCTGAGATGAAGGATGGTTGAGCCAAGGCTGAGTTGGAAGAGAGAAGTTCTCATCTTTGAAATGAAGGATGGTCAAGCCAAGGGTGAGTTGGACGAGAGAGAAGCTTCTATCTCCGAGATGAAGGATTGTTAAACCAAGGGTGAGTTGGAAGAGAGAGCTCTTATCTTTGAGAATGAAGCATGGTTGAGCCAAGAGTGAGTTGGAAGAGAGAGCCCCATCGGTTGAACATGCTCTCACTCAACAGTTGACTATCGGAATCTTTAAAAAAGGTGGCCATCGGACAACTTTAGCCAAGACCATTAACCGGAAAGTGAAGTTTGCTCAAGAATAATAATTTTAGTTGATTAATGACTGACTATCATCCGGAAAGAAGTTATGGCTAAAATTATGGATTTCAGTCCTCGGTAGACCGTTCCGTTAAAAAGTGCAGACAGAAAGTTTGGTCATTCTCCATTGTGTGTTAGTAAGAGCTAGAACAAGTGACTAAAATGTCTACAGAAGAATCGTTCACCAGTTGTTGACCATCATCTACCCAAAGACGAGTCATGGTCAACTTTAAGAAAGTTCTCAAACTCCAAACTTTTCCGCTTCATCCCGGGCACCATAATGAAGCCATTTCTAAGCTCAATAGACGTGATAGAATTGAGCCATTTAGCGAATATTCCTCCAAAACACAGCAATAGAGATAACAAAAGAGCTTGATTATCCGGCAAAGCCCTGGAAATATCGTTTATCACTTGGACAATCTTGTGCATAGGCCTAATGGCCTTCCAATCCAACGAGCTCTTTCTAGGCCGTCTAGCCAGAGATGGCGGAGAAGTGGCACCAAGCCAATACCGCCTGAGGCTAATCTCATACCGGACACATTTATGCTGATTACGGATACCCCAGTGAATTGATAGTGATTTCTTATGTCTATTACTTAACATTGATTCTGTGCATGGCTTGCAAATCTTTGTGTATAGCAAATGCTCCTGATATGGCTGTACGGATAAAGTGTATTACCGCTGAGACTGCTGACGCCATTGCTCATGGAACTAGCCTGCCCGAGACCGATTATAATCAACTAATCCTCAGACTAATGTTTCCAAGCAAATGACACACTTTATATAGATTCCTACTCAACCTTTGCATTACGTATTACAGGACAAATACTAACGCTTCTCCAACCGTGAGCCCAGCCAGGCCGGAGGGAGAGCCCGGCCAGGCCGGAGGGAGAGCCCGGCCAGGCCGGAGGGAGAGCCCGGCCAGGCCGGAGGGAGAGCCCGGCCAGGCCGGAGGGAGAGCCCGGCCAGGCCGGAGGGAGAGCCCGGCCAGGCCGGAGGGAGAGCCCGGCCAGGCCGGAGGGAGAGCCCGGCCAGGCCGGAGGGAGAGCCCGGCCAGGCCGGAGGGAGAGCCCGGCCAGGCCGGAGGGAGAGCCCGGCCAGGCCGGAGGGAGAGCCCGGCCAGGCCGGAGGGAGAGCCCGGCCAGGCCGGAGGGAAAGCCCGGCCAGGCCGGAGGGAGAGCCCGGCCATGACGGAGGGAGAGCCCGGCCATGACGGAGGGAGAGCCCGGCCATGACGGAGGGAGAGCCCGGCCATGACGGAGGGAGAGCCCGGCCATGACGGAGGGAGAGCCCGGCCATGACGGAGGGAGAGCCCGGCCATGACGGAGGGAGAGCCCGGCCATGACGGAGGGAGAGCCCGGCCATGACGGAGGGAGAGCCCGGCCATGACAGTTTGACGACATACTACACGGGACTAGATATATGCTCATTGATTGCAATGAAAGCTGCAATGCCGAATTTCACCATTAGTGGCGCTGCAGGACATCCTGTAACCAGCTCATCATCGGGAACAAAAATTGTCCAGAAAATGGACAATTCCTTCAATTATCTGAATTTTTCCTAAAACATTAATCAGCTAGGGGAGAACTTAAGTCATTTGGTAGAAATTTTACGGTGGGAAAATTTTAGCAAAATTTAAGCCAAAAATATATCACGTTTGGATAAGGTGGACCGACCGAGGAAGGGACAGAGTTTGGGCAAAAAAAGCCACAAGTTATAGCACAAATTTAGCACAGATGCGTCTCGAAAACCCTTGGTGCATTTTTACCCAACGCATTTCGGGTTAAGGCTGAAGGATCAAACTCCAACACTTACGAAATCTGCACCCAACTTTTGCCTTCCGTAAATACCGAACGCAAACTACAAGAGGGGCTTTACCCCAATCTCCGGACGTCCCTTCATTACATGGAGACCACGCGCTGTAACCGGCTATATACTGGAGCCAGACGCCGTCTATAATGCTGCCATCAGCCATCCAATCTACAGCGCAGTAAATACTCGCCCGTTACGGCCGCACGCCGAGCGTTAATAAATTCAGTTAATTTCTTAAACAGGAACAAACTCATAAATCCAAGAGTTTATCTGACAATGAAAATAACAAGCGGCACCTTAAAGGGAGAAAATATGGATAAATCTGAAGGACGCAAGGCCGGCACCCAAGAAACATAGCAAAGGAAATAACGCAGGAACGGGCAAGACAAGAGGGGGTGAGGATGAAGAGGATGGCCAATAAGTTAAGGAGAAGAACACGACCGGCCGCACAAGGCCCGGACCTCAGCCCCGTCCACCTCCTCCAACAACAGAGACTGTGAGCCCGGCCTCCCCAACATCAGGGTCTGACCTCACAAATGCTCTTCTGGATTAAAAAGGTCAAAGAGTCCCACAGACGCCTCCAAGATCTTGTGGAAATCTTCCCAGAAGAACTAGAGCCGTTATATCTGCAGAGGAGCGACTTCATATTAATGTCTATGGATGTCGGATGGGAGGTCAGAAGAGCTCCTGGAGAGGGAAATGTCATGTAGAGGGGGAAAAAAAAAAATATGTGAAGGGGGAAAAAAAAAAGTATTATATATATATATATATATATATATATATATATATATATATATATATATATATATATATATATATATATATATATATATATATATATATATAAACGGGGAAAAAAATGGTAAAGGGGAGAAAAAATGGTAAAGGGGAGAAAAAATGTAAAGGGGAGAAAAAATGTAAAGGGGAGAAAAAATGTAAAGGGGAGAAAAAATGTAAAGGGGAGAAAAAAATGTAAAGGGGAGAAAAAAAATGTAAAGGGGAGAAAAAAAGGAAAGGGGAGAAAAAAAGGAAAGGGGAGAAAAAAAGGAAAGGGGAGAAAAAAGGAAAGGGGAGAAAAAAAATGTAACGGGGGGAATGTAAAGGGGGGGTGTAAAGGGGAAAATGTAAAGGGGGGGGTGTAAAGGGGAAAATGTAAAGGGGGGGTGTAAAGGGGAAAATGTAAAGGGGGGAAAAAGTAAAGGGGAAAATGTAAAAGGAGGGACTGTATAGGGGGGAAAATGTAAAGGGGGGAAAAATGTAAAGGGGGGAAAAAATGTAAAGGGGGGAAAAAATGTAAAGGGGGGAAAAAATGTAAAGGGGGGAAAAAATGTAAAGGGGGGAGATTTAAAAAGGGGGAAAAAGTAAAGGGGAAAATGTAAAAGGAGGGAATGTAAAGTGGGGGGGGGAAATGTAAAGGGTGGAAAGTGAAGGGGGAAAAATATAAAGGGGAAACATACTTTTTTTTTTTTACATATTTTATATCTGATCTGCGCCATATTTTTTAACTCCATCTCATTTTATTTCAATTGCCTGTGCTGGGGTCTGATTATACAGGGAAATACACAGCCAAGTCCTATGCACTAAGTCACCCAAAAAGACTGCACTCTTCCTTTGTTGCTTTTGGCGTGTATTCCAGGCTGAATGCAATACAACAGTTTATTTTATGTAAAAAAAAAAAAAAAAAGTAGGAGACTACAGATACTGTATTTGAAAAGCAGTGGCGCCACAGTTAGGTATAGGCAGAGCACGGTATTGCAGCTCGGATCCAGTCACAAGCCTGTGTGCTGCCTTTACATCTTTACATACCATGTAATTAGTCCGACCAAACTAGCATTTAACGAGCAGCCATTAAAATGCACCTCAATTGCACATCCCCATCCAGAGATCAGATGCCTTTCCCAGACACACTCCATTACCTCCTACTTATTTGTTATGGCCCACAACCCCTGGAAAGGCCTCGTAATTCTTCAAAAAATACAGCCAAGCAGCCCGCCACCCACAACTGTGATGGTCCTGACCCTAAATCACCGGCAAAGGTAAAATATGATCCGGTGTACACATAGTGGAGGGGATTTAGCCGACACCCCCCCCCCCCCAAATCCCCCAGCCTCCCACACCCCATAGACCAACCAAGAAACTAAGTATTCTGTGCACTTCTGGGGTCTTGGGTCCGAATCCAACAAAATGGTCAAATGTTTATCAAATAGTTTTGCCAAGATTCCATAGTGAAACTTTTTCAATTGTTGCAAACATTTTTGTGCATTTTGTAGCAGCAAACTTAAAGGGAACCTGTCACCAGTTTTTTCCCTATTAAACCAAAAATATCATCACCTTTGGCAGCTCCTGGGCTACATTCTAGGAAGGTGCACCTTGTTGCTGGCCCCCTTTTCAGACCTCCAAAACAACTTTATAAAAGATTACCTTTTCGTATGCAAATTAGGCCTGGAATTAAGAATCTCGGGCTTAATACCAGCTTGCAAAACAAAGCTGGTATTAACCCCTTATTACCCAGCGTGCCACCCGGCACCAGGGCCGCTGGAAGAGTTGGATACAACGGAAGAAGATGACGCTTCTATGAAAGCACCATTTTCTGGGGCGGCTGCAGAGTGCAATTTTCAGCGGGGGGGCCCAGAAAGCTTGGGCCAACCTGCGCTGGGGATTCCAATCCCCAGCTGCCTAGGTGTACTTGGCTGGACACAAAAATTGGGCGAAGCCCACAGCATTTTTTTTTTATTATTATTTCATGAAATTCATGAAATAATTTAAAAAAAAAAAAGGGCTTCCCTATATTTTTGGTTCTCAGCTGGGTACAAATAAGCAGCTGGGGGTTAAGGGCAGCCTGTATCTGCCTGCTGTACCTGGCTGGCATACAAAAATATAATCTCGAGCCTGCACAAATAATAATAATTTTATTTATTTATATAGCGCTAATAATTCCACAGCGCTTTATATACATTGGCAACACTGTCCCCATTGGGGCTCACAATCTAGAGTCCCTATCCGGTCTTCACCGGCGCGTGAGAGGGATAGTTTCTGCTCAGGCCCGCGATAGTGGCCTCTGCTAATCAGCGTAGAGGATGACGGGGCCGTCGTCATCCATTCAAATCAAAACTGGGGGACGGCGAACAGCGGCAGGAGGCGGGACCGAAAGCGAAATAGAGCCCGCCCATTTGGCCAACCAAACTAATTTGCATACGAAAAGGTAATATTTTTATAAAGTTGTTTTGGAGGTCTTAAAAAGGGGGCCAGCAACAAGGTGCACCTTCCTAGAATGCGGCCCAGGAGCTGCAGAAGGGGATATTTTTGGTTTAATAGGGATAAATCTGGTGACAGGTTCCCTTTACGTTTTGTTTTGGGGTTTTTTTCTAAACACAAAATTGTAGCAACTTTTTGAAACGTGGTCAGGTGCCTGATTTTTTTGCTTTCTTTTCAATGGTGGCATTACGATGGGCTCCGCTGGTATCGGGTGGGCACCAAGCCCTTGGATCACCACCGAGCACAGGAACTTTGATCCATTAAGGACGAGACACTTATGATCTAGAAGTGACAATGTCTCGTTACCTCCATACAAAGCGGTGATCCACCATTAAAGACAACCAACCCCCCCCTCCTCGCACCCGGCCCCCATGTACAGCAGATTGGGTTACAGTGTTTTGGTTACACCGGCCCGGACCCGTATAATGCTCCATTCATTTCTCACGAGGATCTGCGTCCTTGGGGCCGAAGGACAAAGAGGAATCTCAACAAATACATAAGTAACAAATCTCGCCCGGCCGAGGCCCCGATACTTCTGGAACTTATTGTTTCAGGGAAATCAAATCTAAAAGGGTCCTAAATAAGAAAGAACAAATAATAAAGACGCGGTCAGAAGGACGCAAACATTTACAGGGGAAGAGGCTGGAAAACAGAGGCCAACAAATCACTGATGAGGCAGACAATAGCTATTGTTTAAATCGGGCTTTTGTGTTACATTGTATTTTGTGTTGACTTTTTTTATTAACAAAATCTGTATTTAGGAAAAACAAAAAAAAAGAAGGTTTCTTGAAATTTTTACAGTAATCACTGCGGTTTTATAGACTCCTATTTCCAGTCCTTTCAGAAAGTTTTTAGCAGAGGCTGGATTATAGATACAAGAGACAAAAGGTTCTACCATTCAGAATAGGTGATATCACAGCTCACCTCCTCCTCCTCCTGTACAATGACTGATAACACCTCTATATACAGTAGATAACACAAGATCTACCATTCAGAATAGGTGATGTCACAGCTCACCTCCTTCTCCTGTACAATGACATATCTCTATATATAGTAGATAACACAAGATCCACCATTCAAAATAGGTGATGACACAGCTCACCTCCTCCTCCTTCTGTACAATGACTGATAACCCAGGATCCATCATTCACAATGACTGATAACACCTCTATATACAGTAGATAGCATGGGATCCTCCATGACACAACAGGTGATGTCACAGATTTCCTCCTCCCCCTCTGAACAATGATTGATACCTTTATCTACAGAAGATAACAGGATCCATTCACAATAGATGATGTCACAGCTCACTACCTCCTACTTCTGTACAATGACTGATAACGTCTCTATATACAGTAGCTAACCCAGGATCCACCATCCACAATAGGTGATGTCACAGCTCACCTCCTCCTGTACGACTGATAACACCCTTATAAACAGTAGCTAACACAGGATCCACCATTCACAATAGAAGATATCACAGATCGCCTCTTCCTCCTCCTGTACAATGACGGATAACATCTCTATATACAGTAGATAACACAAGATCTACCAGAATAGGTGATGTCACAGCTCACCTCCTCCAGTACAATGACTGATAAGCCAGGATCCACCATTCACAATAGATATCACAGCTCACCTCCTCCTCCTGTACAATGACTGATACCTCTATATACAGTAGATAACACAGAATCCACCATTCACAATAGGTGATGTCACAGCTCACCTCCTCCTCCTCCTGTACAATGATGGATAACATCTCTATATACAGTAGATAACACAAGATCTACCATTCAGAATAGGTGATGTCACAGCCACCTCCTCTTCCTTCTGTACAATGACGGATAACATCTCTATATACAGTAGATAACACAAGATCTACCATTCAGAATAGGTGATGTCACAGCTCACCTCCTGTACAATGACTGATAATCCAGGATCCACCATTCTCAATAGGTGATGTCACAGCTCACCTCCTCCTCCTCCTGTACAATGACTGATAACACCTCTATATTCAGTAGATGACACAATGATCCACCATTCACAATAGGTGATGTCACAGCCCACCTCCTCCTCATGTACAATGACGGATAACATCTCTACATACAATGCGTTTTTTTCCTGCGTTTTTCCAGCTTATTGATTTCACACAAAAAAAATCCTGGCCCCAATATGCCCGCTTTTTTTATCCATTTTTCTGCTGTAAGGTGTGTGTTTTGCAGCAGACATTTTCTGTACTTAATCTGCATCATGTGCACATGGCCTTGCCGTCTGCGGCTCTGCACACAAGCGCTGGAGCTTTCATCCCTCGCGATCTACAACCGTCACGCGCTCTCAGTCACTATAGGGTTAACCCGCGTTCCGCCAGTTGCCGATAACCGTGTAATTGAACATCGCTCCCGCCACGTGTAACAGCAGCAACAAAAAGCCTCTTCCGATAGGAGAAGCGCGGGAGAAGAGGGGGTTTAGGATCAGATACCGGGGGTCACCTCCACTGCCGGCGAGAAACAAACCGCACTAAATCTGCTGGAGAAGGTGAATAGCTTAGCGATGGCGGAGCCCGTGTGATCCCAGATATGTAACACGGAGGAAAATCGCTCCGACATTAATGCTCTGATCAAACGCAAAGTATCCAACGAGGAAAAGCGCAACGGAGGAGAGAAGATACTGGAGCAAGAAGACAGAACCCTCCAGAACGCAGGCGGGGGGGGGACCAGCTGCCACTCGCTCGCACCCAACTGCCCAAAGGCCCCGCCGCTCACTCGCACCCAACTGCCCAAAGGCCCCGCCGCCCACTCGCACCCAACTGCCCAAAGGCCCTGCCGCCCACTCGCACCCAACTGCCCAAAGGCCCTGCCGCCCACTCGCACCCAACTGCCCAAAGGCCCCACCGCCCACTCGCACCCAACTGCCCAAAGGCCCCGCCGCTCGCTCACACCCAACTGCCCAAAGGCCCTGCCGCCCACTCGCACCCAACTGCCCAAAGGCCCCGCCGCCCACTCGCACCCAACTGCCCAAAGGCCCCGCCGCTCGCTCACACCCAACTGCCCAAAGGCCCCGCCGCCCACTCGCACCCAACTGCCCAAAGGCCCCGCCGCCCACTCGCACCCAACTGCCCAAAGGCCCCGCCGCCCACTCGCACCCAACTGCCCAAAGGCCCCGCCGCCCACTCGCACCCAACTGCCCAAAGGCCCCGCCGCCCACTCGCACCCAACTGCCCAAAGGCCCTGCCGCCCACTCGCACCCAACTGCCCAAAGGCCCCGCCGCCCACTCGCACCCAACTGCCCAAAGGCCCCGCCGCTCGCTCACACCCAACTGCCCAAAGGCCCCGCCGCCCACTCGCACCCAACTGACCAAAGGCCCCGCCGCCCACTCGCACCCAACTGCCCAAAGGCCCCCACCACCCGCTCGCACCCAACTGCCCAAAGGCTCCGCCGCTCACTCACACCCAACTGCCCAGAGGCCCCGCCGACCACTCACACCCAACTGCTTAAAGGCCCCGCCGCCCGCTCACACCCCGTTGCCCGCTTGCGCTCACATCCTGTTCACACCCCACAAATCGATATTTCATAATTGTTTTTCATATGATCTATAAAAATAAAAATTGCAATTCTCACACTGACCATTAGGGCGAACACACACCTACTCCCAAGCCAAGCACCTGCACAATAGCAGCAATGGACCAACTCAGGCCCATATGTACAGAAGCGTTATCTGAGCATGCACTAATCTGGGTAAAGGTCATTGTACAGAAGAAGGAGAAGGTGAGCTGTGACATCACCTACTGTGAGTGGTGGATCTTGTGGGAAGAGAAAGGAGGAGGAAAAGGAGGAGGTCCCCCGTGCTCCAGCTCCACCACTGATCACACACACATTCTGTTATTCCTTGTTGGTTATATGGCACAACACACATTGGAGCGAAGTACAAGGATTGACAACATTCACATCAATGGGGCTCAGAGTCCAATTTCCTAGTGCTCAGTAACTAAGGAGCACCCGAGCATGGTAGTGCCCGCTCATCACTAGTTACGAGTACTGAGCACCTGAGCATGGTAGTGCCCGCTCATCACTAGTTACCAGTACTGAGCACCCGAGCATGGTAGTGCCCGCTCATCACTAGTTACCAGTACTGAGCACACGAGCATGGTAGTGCCCGCTCATCACTAGTTACCAGTACTGAGAACCCGAGCATGGTAGTGCCCGCTCATCACTAGTTACGAGTACTGAGCACCTGAGCATGGTAGTGCCCGCTCATCACTAGTTATCAGTACAGAGCACCCGAGCATGGTAGTGCCCGCTCATCACTAGTTACGAGTACTGAGCACCTGAGCATGGTAGTGCCCGCTCATCACTAGTTATCAGTACAGAGCACCCGAGCATGGTAGTGCCCGCTCATCACTAGTTACCAGTACTGAGCACCCGAGCATGGTAGTGCCCGCTCATCACTAGTTACCAGTACTGAGCACCCGAGCATGGTAGTGCTCGCTCATCACTAGTTACCAGTACTGAGCACCCGAGCATTGTAGTGCCTGCTCATCACTAGTTACCAGTTCTGAGCACCCGAGCATGGTAGTGCCCGCTCATCACTAGTTACCAGTACTGAGCACCCGAGCATGGTAGTGCCCGCTCATCACTAGTTACGAGTACTGAGCACCTGAGCATGGTAGTGCCCGCTCATCACTAGTTATCAGTACAGAGCACCCGAGCATGGTAGTGCCCGCTCATCACTAGTTACCAGTACTGAGCACCCGAGCATGGTAGTGCCCGCTCATCACTAGTTACCAGTACTGAGCACCCGAGCATGGTAGTGCTCGCTCATCACTAGTTACCAGTACTGAGCACCCGAGCATTGTAGTGCCTGCTCATCACTAGTTACCAGTTCTGAGCACCCGAGCATGGTAGTGCCCGCTCATCACTAGTTACGAGTACTGAGCACCCGAGCATGGTAGTGCCCGCTCATCACTAGTTACGAGTACTGAGCACCTGAGCATGGTAGTGCCCGCTCATCACTAGTTATCAGTACAGAGCACCCGAGCATGGTAGTGCTCGCTCATCACTAGTTACCAGTACAGAGCACCCGAGCATGGTAGTGATCGCTCATCACTAGTTACCAGTACTGAGCACCCGAGCATGGTAGTGCCCGCTCATCACTAGTTACGAGTACAGAGCACCCGAGCATGGTAGTGCCCGCTCATCACTAGTTATCAGTACAGAGCACCCGAGCATGGTAGTGCTCGCTCATCACTAGTTACCAGTACTGAGCACCCGAGCATGGTAGTGCCCGCTCATCACTAGTTACAAGTACTGAGCACCCGAGCATGGTAGTGCCCGCTCATCACTAGTTACCAGTACTGAGCACCCGAGCATGGTAGTGCCCGCTCATCACTAGTTACCAGTACCGAGCACCCGAGCATGGTAGTGCCCGCTCATCACTAGTTACGAGTACCGAGCACCTGAGCATGGTAGTGCCCGCTCATCACTAGTTACGAGTACTGAGCACCTGAGCATGGTAGTGCCCGCTCATCACTAGTTACCAGTACTGAGCACCTGAGCATGGTAGTGCCCGCTCATCACTAGTTACCAGTACTGAGCACCTGAGCATGGTAGTGCCCGCTCATCACTAGTTACCAGTACCGAGCATCTGAGCATGGTAGTGCCCGCTCATCACTAGTTACCAGTACTGAGCACCCGAGCATGGTAGTGCCCCCTCATCACTAGTTACCTGTACTGAGCACCCGAGCATGGTAGTGCCCGCTCATCACTAGTTACCAGTACTGAGCACCCGAGCATGGTAGTGCCTGCTCATCACTAGTTACCAGTACTGAGCACCCGAGCATGGTAGTGCCCGCTCATCACTAGTTACGAGTACTGAGCACCCGAGCATGGTAGTGCCCACTCATCACTAGTTACCAGTACTGAGCACCCGAGCATGGTAGTGCCCGCTCATCACTAGTTACGAGTACTGAGCACCCGAGCATGGTAGTGCCCGCTCATCACTAGTTACCAGTACTGAGCACCCGAGCATGGTAGTGTCCGCTCATCACTAGTTACCAGTACTGAGCACCCGAGCATGGTAGTGCCCACTCATCACTAGTTACCAGTACAGAGCACCCGAGCATGGTAGTGCCCACTCATCACTAGTTACCAGTACAGAGCACCCGAGCATGGTAGTGCCCACTCATCACTAGTTACCAGTACTGAGCACCCGAGCATGGTAGAGCCCGCTCATCACTAGTTACGAGTACTGAGCACCTGAGTATGGTAGTGCCCGCTCATCACTAGTTACCAGTACTGAGCACCCGAGCATGGTAGTGCCCGCTCATCACTAGTTACCAGTACTGAGCACCCGAGCATGGTAGTGCCCGCTCATCACTAGTTACCAGTACAGAGCACCCGAGCATGGTAGTGCCCGCTCATCACTAGTTACCAGTACAGAGCACCCGAGCATGGTAGTGCCCGCTCATCACTAGTTACGAGTACAGAGCACCTGAGCATGGTAGTGCCCGCTCATCACTAGTTACCAGTACTGAGCACCCGAGCATGGTAGTGCCCGCTCATCACTAGTTACGAGTACAGAGCCCCCGAGCATGGTAGTGCCCGCTCATCACTAGTTACCAGTACTGAGCACCTGAGCATGGTAGTGCCCGCTCATCACTAGTTACCAGTACTGATCACCCGAGCATGGTAGTGCCCGCTCATCACTAGTTACCAGTACTGAGCACCCGAGCATGGTAGTGCCTGCTCATCACTAGTTACGAGTACTGAGCACCCGAGCATGGTAGTGCCCGCTCATCACTAGTTACCAGTACTGAGCACCCGAGCATGGTAGTGCCCGCTCATCACTAGTTACGAGTACTGAGCACCTGAGCATGGTAGTGCCTGCTCATCACTAGTTACCAGTACTGAGTACCCGAGCATGGTAGTGCACGCTCATCACTAGTTACCAGTACTGAGCACCCGAGCATGGTAGTGCCCGCTCATCACTAGTTACCAGTACTGAGCACCCGAGCATGGTAGTGCACGCTCATCACTAGTTACCAGTACTGAGCACCCGAGCATGGTAGTGCCCGCTCATCACTAGTTACAAGGACTGAGCACCCGAGCATGGTAGTGCCCGCTCATCACTAGTTACAAGGACTGAGCACCCGAGCATGGTAGTGCCCGCTCATCACTAGTTACCAGTACTGAGCACCCGAGCATGGTAGTGCCCGCTCATCACTAGTTACCAGTACTGAGCACCCGAGCATGGTAGTGCCCGCTCATCACTAGTTACCAGTACTGAGCACCTGAGCATGGTAGTGGCCGCTCATCACTAGTTACCAGTACTGAGCACCCGAGCATGGTAGTGCCCGCTCATCACTAGTTACCAGTACTGAGCACCCGAGCATGGTAGTGCCCGCTCATCACTAGTTACCAGTACTGAGCATGGTAGTGCCCGCTCATCACTAGTTACCAGTACTGAGCATGGTAGTGCCCGCTCATCACTAGTTACCAGTACTGAGCATGGTAGTGCCCGCTCATCACTAGTTACGAGTACAGAGCACCCGAGCATGGTAGTGCCCGCTCATCACTAGTTACCAGTACTGAGCACCTGAGCATGGTAGTGGCCGCTCATCACTAGTTACCAGTACTGAGCATGGTAGTGCCCGCTCATCACTAGTTACGAGTACTGAGCACCCGAGCATGGTAGTGCCTGCTCATCACTAGTTACGAGTACTGAGCACCCGAGCATGGTAGTGCTCGCTCATCACTAGTTACCAGTACTGAGCACCCAAGCATGGTAGTGCCCGCTCATCACTAGTTACGAGTATAGAGCACCCGAGCATGGTAGTGCCTGCTCATCACTAGTTACCAGTACAGAGCACCCGAGCATGGTAGTGCCCGCTCATCCTAGTTACGAGTACTGAGCACCCGAGCATGGTAGTGCCCACTCATCACTAGTTACCAGTACTGAGCACCCGAGCATGGTAGTGCCCACTCATCACTAGTTACCAGTACTGAGCACCCGAGCATGGTAGTGCCCGCTCATCACTAGTTACGAGTACAGAGCACCCGAGCATGGTAGTGCCCGCTCATCACTAGTTACCAGTACTGAGCACCCGAGCATGGTAGTGCCCGCTCATCACTAGTTACCAGTACTGAGCACCCGAGCATGGTAGTGCCCGCTCATCACTAGTTACCAGTACTGAGCACCTGAGCATGGTAGTGGCCGCTCATCACTAGTTACCAGTACTGAGCATGGTAGTGCCCACTCATCATTAGTTACCAGTACTGAGCACCCGAGCATGGTAGTGCCCGCTCATCGCTAGTTACAAGTACTGAGCACCTGAGCATGATAGTGCCTGCACATCACTAGTTACCAGTACAGAGCACCCGAGCATGGTAGTGCCCGCTCATCACTAGTTACCAGTACTGATCACCCGAGCATGGTAGAGCCCGCTCATCACTAGTTACCAGTACTGAGCACCTGAGCATGGTAGTGCCCGCTCATCACTAGTTACGAGTACAGAGCACCCGAGCATGGTAGTGCCCGCTCATCACTAGTTACCAGTACTGAGCACCCGAGCATGGTAGTGCCCGCTCATCACTAGTTACCAGTACTGAGCACCTGAGCATGGTAGTGCCCGCTCATCACTAGTTATGAGTACTGAGCACCTGAGCATGGTAGTGCCCGCTCATCACTAGTTACTAGTACAGAGCCCCCGAGCATGGTAGTGCCCGCTCATCACTAGTTACGAGTACTGAGCACCCGAGCATGGTAGTACCCGCTCATCACTAGTTACCAGTACTGAGCACCCGAGCATGGTAGTGCCCGCTCATCACTAGTTACCAGTACTGAGCACCTGAGCATGGTAGAGCCCGCTCATCACTAGTTACCAGTACTGAGCACCTGAGCATGGTAGTGCCCGCTCATCACTAGTTACGAGTACAGAGCACCCGAGCATGGTAGTGCCCGCTCATCACTAGTTACCAGTACTGAGCACCCGAGCATGGTAGTGCCCGCTCATCACTAGTTACCAGTACTGAGCACCTGAGCATGGTAGTGCCCGCTCATCACTAGTTATGAGTACTGAGCACCTGAGCATGGTAGTGCCCGCTCATCACTAGTTACTAGTACAGAGCCCCCGAGCATGGTAGTGCCCGCTCATCACTAGTTACGAGTACTGAGCACCCGAGCATGGTAGTACCCGCTCATCACTAGTTACCAGTACTGAGCACCTGAGCATGGTAGTGCCCGCTCATCACTAGTTACCAGTACTGAGCACCTGAGCATGGTAGTCCCCGCTCATCACTAGTTACCAGTACTGAGCACCCGAGCATGGTAGTCCCCGCTCATCACTAGTTACCAGTACTGAGCACCCGAGCATGGTAGTCCCCGCTCATCACTAGTTACCAGTATTGAGCACCTGAGCATGGTAGTGCCCGCTCATCACTAGTTACCAGTACTAAGCACCCGAGCATGGTAGTGCCCGCTCATCACTAGTTACGAGTACTGAGCACCCGAGCATGGTAGTGCCCGCTCATCACTAGTTACGAGTACTGAGCACGGTAGTGCCCGCTCATCACTAGTTACGAGTATAGAGCACCCGAGCATGGTAGTGCTCGCTCATCACTAGTTACCAGTACTGAGCACCCGAGCATGGTAGTGCCCGCTCATCACTAGTTACAAGTACTGAGCACCTGAGCATGATAGTGCCTGCACATCACTAGTTACCAGTACAGAGCACCTGAGCATAGTAGTGCCCGCTCATCACTAGTTACGAGTACTGAGCACCCGAGCATGGTAGTGCCCGCTCATCACTAGTTACCAGTACTGAGCACCTGAGCATGGTAGTGCCCGCTCATCACTAGTTACCAGTACTGAGCACCCGAGCATGGTAGTGCCCGCTCATCACTAGTTGAACAGAACTGGAGGGGGATTGTTGAGGGCCATCATTATTTATCTGTTTTTAGACCATCTATTCCAGGTGGAGAAAGTTATATGCAAAGGATAGATGACAACTTCTAGATCGGGGGGGGGGGGGGAAGCTTACAAGAGAGTGGCAGGGGAATCAGTGGCAACTTCTTCCCAAAAAAAAAAAACAAAAAAAAACCTTACCCTTTGTTTAAAAAAATATGTAGGGACAGTCTTTTTTCGGAGACTTATTAGTTGTTACCAACAGTAATATATATATTATGCACTGATAGCAGGTTTCGCGGCGTCGTGGCTTGGTGCTGGTAAACTCCGGCACATATGGACCTGTCTGAAAAAAAGGACCAGGGATTTTGTTTTGGTTTTTTTCCCCCGGTAAATTCTAAGAACCTGCATTTTTCGTTCCAAAATCCGTCACACGATATCTACTTCTAACAGTGACCAGATGGGCTTCGTTCTCACAAAAGACGCGGGGACCGATCTTCAGATTTCACCGATGCCGCTTTCAAGTTCCCGACTTTCTCCCTAATCTTTAATACCTCCTAAAGGTTAAGAAGGAAGACGGACTCGGCTCATCCATTACAACAAACGCCGCATTATTTACCGACTTCAAACAAATATCAAATCTCAGGCGCGAGAAGTGACTTAGCCCAATCCTAAGATCTCTGGCGGACCTCAAAGCGATCAGATATTCCTCCTGAGCCGACGAGGCGCGTCACACACATCTCTGGCATTGCTCCCAACCATCTTCCTAGGATTCAGACGGCGGGAAGGAAGCAATCTCCCCATCTGTACAGCGAGTGCCTGCGGAGCCCCATCCGTCCATCGGTGGGGTAACGAGAACACACCTGGGACGGGCCCCTGATTGTATCAGCTCCAGTGCTAACGAGACGGCGGGAGACCGGCAGCCACCGCCGGGCAACGCTCACCGCCCAGGTAGGGAACACAATGGAAACTGCAAGGAACGACGTCCAGAAATACTCAACATGGCATTGGCACGGGAGCACCGAGAAAACAGAGCGGTCTACAAGCCCCTTACCTTCAAGTATTGGGGCATTTACAAAGAGAATGACCCCGGGTGTGATTATATCTGCCCCAGTACTAACGAGATAGGCAAAGACTGGCAGCCACCGCTGTGCCAAACCTCACCACACACATGCCCGAGAATCAAAAATATAACCAAGCCCACAACCATCACTCAATGCGTATAATATAATAATAAAAATAAATTATAACACATATATGGATGTGAGGAACGTGTGTGTGTAAGAATGGGCCAAAATCACACCCGAGCAATTAAGCCAATTAGTGTCTCCATACAGGAGGCGTCTGGAAGCTTCATTACTAACAAAGTTCTCCTAAGTATTAAATACATTTCAGTAATGTGTTCAATACTTTTTTTCTGTTATTTCTCATCATTACACGTCACTGAATTTATAGAAATCTATGGAATGATTTTCACCCGTATTGAGTGAATGGAGAGGTGTATAATATATAATAAATATATTGTGAGATTATATATATATATATATATATATATATATATATATATATATATATATATATATATATATATATATATATATATATATATATATATATATATATATATATATATATATATATATTAGATTTAGCAGGTTTACACATTCGGTATTACCTTGGCATTGTGACATTTGGACTGTAGATCAGCCTGGAAGTGTGAAATGCAGCAAAAAAGAATGTTATTTCCTTTTTTATTTTTTATTTTTTTTTTTTAAATTGTGAAAAGTTTATTCAGAGGGTCATTTATTATTCAACCCCTCAAACCACAAGAATTCTGTTTGGTTCCCCTAAAGTATTAAGAAGTATTTCAGGCACAAAGAACAATGAGCTTCACATGTTTGGATTAATTATCTCTTTTTCCAGCCTTTTCTGACTAATTAAGAACCTCCCCAAACTTGTGAACAGCACTCATACATGGTCAACATGGGAAAGACAAAGGAGCAATCCAAGGCCATCAGAGACAAGATCGTGGAGGGTCACAAGGCTGGCAAGGGATACAAAACCCTTTCCAAGGAGTTGGGCCTACCTGTCTCCACTGTTGGGAGCATCATCCGGAAGTGGAAGGCTTATGGAACTACTGTTAGCCTTCCACGGCCTGGACAGCCTTTGAAAGTTTCCACCCGTGCCGAGGCCAGGCTTGTCCGAAGAGTCAAGGCTAACCCAAGGACAACAAGGAAGGAGCTCCGGGAAGATCTCATGGCAGTGGGGACATTGGTTTCAGTCAATACCATAAGTAACGTACTTCACCGCAATGGTCTCCGTTCCAGACGAGCCCGTAAGGTACCTTTACTTTCAAAGCCTCATGTCAAGGCTCGTCTACAGTTTGCTCATGATCACTTGGAGGACTCTGAGACAGACTGGTTCAAGGTTCTCTGGTCTGATGAGACCAAGATCGAGATCTTTGGTGCCAACCACACACGTGACGTTTGGAGACTGGATGGCACTGCATACGACCCCAAGAATACCATCCCTACAGTCAAGCATGGTGGTGGCAGCATCATGCTGTGGGGCTGTTTCTCAGCCAAGGGGCCTGGCCATCTAGTCCGCATCCATGGGAAGATGGATAGCACGGCCTACCTGGAGATTTTGGCCAAGAACCTCCGCTCCTCCATCAAGGATCTTAAGATGGGTCGTCATTTCATCTTCCAACAAGACAACGACCCAAAGCACACAGCCAAGAAAACCAAGGCCTGGTTGAAGAGGGAAAAAAATCAAGGTGTTGCAGTGGGCTAGTCAGTCTCCTGACCTTAACCCAATTGAAAACTTGTGGAAGGAGCTCAAGATTAAAGTCCACATGAGACACCCAAAGAACCTAGATAACTTGGAGAAGATCTGCATGGAGGAGTGGGCCAAGATAACTCCAGAGACCTGTGCCGGCCTGATCAGGTCTTATAAAAGACGATTATTAGCTGTAATTGCAAACAAGGGTTATTCCACAAAATATTAAACCTAGGGGTTGAATAATAATTGACCCACACTTTTATGTTGAAAGTTTATTAAAATTTAACTGAGCAACATAACTTGTTGGTTTGTAAGATTTATGCATCTGTTAATAAATCCTGCTCTTGTTTGAAGTTTGCAGGCTCTAACTTATTTGCATCTTATCAAACCTGCTAAATCTGCAGGGGGTTGAATATTACTTGCAGGCACTGATTATAATATTATATTATATATATATATATATATATATATATATATATATATATATATATATATATATATATATATATATATATATATATATATATATATATATATATATATATATATATATATATATATATATATTTTTTTATTTTTTTTTATTTTTTTTTTACATACACACACATCTTTTCAATCAACACAGGCAAAAAAAAAAAAAAATCAAACAATAGTTGTCCATAAATTCAGTGATATGTAATAATGAGAAATAACAGAGTAAAAGTATTTAACACATTACTGAAATGTATTTAAACTTGGTACATTCTCAGTTGTTGGTGATGAAGCTTCCAGACGCCTCCTGTATGGAGACACTAGTCGCCTGCATTGCTCAGGTGGGATTTTGGCCCATTCTTACACTTACACACACGCTCCTCACATCCTGCAGGTCCCGGCTCCTTCTATGACCTCAGAGCTTTAGTTCCTTCCAGACATTTTCTATTGGATTCAGCTCTGGTGATCGGCTCGGCCATTCTAGCAGATTTACTTTCTCTTTCTCTGAAACCAGTTGAGAGTTTCCTTGGCCGTGTGTTTAGGATCTTTGTCTTGCTCCTCGTTTCATCATCATCCTGGTGGATGGCAGCAGATTTTTCTTCAAGCATGTCTTAGTACATTTGTCCGTTCAATCATATATGTTGCTTTCCAGTGCAGTCTACTGAAATACAGCCCCACACCTTAAAAATCCTACCTCCACACTTCACCGTTAATGTTTTTTTGGGGTGATTTGCCTTTTGGCCTCCAAACATGACTGTATTATGGCCTCCAAAGAGTTCAATTTTGGTCTCCTCTGACCAGACTATATTCACCCAGTTTTTTATAGGTTTGCCTAAATGTTGAGAAACCATTAAACACGCTTCAACTCGTTTTTTGTTCAGCAACGGAGTCTTGTGTGGTGAGCGTGCATACAAGAGCGTGCATACAAGAGCGTGCATACAAGAGCGTGCATACAGGTCATGGAGGGGAAGTACATTACTTCTGGCTTTCTTTGAAACAATTGTACCTGCTGATTCCAGGTCTTTCTGTCGCTCTCCACAGGTGGTTCTTGGCTCTTTGACAACTCTTCTGGTATTTCTTTTCAGTCCTGTCTGAAATCTTGTAGGGAGCACCTGGTCATGGCCGGTTTATGGTGAAATTATGCCTTTCCCCTTCCAGATTATGGCCCCAAACAGTGCTTACTGGAACATTCAGGAGTTTACAAAATCTTCTGCAAAAAATGCCATCAGTATGTTTTGCAAAATAAGGTGGTGAAGATTTTGAAGCAGCTCACTGGTTTTACCCATCATGAGATGTTTCTTGTGTGGCACCTTGGTAATGAGACATTTTTATAGACCATCAGTTGAACCAGCTGATATTATTTTCACCAAGTTGCAGGATCGCTTTCTAATTATTGATAGATTTCAGCTGGTTTCATGACTTTCCAGAGCTTTTTGCACCTCTGTCTTCATGTGTTTAGTACTTTTTCCCTGTGTCATTTCTCATTATTACACATCGCTAAGTTTACGGACATCTATGGTTTGATTTTTTTTTGCCTGTGTGGATTAGATGGGTTGTTACCGACATCTGGTAAGAAAGTTATGTCAATAGCACTTTTAGAAATACATTTGCTTAGAAAATTGGTGACGTGTTCAATACTTATTTCACCCATGATATGGATGGATGGATGGATAGGATTTCGGGTGGGACACCAGCAGTCACCACCGTGCCAACTCTCACCGTACACATGAACCAAAAATATAGAACATGGCATTGGCACGGTGTACACCAACAATGGCAGCCCCTATAGTTTGATCACTGGGGTATATATAAAGAGAGCTCAACCGGGACCGGCCCAGGACTCGACTGCATCTCCTCCAGCGCTATCTAGACAACGAGAAACCAGCAGCCACCACTGTGCCAACCCTCACCCAAGAAACCGAAACTGCACATGCACTAGATACAAACCATATAAAACATGGCAATGGCACGATGCACACACGCAAAGTTGAAAGAGTGCTCTACAAGCCCCTAACCTGTGATCAATGGGGGTAAATACAAAAGGGAACATGGCCAGGAACGGCACGGGTCTTACTGTATCAGCTCCAGTACTAATGAAAGACGACGACCTGCAGCTACCACAGGGCCAAATCTCACCGTACACATGCACAAAAATATAGAAGACGCCATTGGCAAAGTGCAAGTGACCCATGGGAAAACCAAATGCCAAACAAGCCCTTAATTTTTGATGAATGGGGTATATATAAAGAGAACTTGGGTGGGAGCGGACCCCGCTTCTAATTTTATCGGCTCCAATGGTTAGGAAATGGCTGAAGACCTGCGGCCACCGCTGTGCCAAACTCACCGTACACATGCACGAGATCCAAAAATATACAACATGGTACTGGCACGGTGCACACATGCAACGGGAGAACCGAAAATATAGAACGTAGTATTGGCACGGTGCACACGAGCAAGGGGAGACCCAAAATATACAATATGGCACTGGCACGGAGAACACGAGCAATGGGAGACCCAAAATATACAACATGGCATTAGCACGGTACACACGAGCAAGGGGAGAACCAAAAATATGCAACATGGCATTGGCACGGTGCACACGAGCAAGGGGAGATCTGAAAATATAGAATATGGCATCGGCACGGTGCACACGAGCAATGAGAGAACCAAAATATACAACATGGCATCGGCACGGTGCACACGAGCAAGGGGAGATCTGAAAATATAGAATATGGCATCGGCACGGTGCACACGAGCAACGGGAGACCCAAAATATAGAACATGGCATCGGCACGGTGCACACGAGCAATGAGAGAACCAAAATATACAACATGGCATCGGCACGGTGCACACGAGCAAGGGGAGATCTGAAAATATAGAATATGGCATCGGCACAGTGCACACAAGCAAGGGGAGACCCAAAATATAGAACATGGCATCGGCACAGTGCACACAAGCAAGGGGAGACCCAAAATATAGAACATGGCATCGACACGGTGCACATGAGCAAGGGGAGACCCAAAATATAGAACATGGCTTTGGCACGGTGCACATGAGCAAGGGGAGACCCAAAATATAGAACATGGCATCGGTATGGTGCACACGAGCAATGGGAGAACCAAAATATAGAATATGGCATCGGCACGGTGCACACGAGCAATGGGAGACCCAAAATATAGAATATGGCATCGGCACGGTGCACATGAGCAAGGGGAGACCCAAAATATAGATCATGGCATTGGCATGGTGCACAAGAGCAAGGGGAGACCCAAAATATAGAATATGGCATCGGCACGGTGCACACGAGCAATGGGAGAACCAAGCGCTCTACGAGCCACTACCCTTTGATCTGTGCATGGCCGGGAACGTCAAGCACGAGATCCAAAACGATAGACTACGGCATCGGCACGGTGCAAGTGAGCAACGCGAAAAGCTAAAAACAAAAGTCATCACTAGAGGAGGTTACGATGTAGACAAGCCGGCACGTTCAAAGCCAATGCCATAAGCGGAGCGTACGTGCCCACCCCAGTAATGAGTCATTGTGGTCCTGTCACGTTCAATCACCGGACCCGGATTGTGGAGGCTTCGGATCAAGGTGAGCACTTGTTAACAAGCGAGCAAAAAAAAAAAAAATCAATGTGCAACAAATGGCAGCCACATGTTGCTTCCTTTGTGCGCGCGGTGGCAGAGCGGCCACAGAGCGGCCCGTTCATTTCACACCCTGTGGGAGAGGGTTAAAAAAATAAAAATCAGCCGTGGCATATTCGGAAAAGAAAATATAGTGGGGCTACGTGACTCACGGCCGAAAATAAATAAAATCATGGCTCTAATGGGAAGGCTGAGAGACGGCAGATTGCTTAGCGCTGACTAGAAGCGAATATTGCTGTCCCCCACGGAGCAAATTCCCCGGCAACCTGTACCTTTCTCCATAGGAAACTATGATGTTTGTTTGTTGCCGGCGGCGTGCAATCTGCGGGTTATATTCTAATGCATACTATCCGAGGCCAAAATAGTGTATATAATGGAAATAATGCCCCCCCGCCGGAGACGCAAGAACACTGCAGCCGCCAGGGGCCACATCAATGCAAGCCGAGCCCCTCACATTTGTATTTATGACATGTCAGCACCGGACACCTACGTAAATGGATGGAGCGCGGCCACGACTTACGTGCATTGCAGCTCATCCTGAGCCTCCTGGTTCACCAGCACGCTACGGCGCCACAATGGTAGCACCAGACGGGATGGAAGCGGCGCAGGGTAAGACAGCGGGGTCCTATTGAAGTCATCGAGGCTTCTAGGGTGAAGGCGTGATGCAATTATTAACCCCTTCCTGCTACCGAAAGTTTCAGTTTCTGCGGTTTTGGCTTTACCTTTCCCCTCTACCTAACAGTATGAGGGCTCGGTTTAAGCTACTTTCACACATCCGGCTGTAGCAGTGCGGCACAATCCGGCACTCGGATGAAAAAACGAAACAGTTTTTTTTTTTGCCGCCGGTTTCGGTTTTTCCAGCATTGGCGCCGCATTGTGCCGCATGGGCTTGCGTCCAGTCCGGTTTTTGCCGCATGTGGCAGATTTAGCCGATGCGGCGGCCGGATGGAACGTTCCCTGGCACGTTTTTTGCTCCGGCAAAAAAAACGCATCGCGCCGCATCCGGCCACTGCGGCGCATTTTTCAATGCATGCCTATGGACGCCGGATGCGGCAAAAACCGCATCCGGCCGCCGCATGCGGTTTCTTCCACTGCGCATGCTCAGTTGCGTGCCGCAACCAGAAAAAAACGGACGGACCGCATGTAAAAACTTATGCAAAGGATGCGGTGTTTTCGCCACATCCATTGCATAGGTTTCAGAGCCGGATTGAGCCGCACAGCTCAAACCGGATGTGTGAAAGCAGCCTAATGTTTGCTTTGTCTTCAGTTGCTTTCATTTGGATCAGCGTTCCTTAACTGTGTAGACAAGAAGGATAGAGTGTGGAGGATAAAGGCTGGAGAGTGGAGGGTAAAGGATGGCGGGGGGAGGAGAGAGGGTAAAGGATGGCGGGTGGAGGATAGAGGGTAAAGGATGGCGGGTGGAGGATAGAGGATAAAAAGGATAGAGGGTTGTGGACGGAGGATAAAAAGGATGTAGGGTGGTGGATGGAGGATAAAAAGGTTGGAGGGTGGTAGATGGAGGATAAAAAGGATGGAGAGTGGCAAATGGAGGATAAAAAGGATGGAGAGTGGTGGATGGAGGATAAAAGGATGGAGGGTGGTGGATGGAGGATAAAAAGGATGGAGGATAAAAAGGATGGAGAGTGGTGGATGGAGGATAAAAAGGATAGAGGGTGGTGGATGGAGGATAAAAAGGATGGAGGGTGCTGGATAGAGGATAAAAAGGATGCAGGGTGGCGGATGGAGGATAAAAAGGATGCAGGGTGGCAGATGGAGGATAAAAAGGATGGAGGGTGGCAGATGGAGGATAAAAAGGATGGAGAGTGGTGGATGGAGGATAAAAAGGATGGAGACAGGTGGATGGAGGATAAAAGGATGGAGAGTGGTGGATGGCGGATAAAAAGGATGGGGAGTGGTGGGAGGAGGATAAAGGATGGAGGATAAAAGGATGGAGGATAAAAGGATGGAGGATAAAGGATGGAGGATAAAGGATGGAGGATAAAGGATGGAGGATAAAGGATGGAGGATAAAGGATGGAGGATAAAGGATGGAGGATAAAGGATGGAGACGACCCATTGAAAGGTGCCAGTTTTTCACAAAACAAATGTAATAAATTCTCATGCAGACACATATAGCAAAAACAACGTCCGGCGGCATAGAAACCTTTTTTTCACCCTAAGGTTGGTCATTATCTTATGATTGATAAGAGACGGAAAAAAAAAAAATAGAAAAAAAAAAAAACAAAAAACCACACTGTGCGCCATTTTTCATAACGCAGCCTAAAAAAAAGTGCAACTTTCCCGTTAGGCGAATGCTTGGTCCTGGCGTACCGTTGCGCTGGCGGACATTGCGTCCTTATTCCCATATAGAACACGGCGGTTTTGGGGGGATTTTTGCCTTTTTTGTGTGTAGATGGGAGCCCCAGACAGAGGAGCAGCCGCCTCTGCAGAGGACGCGCACATGCACAGCCTCGCTCCTGCAGTCCCATGTAATCTCCTGACACGTGTGCGCGGCTGCAGCAGCGGCGGGGGGTGCAATCCACTTCAGATCCGGCGGTCCGCTTGGCAAACCCTCGGGTGCACGCAGAGTTATTTTTATTTGTGCGCCGCCTGATTTAGCGTGTTACAAAAGGAACGGCGTTCATTTTATTGGCAATTCGAAGGAACAAATGAGGCGTGAAATATCATCAAGACGGAGGGAAAAAAAAAAATGAAATACTCAATATAAAGCATCGTTGCGGTTACCCCCTCCCCCAGCGCCGGTCCGTATCTCCTCTCCGCCGAAACGAGACCATAAAATAAAATATTCCACAATTTCTGCAATCTATGGATTGTAACTCCACGAGGATTGGAACGGGCACCGGCGTCCGAGGGATGGCTGAGGTGTACGACGCCACTATAGGGGGAGGAAAGGGTTAACGGGGGGGACGCAGGATGGATCATTCAAAGGGGGGACAATCCCTCCCCCCGCAAAGCAAAGACCTCATTCACTTGGTGCATGTAGCGCACAGCCATGAATAGGGGCATTGTTTGGACAGAGGACGGTAGCTCCAGCCCTCCTGCGCCAGGCCCCGCGTCCTCCAACCACCCCCTCGTTTGTCAACTAGAAAAGGTCCCTCAAAGACTCGCTTGTTCCCCTCCCATAAATACTGCACCCCCGTAAAATATGGCTCCGATTCCCGTTATTCGGTGCAAAATTGGCGCATCTTAGGTCATCAAGGTCGTTAGCGGATCCAGCTCTTAGGTTGCAGCGTTGATTACTCAACATCTGCCAAAAAAAAAAAAAAAAAAAGGCTCATAAGTGGGATCCCCTGGAGGAGACCTTTAGGGCAGCAGCAAAAGCTATGGCGTCATATCGCGCCCAGGTGAGAACGGGTCGAGAATGACGGCCGGTACTGGCACATCCGCGGTCTGGCAGAGACGGCGCCGAGCATCCAATAGATCCACGACACTGGAGATGTGGAGTCACGGTGGCACAACGGAGCCATGACAAGAAGAAACGCGTCTCATCCTAGTAGATGTTGATACTAGTCTTCTCCAAAGGATGGCCAGTTACCGGATCCGTTCTCCATAGACTTCAATGGAAAAATAAACGGATCCAACTGAAAGCAGGTTTTTTCAAAAACGGACAAAAAGTTGTGTTTGTACAAAGATCGCTGTTGGAACGTTCTATTGGAAGATTACTGGACATGTGAACGCAGCCTTAGGGCAGATTGGCCAAAGTAGCTGATCAATAGCGCACCGCTCCCCTGCCACACTGACAGTCCGGACCAGCGGCCCCGTTGCATTACCGGTCTGAACTCTCTATACATGGTTTCTGCAGCGTCACAGAAGCCAACACCGGTATCAGATCAGCTCTCACAAGCTCGATTGTGGAGACCTTACAAGCTCTGAGCTCTGAGCATTTACGGGGGGGGCGGCAGAGCGCAGAGGGGGGGGTAGGCGGCAGAGCGCAGAGGGGGGGGGAGGGATGGCAGAGCACAGAGGGAGGGGGACGGCAGAGCGCATGGGGGGGGCGGCGGCAGAGCGCATGGGGGGGGGGGGGAGAGTCGCCAACTGGACACAGGGGGGGGGGGGCGGCGGCAGGACGCGCGCGGGGGGGGTGAGACGGCGGCAGAGCGAAGGGGGGAGAGACAGCGGCAGAGGGGGGGGTGACGGCGGCAGAGCGCAGAGGGGGGAGGGAAGGGAGACGGCGGCAGAGCGCAGAGGGGGGGGGGGGGGGAGACGGCGGCAGGGTGGGGGAGGGAGGGACCGGCAGACCGCAGAGGGGGAGGGAGGGACCGGCAGACCGCAGAGGGGGAAGCTTTATATGCGACACCGGAACAATGCCGGACAAACAAATATCTGGGAGTGGAACACGCAGCGGATTCTGTCACCGACTCCCAAGGGATTTATTCTTTTTCTGATAGAATCTCACCCACAAACCGCAGAGAAAATCCGCGATGGAAACTTCAGATTCAGTATCTGCTGCGGATACCACCACTTGCAGTGTCAGTTTGCAATATTTAGGGGCAATTTTGCCTTTAAGCCCCTTAAGGCTGCTTTCAGACATCCGGTTTTTGCTGAGCGGCACAATACGGCGCTTTGCAGAAAAAAAAACGCAACAGTTTTTGTTTTGACGCCGGTTGAGTTTTTTTCCGCATAGACTTGCATTAGCGCCGTATTGTGCCGCATGGCCTTGTGTTGCGTCCGTTTTTTACCGGATGCGGCATATTTAGCCCATGCGGCGGCCGGATAGACGTTGCCTCCGTTTTTTTAGCATTAGACTGAACGGAGAAATATTTACCAGCAGGGGAACAGTAGACACCAGCAGAGCCCAGCAGGGAGACAGTAGACACCAGCAGAGCCCAGCAGGGAGACAGTAGACACCAGCAGAGCCCAGCAGGGAGACAGTAGACACCAGCAGAGCCCAGCAGGGAGACAGTAGACACCAGCAGAGCCCAGCAGGGAGACAGCAGACACCAGCAGAGCCCAGGAGGGAGACAGCAGACACCAGCAGAGCCCAGCAGGGAGACAGCAGACACCAGCAGAGCCCAGCAGGGAGACAGCAGACACCAGCAGAGCCCAGCAGGGAGACAGCAGACACCAGCAGAGCCCAGCAGGGAGACAGCAGACACCAGCAGAGCCCAGCAGGGGGAGCAGCAGACACCAGCAGGGGGAGCAGCAGACACCAGCAGGGGGAGCAGCAGACACCAGCAGGGAGGGGGGGGCAGCAGACACCAGCAGGGAGGGGGGGGCAGCAGACACCAGCAGGGAGGGGGGGGCAGCAGACACCAGCAGGGAGGGGGGGGCAGCAGACACCAGCAGGGAGGGGGGGGCAGCAGACACCAGCAGGGAGGGGGGGGCAGCAGACACCAGCAGGGGGGGGGGGGGGCAGCAGACACCAGCAGGGGGGGGGGGGGCAGCAGACACCAGCAGGGGGGGGGGGCAGCAGACACCAGCAGGGGGGGGGGGCAGCAGACACCAGCAGGGGGGGGGGGGGGCAGCAGACACCAGCAGGGGGGGGGGGCAGCAGACACCAGCAGGGGGGGGGGGGGCAGCAGACACCAGCAGGGGGGGGGGGGGGGCAGCAGACACCAGCGGGGGGGGGGAGCAGATACCAGGAGGGCCCAGCCGGGGGACAGTAGATAGCAGGAGGGCCCAGCAGGGGGACAGTAGATAGCAGGAGGGCCCAGCAGGGGGACAGTAGATACCAGGAGGGAGACAGTAGATAGACGAGAATGTGGAACATACTTATGAGGAAGGAGCCCAGGATGAGGGATATCACTACATAATGGGGGACTCCTGTCTCTATAGGATTTAGAATGCTAAATGTATGCATACATCTGACCAACATAAGAGGGGGGGGGGGAATTCAGGTCCAAATTTTGCACCAGGGCCCATCGAACTCTAGTTACGCCACTGCTTGCAATCTATAAGAACATTGATCCAAATGGACCTGCAGCAAATTCTAGATCTAAAATGACCTGAACGCATTGACTATTTCATCAAGACTAAAAAGCACCAGTCCTAGTCTTAGGACTAAAGTGGATATAAGCTGCAGTACTGAGAACGGCCACCATACTGTGACCGGCGCTGTGTTCCTCCAGCTCCATGTTCCGTTTACTTCCAGTGGTGGCGGCACAGATTGCGGGGATGCCGGGGGTTTGATAGCCCAATCTTTACCTAAAAGAATTCTCTGTTTTGGCACAAAGGTCTCCTGAAAATAAGCCGCTAACAAAAAGCCCCTCTGCTTGGATCCTCAGCTCTAAGAAAAACTATGTGTCGACTTTCCCCACAGCACTCCTACAGGGCAGATGAGGCATTACACCCAGAGCTCTTCATAACCGCTCTCTACTCAGCCCAAGACTCGAGGATCTCAGCATAAGTCTCTAATAAAGTATATAAAAAAAAGTCTTCCAAACTTAGCAACACCTTTAAGAAGAACCTGGAGACAATATTTGTTAAAGACGGCCTGTGATGCTTCCTAAAGTTGCATGAAAGGTTAATAACGTGGGAAATATCAAAGTATCCTAAAAATGGAGGTACAACCTTCTTAAGATGCGCACGTCAATGTCTTCAAAGACGGTGAAGCCCGCCGGAGCTCCAACTTCTCCTGTCCCTCATAACAGGAGGTGGGGCAATTATTATTTCAAAGGGATTGTGTCTCGGTTCCTTACAGCCCCAACCCATAATTGTATCAAAACGGAGCCTCCTAATCTTCCTCTAAAGTCGTTATTACATAAAGAGTTCAAAAGCTACAAGCATCTCGGCATCTTCTTCTCAGGAGCCGCCGCCACCGCCCGTGGGACAAACTTTTAGGAGTCAATTCAATACGGTCTCTGAAAAGTCCTCCAAAAAAATTAGGCCAAAGTTGCTGAAGTCCACCAACATCAGAAGGTTGTCCGACAGTCTGCTGTGTACGGAGGTCTCGCGACTCCTCCGTGATGGATGTTGTTGGGTGGATTAGCCGATGCCGGATCGCTCTGGGGTAGATTCTTCTTCCAGTAGACACATGAATGTTTATGGCAAAATTGGGATAGCTAATAAGACGAGCCAACTCGTGGACATTAGAGTATGCCAGGATCCGCTGGACTTAAGTTAAAAGTTCGGTTGGGACCCGAACTCGATTCCAGACCCCATATAAAAAGTCAACGGGGACCCGAACTTCTGTACCGTAGAACAGTCGTAATAAGGGCAAGGGACTGCAAACAAAATGTGGGTAGGGAATAAATAAATAAATAAAAAAGTGGGCTCCTGCCTATTTTTGATAACCTATTCAGGTAAAGCAGAAAGCTGGGGGCTGCAAACCTCAGCTGTCTGCTTAACTAGTCATCAAAAGTAGAGGCTATCCAAAGCCATATATTTTATTTATTTTTTTATTAAAAATGAAGTGGGTTCCCCCTATTTTTGACAACCAGAGCAGGTAAAGCAGAACAATGTGCCTTCCCAGCCCAATACCAGCCCCCAGCTGTCTGTTTACCTTGGCTGGTTATCAAAAATAGGGGAGAACCCATGCATTTTCATTTTTTACATTATTTAAATTATTTTTAAATATGAAGTGGGCTCCCCCCTTTTTTTGATAGCTAGCTCAGAATTAAACATACCATGGTCCTTCCCAGGCTGATAACAGCTCCCAGCTGTCTGCTTTACCTTGGCTGGTTATCAAAAATTAAGCCATTTTCACCTTTCCGCCTATTTGAAAACAATTAAAAGCAGGTAAAGCAGAACAATGGACCTTCCCAGCCTAATATCAGCCCCCAGCAGTCTGTTATACTTTGTGTGGTTATTAAAAATAGGGTGGGGGAACCCAAGCGGTTTCATTTTTTACATTATTTAAATAATTTTTAAATATGAAGTGGGCTCCCCCCTATTTTTGATAGCTAGCTCAGATTAAACATACCATGGACTTTCCCGGGCTGATAATAACAGCCCCCAGCTGTCTGCTTTACCTTGGCTGGTTATCAAAAATAGGGGGGAACCCAAATTTTGATATTTTTTTACATTATTCAAATAATTTTTAAATATGAAGTGGGATCCCTTCTATTTTTGATAGCTAGCTCAGATAAAACATAGCCATGGACCTACCCAGGCTGATAATAACAGCCGCCAGCTGTCTGCTTTACCAAACACTGGCTATCAATAACTGGCGGGAGCCCATGTTTATTTTTCTCCTTTCATTGTTCAGTCATCTTCCGTCCTCCAAGATTGGCAAGTTTGGTCAATTTTGTTCTACTGTGTAAGGTGACCCTAAAGGGGTTATGGGACAGGTGTTTTTTTTTTTCCATGCTGACATTGTAGAGCGTCTGACACAAAGACCGCACTTCGGGTACGTGTGCCCACGATCAAGATTCGCCAAGTCCTCTTTCAGAAAACGAAAACCTTTTCCAAAATCTACCCGAGCGGTACGTGCACACAGCGCTTTTTCAGGCCGATTTTGCCGTATAGCAGTTCCAAGTAGTAACATGCTCATTTTTTGGGGGAGATTTGATTGGAAACCACCAGCTCTATAGGTGCCGACCCAAAAAGTGATGGAAAAAAAAAAAAACAAAACACACACAACGCCAACAGAGCTCTTTCAGGAAAAGAACCGCTTGTTTCACCTAAGATTGTGTGCCCTTAACCCAAGGATCAAAATTACCCTGATGGCAAAACTAGGCAGTGACCCAAAACCTACAAAAATGTGATCCACCACGCTGGATCATAAATCAGCTAAGGCTGGTTGCACACATCCGGTTTTTGACGTCAGGCCAAAAAACGGATTTGTCGCATCAGTTTATTTCCATGCGTCCCTTCCGTTTTTTGACGGATCTGTTGTGATACTGAGCATGCGCAGTTCAAAAAAACTCGATCCATCATTAGATTCCGTCATATGCCGGATGACGACGGATCCGGCGCCCATAGGCTTGCATTATACAACATGCCGGACAGCGCCGGATCCGGCGGGGTCCGGTTTTTAGCCGGAGACAAAAAACGCTGCAAGCTGCGTCCTATCCGGCAGCCGACTGAAGACATTTCGCCGGATGCTGCATGCAACGCAAGGCCTTCCGGCACAATCCGGCGCTAATACAAGTCAATGGGGAATAAAATGGATCCGTTTTTTTGCCGGCTTGTGCCTGATGCCAAAAAACTGATGTGTGAAAGCAGCCTAATAGATCAAAAAGGAAAAAGATCAAAGAATTCCCTTCCAAACCATCATTGTGGGCTTACTGACAATTTCTCAGTTAACTCCCTCTGCAGCCAGCAATAGATAGAAAGCAAATGGTGCAATATTGTAATGAAACCTAATTGCAAGAATGATTTTTTTTAGCCCTAAATTCATGCATTTAAGCACACACAAAAAAAAAAAAAACCCCTGCCCCCGAAATCTAGCCAATGATTAGATTTACTGTGATCGGTTTACGCCTATGCTCCGTTCTATTGGAGACGTATCCAATCTTAGAACATTCATTATCGCTTTCTTCGAGTCCCCGTATGCGGACAACCGATCCAACAAGTGTCCTCAAACTTTTACCAAACCTCAACTTTTATCCATGCATTTTTTATGGACACTTTCAAAGCCAATGACACCGTCCGGAGTAAAGGTTAAAAATATCGTTAAAGACGCCAAACAGTAACGACAATCCCAAAAAAAGTTGCAAACTTCTAAGTCATTGGATATCCCGCTCCTGGAATATGTTTGCATATTAAAAATTAGGAATAAAACTATTCTGGAAGCCCAACTTTTTTTTTTCTTAGGCCACTGCAAAAATTAAAGCTTCAGAATTAAGAATCTGCAATAAGTTTCTTGGCACATTCACTACCCGGGTCCTTGAGATGAAAACCGGGCACATAATATTGACTGTTTATGTGTTTTTAGCAAGTTTATCTGGAAAGACTGGATACAAAGAATCACGAAGTGTCAATATTTACAAAAAGTAACACTCTAATAATAACAAAACGCCCCTGCGGCAAAACGCCCCTGCAGCAAAACGCCCCTGCAGCAAAACGCCCCTGCAGCAAAACGCCCCCGCAGAAAAACGCCCCCGCAGAAAAACGCCCCCGCAGAAAAACGCCCCCGCAGAAAAACGCCCCCGCAGAAAAACGCCCCCGCAGAAAAACGCCCCCGCAGAAAAACGCCCCCGCAGAAAAACGCCCCCGCAGCAAAACGCCCCCGCAGCAAAACGCCCCCGCAGCAAAACACCCCCGCAGCAAAACACCCCCGCAGCAAAACACTCCCGCAGCAAAACACTCCTGCAGCAAAACACTCCTGCAGCAAAACACTCCTGCAGCAAAACACTCCTGCAGCAAAACACTCCTGCTCCAACGCAACATTTCCTGAGCGGCCGGCCATAAATGAAATCAAATTGACCTACAAAAAAAAAAAATGAAAAAAGAATGACGTAAAATCCATTCATATCGGAAAAAATGGAAATGACGGCGGTTATGAATGGGGCTATAGAAAGTGATGAGGTCACCACATCTGTGCTGGGATTTTTTTTTTTTAAGCGCATTTATAAAATTCTTTGCAGCTATCTCCCCATGGATATCTGTGATAGTAGTAGATGGGGGTCAAAGCTTCCATATGGCCTTAAATGACCCCCTTCTGCTATCGTGAAGATGACTCGGGTGTCCTTACGAACCCCATGTTAGGGAATGTGGAAATAGAGACTTTTTGTGAGTTGCGGGGGCAAAAATTCCCAACTTTTCAAGACGTTTAGGGTATATGAGGAGGATTTGGAGAGTTTCAGAGCAATATTTTTGGATCAAGATGCAACATATGTAAGTTTTTGGAGTAGAATTTCCATTTTTTGAGAATTTTTGGAATGTGCCGAAAACTCATCAAAAAGACTCCGCACACACATTCCTTTAGTTTATGAAATCCAAAATCTTCATTAATTAATGGAAACCTTGGAAATAGTCCTCAGTCTTTGTAGGATCTACCAACAACGAGACAATTAGATCAGTATCCATTGCTTTGGTCAACTACTCGTCATCAAGACGTTGACCTTACAATCCATAACAACGTCAGGTTCTCTCCCAACTCTTGTTCTCAAAAGAGGAGCCTAAAAATATATATTTATATATTCAATTAATAAAAAATTTAAATTTCAACTCGTCCAATGAGCATTTGTTGTGGATGTTGTACATTACATCTTCTGTAAGGGCAGCCGAGCCTAACGTGCGCTTTGTTGCCTACAATTCCTGTCCCACCTACCAGGGCTGTGGAGTCGGAGTCGGAGTCGTGGAGTCGGAGTCGGAGTCGGAGCTCATTTTGGTGGAGTCGGAGTCGGAGTCGGTATAAAATGCACCGACTCCGACTCCTAAAATATATAATAAATTGGGGACAGGAGTGCAATGCAGAATGTGCTGAATATTTTACTAAATAACAACATTTAGTATAATGCTTATATTTAAGTGAAAAATTTATTGTAGTACAATGTGAACATCAGACATTTAATTGTTTTTATGATACAATAATCAAGATATTTGGATAGAACATAAAATATTTATTGGAATACAACTTTAGAACACAAAAAAACTAATAAATTGTAAATATGTAATATATATAATATATATATATATATACAGTGTATATACACACACACAAGATATATATGTAATCTACTGTATATTACATAGTGTATTACATATTTACAATTTATTACAGTTTTTTGTGTTCTAAAGTTGTATTCCAATAAATATATTTTATGTTCTATCCAAATATCTTGATTATTGTATCATAAAAATTATTAAATGTCTGATGTTCACATACACATATTCATGTACTACAATAAATTTTTCACCTAACTATAAGCAATATATGTAGGAGTCGGAGCCGGAGTCGGAGTCGGTGCAAGAGAATTTGAGGAGTCGGAGTCGGAGTCGAAGGTTTGGCTTACCGACTCCACAGCCCTGCCACCTACAAAACATGAAGTGACAAGCTAACCCCAAAATTGGCATGGGCACTCGAGAAATCCAACACATTCCTTCTCTTTTTAGATAGAGGAAGCAAAACAAGATGGGGGATAAAAAAGGGGGGGGGGGGGACACTTGAGAGGAGACACCAGGAGGAAAAAGAAGACAAGTCAGGAGGAAAAAAGGAGGAAAGGGAGGAAACAGAAGAAGAAGAGAAGACAAGTCAGGAGGAAACAGAAGAAGAAGAGAAGAGAAGACAAGTCAGGAGGAAACAGAAGAAGAAGAGAAGAGAAGACAAGTCAGGAGGAAACAGAAGAAGAAGAGAAGAGAAGACAAGTCAGGAGGAAACAGAAGAAGAAGAGAAGAGAAGACAAGTCAGGAGGAAACAGAAGAAGAAGAGAAGACAAGTCAGGAGGAAACAGAAGAAGAAGAGAAGAGAAGACAAGTCAGGAGGAAACAGAAGAAGAAGAGAAGAGAAGACAAGTCAGGAGGAAACAGAAGAAGAAGAGAAGAGAAGACAAGTCAGGAGGAAACAGAAGAAGAAGAGAAGAGAAGACAAGTCAGGAGGAAACAGAAGAAGAAGAGAAGAGAAGACAAGTCAGGAGGAAACAGAAGAAGAAGAGAAAAGAAGACAAGTCAGGAGGAAACAGAAGAAGAAGAGAAAAGAAGACAAGTCAGGAGGAAACAGAAGAAGAAGAGAAAAGAAGACAAGTCAGGAGGAAACAGAAGAAGAAGAGAAAAGAAGACAAGTCAGGAGGAAACAGAAGAAGAAGAGAAAAGAAGACAAGTCAGGAGGAAACAGAAGAAGAAGAGAAAAGAAGACAAGTCAGGAGGAAACAGAAGAAGAAGAGAAAAGAAGACAAGTCAGGAGGAAACAGAAGAAGAAGAGAAAAGAAGACAAGTCAGGAGGAAACAGAAGAAGAAGAGAAAAGAAGACAAGTCAGGAGGAAACAGAAGAAGAGAAAAGAAGACAAGTCAGGAGGAAACAGAAGAAGAAGAGAAAAGAAGACAAGTCAGGAGGAAACAGAAGAAGAAGAGAAAAGAAGACAAGTCAGGAGGAAACAGAAGAAGAGAAAAGAAGACAAGTCAGGAGGAAAAAGAAGAGAAGACAAGTCAGGAGGAAACAGAAGAGAAGACAAGTCAGGAGGAAACAGAAGAAGACAAGTCAGGAGGAAACAGAAGAAGACAAGTCAGGAGGAAACAGAAGAAGACAAGTCAGGAGGAAACAGACGAAGACAAGTCAGGAGGAAACAGACGAAGACAAGTCAGGAGGAAACAGACGAAGACAAGTCAGGAGGAAACAGACGAAGACAAGTCAGGAGGAAACAGACGAAGACAAGTCAGGAGGAAACAGACGAAGACAAGTCAGGAGGAAACAGACGAAGACAAGTCAGGAGGAAACAGAAGAAGACAAGTCAGGAGGAAACAGAAGAAGAGAAGACAAGTCAGGAGGAAACAGAAGAAGAGAAGACAAGTCAGGAGGAAACAGAAGAGAAGACAAGTCAGGAGGAAACAGAAGAAGAGAAGACAAGTCAGGAGGAAACAGAAGAGAAGACAAGTCAGGAGGAAACAGAAGAAGAGAAGACAAGTCAGGAGGAAACAGAAGAAGAGAAAAGAAGACAAGTCAGGAGGAAACAGAAGAGAAGACAAGTCAGGAGGAAACAGAAGAAGACAAGTCAGGAGGAGAGAGAACAGTCCAGGTTTCTGGAAGAGTAAGGTTCTGGTGGACCATCAAAGGTTTTGGGAAGGGTGAAGTAACAATGGCTTCTGAGACTTTGCATAACCCGATGGACCTAAAACCCATAAATGTCAGCTGCCTTACAGAGCAGAGGTTGTTAAAAATAAAGAGGCTGACACTCACTATCATTGTGAATGTGGAGCAGGAAAAGTCAACACTCGAGTCAACACCACTGATCGCCAATTATCCCTTATAGTGAATTAACACCGAAATGTCCCCATAATGCACATGATGGGGGGGCTGTCATATACTACATGGAGGCGTATAACTAAAACCTTACAGATTTATTACAGGGGGGGGGGGTGACACCAGGCTGCAGTCCAGGTGACCGGCTGTTTGATGATGGCCGTGTCTCCGATAGCCGTGGGCTCGCTGGCAATGTTTTCTGGATTCGGAGGGTCTGCATTGATGGGTGGAGGATATATTTTTTTTTCTCTCCAGTAATGGCTAAAGGTTGGGCATAGGCTTTGCAGGAGCGCATGTGTGTGATGGACATGGAGCCGGGAGAGAAGAATTTCCTCTGTTTTTGTTCTCCAAATGCAAACACTGCCCTCTTGATTCGGAGCGGTGCCAGAACAGTTGCAGCTTCAATCTCCAAAGAACCCAAGAAAAAAAAAAAAAAGGAGCAGCAACAAAAAATGATAACGCAGCCATCCTATACATATGAGTGATGAGTTTCACGATACATCCCATGCCTGCTTTGCTATAAAGCGTGAATGCTCGGAGACTTCCTATCCATTAAGGCGGAAGACGAAAAGCAAACCTAAGACGGCGGCGAGGATCTGGAGCGAGCGGCTCTGCAGACACTTTACCGTACACGTTACACAAGCATCAGGATCGAAAAAGAGGGAGTCAGACTGCGGAAAGCACTGGATCCAGCGGCAGAGGGGGGGCTTAGCTCAGACATGAGCAGATGCACCAACACAACAACCCACAGACTGGAGGGGAAAGATACTGGGATTTAATCCTGCACATCCATTACCCACCCCCATCCAAAAAAAGAAAAGCAACCCCCCCCTGCTGGATCCAGACCTCCCCATTTACACTCAGTGCCCCCAGAGAGCAAAGGAGAAGGAGGAGGTCAAGCAACCGCCTGAAATCAATCACACTTAAAGCTGAAAAGTAAATAGAGCTTCCCCTCTGCAGACTGAGGCTGGCACCAGCAAGGGACCCGAAATCGGAACCACAAGGGGACCCCAAAGCGGCACCACAAAGGGACCCCAAAGCGGCACCACAAAGGGACCCCAAAGCGGCACCACAAAGGGACCCCAAAGCGGCACCACAAAGGGACCCCAAAGCGGCACCACAAAGGGACCCCAAAGCGGCACCACAAAGGGACCCCAAAGCGGCACCACAAAGGGACCCCAAAGAGGCACCACAAAGGGACCCCAAAGAGGCACCACAAAGGGACCCCAAAGAGGCACCACAAAGGGACCCCAAAGAGGCACCACAAAGGGACCCCAAAGAGGCACCACAAAGGGACCCCAAAGAGGCACCACAAAGGGACCCCAAAGCGGCACCACAAAGGGACCCCAAAGCGGCACCACAACATCAGCTCCAAGTTTAGGATTGAAAGTACGATCCGATGCATAAAAGGGACTATACATCCACGGTATATGCACAACACACACATACGCCATAGCATCTCCAAGCCCCCAATGCAGAGCTGAGCAGTCATCCGCTGTACATGGCGCTGCGCACTGATTTATCCTCTCTCCATCACTGTTCTACAGAAGATACAACGTTCCAAAAACAACAAAAATGTGACCCCCCCAGGAGAGTCCAGGACCCCCGATTACACAACACACAGATAAACCCAAGTACACAGAGACCCCACTACCTCATCCCCAGAAGAGGGTCTGCATCACCTACAACCGGCAGCCAACAAGTGGGCGCCGGGGTACACAATGAGGCAACGCACGGCCGGCTCCCTGCACCGGGAACAGCGGCTCCTTCCCGCTTTCCCTCCCTTCATTCCTTCCCTTTTGTTCTTCTCCTTTCATCTTCTTCCCTCTCATCTCCCTGATCCCTCCATCTCTTTCATGTCAGCTCTCTGGCCGTCCCCCCCAGCATTCCCCCCCTCTCTGGCCGTCCCCCCCAGCATTCCCCCCTCTCTGGCCGTCCCCCCCAGCATTCCCCCCCTCTCTGGCCGTCCCCCCCCATCATTCCCCCCTCTCTGGCCGGCACCCCCATCATTCCCCCCTCTCTGGCCGGCACCCCCATCATTCTCCCCTCATCTCATCCCCCATCATTCTCCCCTCTCTGGCCGTCACCCCCCATCATTCTCCCCTCTCTGGCCGTCACCCCCCATCATTCTCCCCTCTCTGGCCGTCACCCCCCATCATTCTCCCCTCTCTGGCCGTCACCCCCCATCATTCTCCCCTCTCTGGCCGTCACCCCCCATCATTCTCCCCTCTCTGGCCGTCACCCCCCATCATTCTCCCCTCTCTGGCCGTCACCCCCCATCATTCTCCCCTCTCTGGCCGTCACCCCCCATCATTCTCCCCTCTCTGGCCGTCACCCCCCATCATTCCCCCCTCTCTGGCCGTCACCCCCCATCATTCTCCCCTCTCTGGCCGTCACCCCCCATCATTCCCCCCTCTCTGGCCGTCACCCCCCATCATTCCCCCCTCTCTGGCCGTCACCCCCCATCATTCCCCCCTCTCTGGCCGTCACCCCCCATCATTCCCCCCTCTCTGGCCGTCACCCCCCATCATTCCCCCCTCTCTGGCCGTCACCCCCCATCATTCCCCCCTCTCTGGCCGTCACCCCCCATCATTCTCCCCTCTCTGGCCGTCACCCCCCATCATTCTCCCCTCTCTGGCCGTCACCCCCCATCATTCTCCCCTCTCTGGCCGTCACCCCCATCATTCCCCCCTCTCTGGCCGTCACCCCCATCATTCCCCCCTCTCTGGCCGTCACCCCCATCATTCCCCCATCTCTGGCCGTCACCCCCATCATTCTCCCCTCTCTGGCCGTCACCCCCAGCATTCTCCCCTCTCTGGCCGTCACCCCCATCATTCTCCCCTCTCTGGCCGTCACCCCCATCATTCTCCCCTCTCTGGCCGTCACCCCCATCATTCTCCCATCTCATCCCCCCACAATACTATTCAGCATCATCAGAGCTCGAGTCATGATATCCCAAATATTGTCCCTCGTACATCAGCAGAGTCCTGGTCACCGGTGACCTCCACCCACAGCCCCTGCACATCACGTCCTGCCCCCCTCTGTGCACTCTCGGCCCCCATCACTCCTGCACTTGCCCCTGCTCTGCTTCTCCTGAATGTCCTCCTCTCCTGCCTCATCTCTACTTTGCACCCACTGTCCTCTCCACCATGAACACTGCTCTCCTCCAATAAATGCTCCTCTCCCATCCATCCCCTCTTCCATCAATGTACCCCCGTACCCCACACCATGCACCCCTTTTTCTCCCACCTTGCAGCCCTTTTTCTTTCCACCATGCATTCCCTATGCACCTCCCCTTTCCCAACCATGAACCCCCTTTTCTCTCCCATGCACTTTCTGTCCATGCACCTTTCTCCCCTCCATGCCCCCCTTCTTTCTCCCCCATGTACCCCCTTTGTCCCTCATGCACCCCCCCATGTACACCCTTTTTCCCTCATGCACCTTCATGTACCCCTTTTCCCTCGTGCACCCCCTTTATATCCATCCATGCATTCTCCTCTTTCTCCCCCATGCACCCCCCCTCATATACCCCTTCTCCCCATGCACCCCTTTATATCCACCCATACATCCCCCTTTTCTCCCCCCATGCACCCCCTTTTATCCCCCTCTTCCTCCCCTGTGCACCCCCCTCATGTACCCCTTCCCCCCATGCACCCCCTTTATATCCCCCCATGCACCCCACTCATGTACCCCTTCCCCCCCATGCACCCCCTTTATATCCTCCCATGCACTCCCCCTTTCTCCCCCATGCACCCCTCTCCCCCCGTGCACCCCCTTTATATCCCCCATGCAACCCCTCTCCCCCCCTGCACCCCCTTCTATCCCTCTCCTTCTCCCCCCCTGCACCCCCTCTCCCCCTTTATATCCCCCCATGCACCCCCTTTTCTCCCCCGTGCACCCCCCTCATGTACCCCTTCTCCCCCATGCACCCCCTTTATATCCCCCCCACGCACCCCCCTTTCTCCCCCATGCACTCCCCCTTGTCTCCCCCCTGCACCCCTCTTTCTCCCCCCTGCACCCCCTTTATATCCCCCCACGCACCCCCCTTTCTCCCCCATGCACCCCTCCTTGTCTCCCCCATGCACTCCTCCTTGTCTCCCCCCTGCACCCCTCTTTCTCCCCCCTGCACCCCCTTTATATCCCCCCACGCACCCCCCTTTCTCCCCCATGCACTCCCCCTTGTCTCCCCCCTGCACCCCCCTTGTCTTCCCGGTGCACCCCCTCTCTCCTGCCTCTCCCGCTGCCTCCGCTCCCGCAGTCCTCCCTCTCCCCATCTGTGCCTTCCTTCCCCGCTCCAGGCTTCCTGGCTCCTCTCCCGCCGCTGCCTGCTCTCCCGGCGCCCATTGTGCGCTCCCTTTAGCCGCCGCGCTCTCCCCGTCCTCCTCCCCGCAGCCCCGGTACCTTGCTGGAGTAACCCGGCTCGGAGCCCGCTGATCAGGAGGAGGAGGCGGAGAGCGGCTCCGGGCTGACTCGCCATGTTCGGCACCTGCTTCACTCTGCAGCCTCTGCTCGGCGATAATCACATGCTAATCATATGCTAATACATTCAGCGGGAGGCCGGCACAACTCGGGCGGACACGCCTCTCTACCACGCCTACTGACGTCGCTCCGTGACGTCAATGTGTGAACCGATCTAACCACGTGTGAGCTGGGGGCGTGGCTACTGCAGGGGCGGGGCCGCTGCGCTCGTAAATCTGAGGACGCGGTGACAGGAGAGCGTAAATCACTGCGAAAGTGGGGGCGGCGGGGGGCGGGGCCCGGAGGAGGGGCGGCGCCCGGGGGAGGAGCGGGCGGCTGTGCACACCGTGCGATACTGCAGGGACTGCGGGCGTCACCAGGGGGCGTGGCCATGCATAATCCACCGCTGGCCAATCACAGCTCAGCGGCAGGACACACCCTGTAAACAAAGCGAATGGGAACGCCCCTCACGGCTTGTACCCTTCATTTCCAGGAGGAACTACCGAGGAGTGACACAATGCCCGGAGGAAGCGCGGGAGCTGCGGACACCACACGTTACGGGGGACACGAGTGACCACTAATCCGGGGGTGGGGGAGGAGGCCCCTTTAACCCCTTCTTTCCATGGCTTCTTTTTGCCATGGCTCATTCATTCCATATGAGGGCTGGTTTTTTACAGGAGGAGTTGTAGTTTTCAATGACGTCATTTATTTTACATCACACTGTACTAAAACCGGGAAAAAACATCCCAAGTGCAGTGAAATGGTTAAAAAATGCACAGGAAGGAATATTTATCTCATTGTAGTCTACAGTGATTGGTGCAAACAGGAAGAGAGAGGGTGGGGGGCGGGGCCTCCAATAATCCCACAGGTACATAGGGAACGTGTCCTAGACAATCCCTTTAAGGGATGACGGATGCTCGCACCACCCGGGACGCCCCGCCAACGCTCCACAGTGGCAGCGACAAAGCTCCATAGACACACCGCCAACGCTCCACAGTGGCAGCGACAAACCTCCATAGACGCACCGCCAACGCTCCACAGTGGCAGCGACAAAGCTCCATAGACGCACCGCCAACGCTCCACAGTGGCAGCGACAAAGCTCCATAGACACACCGCCAACGCTCCACAGTGGCAGCGACAAAGCTCCATGGACGCACCGCCAACGCTCCACAGGGGCGGCCACAATGCTCCATAGACGCACCGCCAACGCTCCACAGTGGCAGCGACAAAGCTCCATAGACACACCGCCAACGCTCCACAGGGGCAGCGACAAAGCTCCATAGACGCACCGCCAACGCTCCACAGGGGCGGCCACAATGCTCCATAGACACACCGCCAACACTCCACAGTGGCAGCGACAAAGCTCCATAGACACACCGCCAACGCTCCACAGTGGCAGCGACAAAGCTCCATAGACGCACCGCCAACGCTCCACAGTGGCAGCGACAAAGCTCCATAGACACACCGCCAACGCTCCACAGAGGCAGCGACAAAGCTCCATGGACGCACCGCCAACGCTCCACAGTGGCAGCGACAATGCTCCATAGACGCACCGCCAACGCTCCACAGTGGCAGCGACAATGCTCCATAGACGCACCGCCAATGCTCCACAGTGGCAGCAACAATGCTCCATGGACGCACCGCCAACACTCCACAGTGGCAGCAACAATGCTCCATGGACGCACCGCCAACACTCCACAGTGGCAGCAACAAAGCTCCATAGACGCACCGCCAACGCTCCACAGTGGCAGCGACAAAGCTCCATAGACACACCGCCAACACTCCATAGTGGCAGCGACAAAGCTCCATGGACGCACCGCCAACGCTCCACAGTGGCAGCGACAAAGCTCCATAGACACACCGCCAACGCTCCACAGAGGCAGCGACAAAGCTCCATGAACGCACCGCCAACGCTCCACAGTGGCAGCGACAAAGCTCCATAGACACACCGCCAACGCTCCACAGTGGCAGCGACAAAGCTCCATGGACGCACCGCCAACGCTCCACAGTGGCAGCGACAAAGCTCCATAGACACACCGCCAACGCTCCACAGAGGCAGCGACAAAGCTCCATGAACGCACCGCCAACGCTCCACAGTGGCAGCGACAATGCTCCATAGACGCACCGCCAACGCTCCACAGTGGCAGCAACAAAGCTCCATAGACGTGCAGTGGGTGAGCAGACCCCTCTGCAAAAGGGAGCATAGTTAACCCGGAAATGTTATTAATAAAAATGTTTTATGTTGTATGCATGTATGCTGAGTCAGGGTACTCCCTAGGTGCCAGTGTAGTGAGTGGTTCCCCTGGTAACAGTGACAGGGAAGGGGGAGGAGCTGGCAGCTTAGGAGGAAAAAGGAAGTGTGTAAGACAAGCAGTGGTCTCGGGGACAGGAGCGGAGCAGCAGAGCCGGGGCAGAGTGTGGAGCTGAGTGGGCAGAAAGCAAGAAAGAAAGAAGGGAGCTGGAAATCAGGGAAGCCGGTGAGAAAAGGAGCGAGCGGAACCTCATAGTGTGAAGCAGTCCGGTGTGGGTCCGGATTGTGGGTAGCCAGAAGTGGGAGCCGGGCGAAGTGGAGTAGTCAGGCACATCACCACTGGAGGGGACGCAAGGACAGGCTTCCCCCAGCTAAGAAAGCGTCTCAGCACCTTTATGGCTTTGTTCGGGACTTTGTGAGAAGTAGCATCCGGGGCAGCAGTGTGTGCACGTCGGGCAGAGTGTGTGAGCAGAACAGCAGGGGACACCGGAGAGAAGGAGGTGGACGTAACCTCAGAGCCTATTCTGCCGGTGTGGGTCCGGTGTATGCTTGGCTGAATAGTGGGTGCCCGAAGGAAGTAGAGTACGGAGGGCATATCCCCACCCGAGGTGACGTTTGGTCAGGGTGTCCCCAGCTCCACAGGAATTGTCATCTGCCAGATTTATTGCTGACCGGATTGCTTTGTCTGGACTTTTAACTGTGAAGAATAAAAGAATGTTTGTTCATCGCATTGTACCCTGCCTGAAGAGTGTTTGTGCGCCGGACAACATCTGCACCACGACCACACTCTGCCCCACCAAGTCATCTCCTGTCCCCATAGTGACGGTGGAACCAGGGGTAAGCCTGATACCGAGGGCCACGACTACAAGGCCGGAGGCACCCCTGTCACCCCGTTACATGTGGCGTAGTCGGCAGGATCCGGATCGTACGCCAGGGGACCCGCTCCAAGAAGATGGAGACCAAGTGGTGCCGAGGGCCCCTGATCCGGACTCTCAGCGAAGATTTGCAGTCCCATGGTGGGAAGAGGAGACGGTGCCTGAGGTGAAGGACCGGGCACAAGATGGCGGCAAGATGGCCGTTGTCTGTGAAGACACAGAAGGCGCGCGCAGAATTGGCGCCAAAAGAAGAGCCTGGGGCTGGCCGGTGCCGAAGAAGAAGGCCGGAGTACTCCGCCCAAAGAGGGGAGGCGCCAGCTCCAGGACACGGAAGAAGAAGAAGAAGTACCCCAGCGGAGGAGTCAAGATGATGCGTGAGGCTGGGGGTGGAGTCTGTTTAAGAGCGGGAAACGAGGACCCGTCTCCACTCTACCCAGTCTCAGCATTGACACCGCCGCCGTTACCAGCAAGATTGTCAGGGGCAGCGACGCCTTCACCACCGAGAGGAGCTGCAGCAGCTGCGCCTGTGGAGCCACCCTACGCCCCTGCGTCCTTCCAGAGGATCCGTCGGCAGCCGGGACAATCCCTGGGGGCATACATCCAGGCCCAAGCGGAGGAATGGAAGAGGGCCTGGCCCCCAGAGTAAGTCACCACTGCTGATCTGTTGTTTAAGTCCGGCGCCGTTTAGCCGGCAGAAGTTCTTTTAAAGTTTCACGGGACGAGCTCCCTTCTGTGTGTTTGTACGGGCAGTCGCCCCATCTAAGACCGGGAGCGCTGTTGCCAAGCCTCCGGGCGCCCATCTAAGACCGGGAGCGCTGTTGAGCCTCCGGGCGCTAGTTGAAAGAAGGACCGGGAGCGCTGCAGAAACCGCCGGGCGCGGGACTGGTGGCCGTCCAGAGGAGGAAAGCTGCACACACTGGTGGCCGTCCAGGGGAGGAAAGCTGCGCACACTGGTGGCCGTCCAGAGGAGGAGAGCTGGGCACACTAGTGGCCGTCCAGAGGAGGAGAGTTGCGCACACTGGTGGCCGTCCGGAGGGGCAGAACTGGGCACACTGGTACCCTCTGTGTGGGAGCTGCGCCTATTGTGGACGGTATTGCAGACTTTACGTGCTTCTGTGTGTTTTAAGTAAGAGCCGTGCCGGGAGGCTCGGGTTTTAAGAGGGGAGGTATGCAGTGGGTGAGCAGACCCCTCTGCAAAAGGGAGCATAGTTAACCCGGAAATGTTATTAATAAAAATGTTTTATGTTGTATGCATGTATGCTGAGTCAGGGTACTCCCTAGGTGCCAGTGTAGTGAGTGGTTCCCCTGGTAACAGTGACAGGGAAGGGGGAGGAGCTGGCAGCTTAGGAGGAAAAAGGAAGTGTGTAAGACAAGCAGTGGTCTCGGGGACAGGAGCGGAGCAGCAGAGCCGGGGCAGAGTGTGGAGCTGAGTGGGCAGAAAGCAAGAAAGAAAGAAGGGAGCTGGAAATCAGGGAAGCCGGTGAGAAAAGGAGCGAGCGGAACCTCATAGTGTGAAGCAGTCCGGTGTGGGTCCGGACTGTGGGTAGCCAGCAGTGGGAGCCGGGCGAAGTGGAGTAGTCAGGCACATCCCCACTGGAGGGGACGCAAGGACAGGCTTCCCCCAGCTAAGAAAGCGTCTCAGCACCTTTATGGCTTTGTTCGGGACTTTGTGAGAAGTAGCATCCGGGACAGCAGTGTGTGCACGTCGGGCAGAGTGTGTGAGCAGAACAGCAGGGGACACCGGAGAGAAGGAGGTGGACGTAACCTCAGAGCCTATTCTGCCGGTGTGGGTCCGGTGTATGCTTGGCTGAATAGTGGGTGCCCGAAGGAAGTAGAGTACGGAGGGCATATCCCCACCCGAGGTGACGTTTGGTCAGGGTGTCCCCAGCTCCACAGGAATTGTCATCTGCCAGATTTATTGCTGACCGGATTGCTTTGTCTGGACTTTTAACTGTGAAGAATAAAAGAATGTTTGTTCATCGCATTGTACCCTGCCTGAAGAGTGTTTGTGCGCCGGACAACATCTGCACCACGACCACACTCTGCCCCACCAAGTTAGCTCCTGTCCCCATAGTGACGGTGGAACCAGGGGTAAGCCTGATACCGAGGGCCACGACTACAAGGCCGGAGGCACCCCTGTCACCCCGTTACAGACGCACCGCCAACGCTCCACAGTGGCAGCGACAAAGCTCCATAGACACACCGCCAACGCTCCACAGTGGCAGCGACAAAGCTCCATGGACGCACCGCCAACGCTCCACAGTGGCAGCGACAAAGCTCCATAGACACACCGCCAACGCTCCACAGTGGCAGCGACAAAGCTCCATAGACACACCGCCAACGCTCCACAGTGGCGGCCACAATGCTCCATAGACACACCGCCAACGCTCCACAGTGGCAGCGACAAAGCTCCATAGACACACCGCCAACGCTCCACAGTGGCAGCGACAAAGCTCCATAGACACACCGCCAACACTCCACAGTGACAGCGACAAAGCTCCATAGACACACCCCAACGCTCCACAGTGGCAGCGACAAAGCTCCATGGACGCACCGCCAACGCTCCACAGTGGCAGCGACAATGCTCCATAGACGCACCGCCAATGCTCCACAGTGGCAGCAACAATGCTCCATGGACGCACCGCCAACACTCCACAGTGGCAGCAACAATGCTCCATGGACGCACCGCCAACACTCCACAGTGGCAGCAACAAAGCTCCATAGACGCACCGCCAACGCTCCACAGTGGCAGCGACAAAGCTCCATAGACACACCGCCAACACTCCATAGTGGCAGCGACAAAGCTCCATGGACGCACCGCCAACGCTCCACAGTGGCAGCGACAAAGCTCCATAGACACACCGCCAACGCTCCACAGAGGCAGCGACAAAGCTCCATGAACGCACCGCCAACGCTCCACAGTGGCAGCGACAAAGCTCCATAGACACACCGCCAACGCTCCACAGTGGCAGCGACAAAGCTCCATGGACGCACCGCCAACGCTCCACAGTGGCAGCGACAAAGCTCCATAGACACACCGCCAACGCTCCACAGAGGCAGCGACAAAGCTCCATGAACGCACCGCCAACGCTCCACAGTGGCAGCGACAATGCTCCATAGACGCACCGCCAACGCTCCACAGTGGCAGCAACAAAGCTCCATAGACGTGCAGTGGGTGAGCAGACCCCTCTGCAAAAGGGAGCATAGTTAACCCGGAAATGTTATTAATAAAAATGTTTTATGTTGTATGCATGTATGCTGAGTCAGGGTACTCCCTAGGTGCCAGTGTAGTGAGTGGTTCCCCTGGTAACAGTGACAGGGAAGGGGGAGGAGCTGGCAGCTTAGGAGGAAAAAGGAAGTGTGTAAGACAAGCAGTTGTCTCGGGGACAGGAGCGGAGCAGCAGAGCCGGGGCAGAGTGTGGAGCTGAGTGGGCAGAAAGCAAGAAAGAAAGAAGGGAGCTGGAAATCAGGGAAGCCGGTGAGAAAAGGAGCGAGCGGAACCTCATAGTGTGAAGCAGTCCGGTGTGGGTCCGGATTGTGGGTAGCCAGAAGTGGGAGCCGGGCGAAGTGGAGTAGTCAGGCACATCACCACTGGAGGGGACGCAAGGACAGGCTTCCCCCAGCTAAGAAAGCGTCTCAGCACCTTTATGGCTTTGTTCGGGACTTTGTGAGAAGTAGCATCCGGGGCAGCAGTGTGTGCACGTCGGGCAGAGTGTGTGAGCAGAACAGCAGGGGACACCGGAGAGAAGGAGGTGGACGTAACCTCAGAGCCTATTCTGCCGGTGTGGGTCCGGTGTATGCTTGGCTGAATAGTGGGTGCCCGAAGGAAGTAGAGTACGGAGGGCATATCCCCACCCGAGGTGACGTTTGGTCAGGGTGTCCCCAGCTCCACAGGAATTGTCATCTGCCAGATTTATTGCTGACCGGATTGCTTTGTCTGGACTTTTAACTGTGAAGAATAAAAGAATGTTTGTTCATCGCATTGTACCCTGCCTGAAGAGTGTTTGTGCGCCGGACAACATCTGCACCACGACCACACTCTGCCCCACCAAGTCATCTCCTGTCCCCATAGTGACGGTGGAACCAGGGGTAAGCCTGATACCGAGGGCCACGACTACAAGGCCGGAGGCACCCCTGTCACCCCGTTACATGTGGCGTAGTCGGCAGGATCCGGATCGTACGCCAGGGGACCCGCTCCAAGAAGATGGAGACCAAGTGGTGCCGAGGGCCCCTGATCCGGACTCTCAGCGAAGATTTGCAGTCCCATGGTGGGAAGAGGAGACGGTGCCTGAGGTGAAGGACCGGGCACAAGATGGCGGCAAGATGGCCGTTGTCTGTGAAGACACAGAAGGCGCGCGCAGAATTGGCGCCAAAAGAAGAGCCTGGGGCTGGCCGGTGCCGAAGAAGAAGGCCGGAGTACTCCGCCCAAAGAGGGGAGGCGCCAGCTCCAGGACACGGAAGAAGAAGAAGAAGTACCCCAGCGGAGGAGTCAAGATGATGCGTGAGGCTGGGGGTGGAGTCTGTTTAAGAGCGGGAAACGAGGACCCGTCTCCACTCTACCCAGTCTCAGCATTGACACCGCCGCCGTTACCAGCAAGATTGTCAGGGGCAGCGACGCCTTCACCACCGAGAGGAGCTGCAGCAGCTGCGCCTGTGGAGCCACCCTACGCCCCTGCGTCCTTCCAGAGGATCCGTCGGCAGCCGGGACAATCCCTGGGGGCATACATCCAGGCCCAAGCGGAGGAATGGAAGAGGGCCTGGCCCCCAGAGTAAGTCACCACTGCTGATCTGTTGTTTAAGTCCGGCGCCGTTTAGCCGGCAGAAGTTCTTTTAAAGTTTCACGGGACGAGCTCCCTTCTGTGTGTTTGTACGGGCAGTCGCCCCATCTAAGACCGGGAGCGCTGTTGCCAAGCCTCCGGGCGCCCATCTAAGACCGGGAGCGCTGTTGAGCCTCCGGGCGCTAGTTGAAAGAAGGACCGGGAGCGCTGCAGAAACCGCCGGGCGCGGGACTGGTGGCCGTCCAGAGGAGGAAAGCTGCACACACTGGTGGCCGTCCAGGGGAGGAAAGCTGCGCACACTGGTGGCCGTCCAGAGGAGGAGAGCTGGGCACACTAGTGGCCGTCCAGAGGAGGAGAGTTGCGCACACTGGTGGCCGTCCGGAGGGGCAGAACTGGGCACACTGGTACCCTCTGTGTGGGAGCTGCGCCTATTGTGGACGGTATTGCAGACTTTACGTGCTTCTGTGTGTTTTAAGTAAGAGCCGTGCCGGGAGGCTCGGGTTTTAAGAGGGGAGGTATGCAGTGGGTGAGCAGACCCCTCTGCAAAAGGGAGCATAGTTAACCCGGAAATGTTATTAATAAAAATGTTTTATGTTGTATGCATGTATGCTGAGTCAGGGTACTCCCTAGGTGCCAGTGTAGTGAGTGGTTCCCCTGGTAACAGTGACAGGGAAGGGGGAGGAGCTGGCAGCTTAGGAGGAAAAAGGAAGTGTGTAAGACAAGCAGTGGTCTCGGGGACAGGAGCGGAGCAGCAGAGCCGGGGCAGAGTGTGGAGCTGAGTGGGCAGAAAGCAAGAAAGAAAGAAGGGAGCTGGAAATCAGGGAAGCCGGTGAGAAAAGGAGCGAGCGGAACCTCATAGTGTGAAGCAGTCCGGTGTGGGTCCGGACTGTGGGTAGCCAGCAGTGGGAGCCGGGCGAAGTGGAGTAGTCAGGCACATCCCCACTGGAGGGGACGCAAGGACAGGCTTCCCCCAGCTAAGAAAGCGTCTCAGCACCTTTATGGCTTTGTTCGGGACTTTGTGAGAAGTAGCATCCGGGACAGCAGTGTGTGCACGTCGGGCAGAGTGTGTGAGCAGAACAGCAGGGGACACCGGAGAGAAGGAGGTGGACGTAACCTCAGAGCCTATTCTGCCGGTGTGGGTCCGGTGTATGCTTGGCTGAATAGTGGGTGCCCGAAGGAAGTAGAGTACGGAGGGCATATCCCCACCCGAGGTGACGTTTGGTCAGGGTGTCCCCAGCTCCACAGGAATTGTCATCTGCCAGATTTATTGCTGACCGGATTGCTTTGTCTGGACTTTTAACTGTGAAGAATAAAAGAATGTTTGTTCATCGCATTGTACCCTGCCTGAAGAGTGTTTGTGCGCCGGACAACATCTGCACCACGACCACACTCTGCCCCACCAAGTTAGCTCCTGTCCCCATAGTGACGGTGGAACCAGGGGTAAGCCTGATACCGAGGGCCACGACTACAAGGCCGGAGGCACCCCTGTCACCCCGTTACAGACGCACCGCCAACGCTCCACAGTGGCAGCGACAAAGCTCCATAGACACACCGCCAACGCTCCACAGTGGCAGCGACAAAGCTCCATGGACGCACCGCCAACGCTCCACAGTGGCAGCGACAAAGCTCCATAGACACACCGCCAACGCTCCACAGTGGCAGCGACAAAGCTCCATAGACACACCGCCAACGCTCCACAGTGGCGGCCACAATGCTCCATAGACACACCGCCAACGCTCCACAGTGGCAGCGACAAAGCTCCATAGACACACCGCCAACGCTCCACAGTGGCAGCGACAAAGCTCCATAGACACACCGCCAACACTCCACAGTGACAGCGACAAAGCTCCATAGACACACCCCAACGCTCCACAGTGGCAGCGACAAAGCTCCATGGACGCACCGCCAACGCTCCACAGTGGCAGCGACAAAGCTCCATGGACGCACCGCCAACGCTCCACAGTGGCAGCGACAAAGCTCCATAGACGCACCGGCGACGCTCCACAGTGGCAGCGACAAAGCTCCATAGACGCACCGCCAACGCTCCACAGTGGCAGCGACAAAGCTCCATAGACGCACCGCCAACGCTCCACAGAGGCAGCGACAAAGCTCCATAGACACACCGCCAACGCTCCACAGTGGCAGCAACAAAGCTCCATAGACACACCGCCAACACTCCACAGTGGCAGCGACAAAGCTCCATAGACACACCGCCAACGCTCCACAGTGGCAGCGACAAAGCTCCATAGACACACCGCCAACGCTCCACAGTGGCAGCGACAAAGCTCCATGGACGCACCGCCAACACTCCACAGTGGCAGCGACAAAGCTCCATGGACGCACCGCCATTGCTCCACAGTGGCAGCGACAAAGCTCCATAGACACACCGCCAACGCTCCACAGTGGCAGCGACAAAGCTCCATAGACACACCGCCAACGCTCCACAGTGGCAGCGACAAAGCTCCATAGACACACCGCCAACGCTCCACAGTGGCAGCGACAAAGCTCCATAGACACACCGCCAACGCTCCACAGGGGCAGCGACAAAGCTCCATAGACGCACCGCCAACGCTCCACAGGGGCGGCCACAATGCTCCATAGACACACCGCCAACGCTCCACAGTGGCAGCGACAAAGCTCCATAGACGCACCGCCAACGCTCCACAGTGGCAGCGACAAAGCTCCATAGACACACCGCCAACGCTCCACAGTGGCAGCGACAAAGCTCCATAGACACACCGCCAACACTCCACAGTGACAGCGACAAAGCTCCATAGACACACCCCAACGCTCCACAGTGGCAGCGACAAAGCTCCATGGACGCACCGCCAACGCTCCACAGTGGCAGCGACAAAGCTCCATGGACGCACCGCCAACGCTCCACAGTGGCAGCGACAAAGCTCCATAGACGCACCGGCGACGCTCCACAGTGGCAGCGACAAAGCTCCATAGACGCACCGCCAACGCTCCACAGTGGCAGCGACAAAGCTCCATAGACGCACCGCCAACGCTCCACAGAGGCAGCGACAAAGCTCCATAGACACACCGCCAACGCTCCACAGTGGCAGCAACAAAGCTCCATAGACACACCGCCAACACTCCACAGTGGCAGCGACAAAGCTCCATAGACACACCGCCAACGCTCCACAGTGGCAGCGACAAAGCTCCATAGACACACCGCCAACGCTCCACAGTGGCAGCGACAAAGCTCCATGGACGCACCGCCAACACTCCACAGTGGCAGCGACAAAGCTCCATGGACGCACCGCCATTGCTCCACAGTGGCAGCGATGATGTTCCATGGACGCACCGCCAACGCTCCACAGTGGCAGCAATGATGCTCCATAGACACACCGCCAACACTCCACAGTGGCAGCCACAATGCTCCATGGACGCACCGCCAACGCTCCACAGTGGCAGCGATGATGCTCCATGGACGCACCGCCAACGCTCCACAGTGGCAGCAATGATGCTCCATGGACGCACCGCCAACGCTCCACAGTGGCAGCGATGATGCTCCATGGACGCACCGCCAACGCTCCACAGTGGCAGCAATGATGTTCCATGGACGCACCGCCAACGCTCCACAGTGGCGGCCACAATGCTCCATGGACGCACCGCCAACACTCCACAGTGGCAGCGATGATGCTCCATGGAGGCACCGCCAACACTCCACAGTGGCAGCAACAAAGCTCCATGGACGCACCGCCAACACTCCACAGTGGCAGCAACAAAGCTCCATGGACTCACCGCCAACACTCCACAGTGGCGGCCACAAAGCTCCATAGACACACCGCCAACACTCCACAGTGGCAGCAACAAAGCTCCATGGACGCACCGCCAACACTCCACAGTGGCGGCCACAAAGCTCCATGGACGCACCGCCAACGCTCCACAGTGGCAGCGACAAAGCTCCATAGACGCACCGGCGACGCTCCACAGTGGCAGCGACAAAGCTCCATAGACGCACCGCCAACGCTCCACAGTGGCAGCGACAAAGCTCCATAGACGCACCGCCAACGCTCCACAGAGGCAGCGACAAAGCTCCATAGACACACCGCCAACGCTCCACAGTGGCAGCAACAAAGCTCCATAGACACACCGCCAACACTCCACAGTGGCAGCGACAAAGCTCCATAGACACACCGCCAACGCTCCACAGTGGCAGCGACAAAGCTCCATAGACACACCGCCAACGCTCCACAGTGGCAGCGACAAAGCTCCATAGACACACCGCCAACGCTCCACAGTGGCAGCGACAAAGCTCCATGGACGCACCGCCAACACTCCACAGTGGCAGCGACAAAGCTCCATGGACGCACCGCCATTGCTCCACAGTGGCAGCGATGATGTTCCATGGACGCACCGCCAACGCTCCACAGTGGCAGCGATGATGTTCCATGGACGCACCGCCAACGCTCCACAGTGGCAGCAATGATGCTCCATAGACACACCGCCAACACTCCACAGTGGCAGCCACAATGCTCCATGGACGCACCGCCAACGCTCCACAGTGGCAGCGATGATGCTCCATGGACGCACCGCCAATGCTCCACAGTGGCAGCAATGATGCTCCATGGACGCACCGCCAACGCTCCACAGTGGCAGCGATGATGCTCCATGGACGCACCGCCAACGCTCCACAGTGGCAGCAATGATGTTCCATGGACGCACCGCCAACGCTCCACAGTGGCGGCCACAATGCTCCATGGACGCACCGCCAACACTCCACAGTGGCAGCGATGATGCTCCATGGAGGCACCGCCAACACTCCACAGTGGCAGCAACAAAGCTCCATGGACACACCGCCAACACTCCACAGTGGCAGCAACAAAGCTCCATGGACGCACCGCCAACACTCCACAGTGGCGGCCACAAAGCTCCATAGACACACCGCCAACACTCCACAGTGGCAGCAACAAAGCTCCATGGACGCACCGCCAACACTCCACAGTGGCGGCCACAAAGCTCCATAGACACACCGCCAACACTCCACAGTGGCAGCGACAAAGCTCCATAGACACACCGCCAACACTCCACAGTGGCAGCAACAAAGCTCCATGGACGCACCGCCAACACTCCACAGTGGCAGCAACAAAGCTCCATAGACACACCGCCAACACTCCACAGTGGCAGCGACAAAGCTCCATGGACGCACCGCCAACGCTCCACAGTGGCAGCGACAAAGCTCCATAGACACACCGCCAACACTCCACAGTGGCAGCAATGATGCTCCATAGACACACCGCCAACACTCCACAGTGGCAGCCACAATGCTCCATGGACGCACCGCCAACGCTCCACAGTGGCAGCGATGATGCTCCATGGACGCACCGCCAACGCTCCACAGAGGCAGCGACAAAGCTCCATAGACACACCGCCAACGCTCCACAGTGGCAGCAACAAAGCTCCATAGACACACCGCCAACACTCCACAGTGGCAGCGACAAAGCTCCATAGACACACCGCCAACGCTCCACAGTGGCAGCGACAAAGCTCCATAGACACACCGCCAACGCTCCACAGTGGCAGCGACAAAGCTCCATAGACACACCGCCAACGCTCCACAGTGGCAGCGACAAAGCTCCATGGACGCACCGCCAACACTCCACAGTGGCAGCGACAAAGCTCCATGGACGCACCGCCATTGCTCCACAGTGGCAGCGATGATGTTCCATGGACGCACCGCCAACGCTCCACAGTGGCAGCGATGATGTTCCATGGACGCACCGCCAACGCTCCACAGTGGCAGCAATGATGCTCCATAGACACACCGCCAACACTCCACAGTGGCAGCCACAATGCTCCATGGACGCACCGCCAACGCTCCACAGTGGCAGCGATGATGCTCCATGGACGCACCGCCAATGCTCCACAGTGGCAGCAATGATGCTCCATGGACGCACCGCCAACGCTCCACAGTGGCAGCGATGATGCTCCATGGACGCACCGCCAATGCTCCACAGTGGCAGCAATGATGTTCCATGGACGCACCGCCAACGCTCCACAGTGGCGGCCACAATGCTCCATGGACGCACCGCCAACACTCCACAGTGGCAGCGATGATGCTCCATGGAGGCACCGCCAACACTCCACAGTGGCAGCAACAAAGCTCCATGGACGCACCGCCTACACTCCACAGTGGCAGCAACAAAGCTCCATGGACGCACCGCCAACACTCCACAGTGGCGGCCACAAAGCTCCATAGACACACCGCCAACACTCCACAGTGGCAGCAACAAAGCTCCATGGACGCACCGCCAACACTCCACAGTGGCGGCCACAAAGCTCCATAGACACACCGCCAACACTCCACAGTGGCAGCGACAAAGCTCCATAGACACACTGCCAACACTCCACAGTGGCAGCAACAAAGCTCCATGGACGCACCGCCAACACTCCACAGTGGCAGCAACAAAGCTCCATAGACACACCGCCAACACTCCACAGTGGCAGCGACAAAGCTCCATGGACGCACCGCCAATGCTCCACAGTGGCAGCGACAAAGCTCCATAGACACACCGCCAACACTCCACAGTGGCAGCAATGATGCTCCATAGACACACCGCCAACACTCCACAGTGGCAGCCACAATGCTCCATGGACGCACCGCCAACGCTCCACAGTGGCAGCGATGATGCTCCATGGACGCACCGCCAACGCTCCACAGTGGCAGCAATGATGCTCCATGGACGCACCGCCAACGCTCCACAGTGGCAGCGATGATGCTCCATGGACGCACCGCCAACGCTCCACAGTGGCAGCAATGATGTTCCATGGACGCACCGCCAACGCTCCACAGTGGCGGCCACAATGCTCCATGGACGCACCGTCAACACTCCACAGTGGCAGCGATGATGCTCCATGGAGGCACCGCCAACACTCCACAGTGGCAGCGATGATGCTCCATGGAGGCACCGCCAACACTCCACAGTGGCAGCGATGATGCTCCATGGAGGCACCGCCAACACTCCACAGTGGCAGCGATGATGCTCCGTGGACGCACCGCCAACACTCCACAGTGGCAGCGATGATGCTCCGTGGACGCACCGCCAACACTCCACAGTGGCAGCGATGATGCTCCATGGAGGCACCGCCAACACTCCATAGTGGCAGCTATGATGCTCCATGGACACACCGCCAACACTCCACAGTGGCAGCGATGATGCTCCGTGGAGGCACCGCCAACACTCCACAGTGGCAGCGATGATGCTCCATGGAGGCACCGCCAACACTCCACAGTGGCAGCGATGATGCTCCGTGGACGCACCGCCAACACTCCACAGTGGCAGCGATGATGCTCCGTGGAGGCACCGCCAACACTCCACAGTGGCAGCGATGATGCTCCATGGACGCATCGCCAACACTCCACAGTGGCAGCGATGATGCTCCATGGAGGCACCGCCAACACTCCACAGTGGCAGCGATGATGCTCCATGGAGGCACCGCCAACACTCCATAGTGGCTGCGATAATGCTCCATGGACACACCGCCAACGCTCCACAGTGGCAGCGATGATGCTCCATGGAGGCACCGCCAACACTCCACAGTGGCAGCGATGATGCTCCATGGACGCACCGCCAACACTCTATAGTGGCAGCGATGATGCTCCATGGACGCACCGCCAACGCTCCACAGTGGCAGCGATGATGCTCCATGGACGCACCGCCAACACTCCACAGTGGCAGCGATGATGCTCCATGGAGGCACCGCCAACACTCCACAGTGGCAGCAATGATGCTCCATGGACGCACCGCCAACACTCCATAGTGGCAGCGATGATGCTCCATGGACGCACCGCCAACACTCCATGAACGCACTGCCAATGTCCCATGGAGGCAGCAATGAAGCTCCATGAACGCATCGCCAACGCTCAATGGAGGCAGCAATGAAGCTCCTTGGACACCCCGCCAACGCTCAATGGTGCGATAGATCGTCGGGGTCACGGTTTTTGTGACACCTCCTAGCGACGCAGTATCGCTCACAAATCGTGAGTCGTGTACTGGTCGCTAGTTCCATAATATCGTTTAATTTAGTTGTTCATCGTTTCCGGGGTAGCACACGTCGCTCCGTGTGACACCCTGGGAACGATGAACAGCAGCTCACCTGCCTCCCGCGGCCGCCGCCGGCTATATGAGGGAAGGAGGTGGGCGGGATGTTTATGTCCCGCTTATTTCCGCCCCTCCGCTTCCATTGGCCGGCGGCCGTGTGACGTCACTGTGACGCCGAACGTCCCTCCCACTCCAGGAAGTGGACATTCGTCGCCCACAGCGAGGTCGCACGAGAGGTAAGTACGTGTGACGGGGGGTTACTGACTTTGTGCTACACGGGCAGCGATTTGCCTGTGACGCAAAAAGGACGGGGGCGGGGATGATCAATTGGGAAATTGCACGATCGGTCGTACCGTGTACAGCAGCCTTTACAGTGAGTAAACTGCAAGCCCTGTGTCGTCTGCTTTATCCTGCACCACATCAAACACCATAGACTTTACCAAGCACCAAAGGTTGCCCCGGGGTACCCGCTCTACCTGTGGAGAGCAAGAAACACCTCAGCTGCCATAACACCAGCCCCGGAGGTCCCTTCCAGCAGCTGCGGCTCCATAGCTGCAAATTACCACAGGTGGCGTCACGAATATTCATATAAACTTTATCATCATCTCCCCAATACCGCCACATTAACTGACTCCACCAGGGTCACGGATTCGGGCCCCGCCACCGCTGACTACCCCGGACTAGTCTGGCCCGATACCGAGTCACCTAAGGCCCTGGGGCGGGTGAGTCAGCAGCAATGAAGCTCCATGGACGCACCGCCAACACTCAATGGAGGCAGCAATGAAGCTCCTTGAACGCACCGCCAATGTCCCGTGGAGGCAGTAATGAACCTCCATAGACGCACCGCCAGCGCTCCATGGAGGCAGCAATGAAACTCCATAGACACACCGCCAATGCCCCATGGAGGCAGCAATGAAGCTCCATGGATGCACCACCAAGGCTCCACAGTGGCAGCAATGATGCTCCATGACGCACCGCCAACACTCCATGGAGGCAGCAATGAAGCTCCATAGATACAACACCAATGCTTAATGGAGGCAGCGATGAAGCTCCATGGACGCACCGCCAGCACTCCATGGAGGCAGCAATGAAACTCCATGGACGCACCGCCAGCACTCCATGGAGGCAGCAATGAAACTCCATGGACGCACCGCCAGCACTCCATGGAGGCAGCAATGAAACTCCATGGACGCACCGCCAGCACTCCATGGAGGCAGCAATGAAACTCCATGGATGCACCGCCAGCACTCCATGGAGGCAGCAATGAAGCTCCATAGATACAACACCAATGCTTAATGGAGGCAGCGATGAAGCTCCATGGATGCACCGCCAGCACTCCATGGAGGCAGCAATGAAACGCCATAGACGCACCGCCAATGCCCCATGGAGGCAGCAATGAAGCTCCACGTACACACCACCAATGCCCCATGGTGGCAGCAGTGATGCTCCATGGATATGTCGCGGGCGGGGAGGAGGGTGTCGGCACACTACGCTCACCCCTTCTGCTCGGGTCCGGCAGCTGCTCAGTGGTGGCTCGAGCTGTGGGCCGGATCCCGGGGTTTCTCGAGCGACACTCCTCGCCCGTGAGTGAAAAGGGGGTTGTTGTGGTTGGGTGTGGGGGAATTGTTATAGTTCGTGACGCCACCCACGGTTGTGGTGATTTCACCACCGCTGCTCAATTCGGGGATCCCGGGGATGGTGATGCGGAGCAGCCAGGTGTTGTGTTGCCCCTCCGTGGGTAGGGGTTGGTGATCCCGGGGCCCGGTGGTGGAGAAGGAGGTGCGGGGCCTGGTGGGCGCAGGGACGCGGGGGCAGCGCTGTGCCTTGCGGCACTGTGGTACTCACTCAGCCTGAGACGTGGACACAGTTTGTACGGTAAACCAACGGCTGGTAGGACGGTCCCACAGACGGCTGCACCTGCACTCCCGGTAGGTGACGGTGATGTCTCTCTTCCTTGCACCTATGTTGACTGATGGTAGCGGTGGATTCCCTCCGGTTACCCGCTCCCCGACTGCAATCTGGGCCGGAGGAGCTCTACACTTTGCCCGCAGGCGCTGGCCCTGGGGAAACTGGTGCCCTGGCGGTGGCGGTGTCTCCCCGGTAATGGTCGGGCTGTTGCCGTCAATCGGGACTTGGTTGTTGGGGGATCTACGTCCCGTTCACTGACGGATTTCGGCAAATTTGGCGACTCCTAGCCTTGCCGGGGTCCGAGAGGCCCCTGCCCTGGTGCTGACTGTCCTTCGGAACACTGCTCCAGACCACCGGGCACACAGCCAACGGGGTCCTTCCAGGAACTTCCAAACGGTCCCCCTCCAGACAGTCACCGCCGTCGCTGACCTTGCTGTTCTGGCCCTACACAGAGCTGGACCCTTCAGGCTTTCTTTCCTTCTGTCACTTTCTTACTTTCACTCCTTTCACTTAGTTGTTTACTCTTGCCCTGTCTGGGCTTCTCCTCTACTCCTTCTACTTCCTCCTCCAAACTCTATCTGCTCTTTACTCAAGCCCTGCCTGGGCTACTCTGCCTGGTACTTCCTGCCTCCAGAGTTGTGAGCTCCTCGGTGGGCGGAGCCAACCGCCTGGCCCACCCCCTGGTGTGCATCAACAGACTCCTGGAGGAAGGCAACAAGGATTTCTGGTTAGCATGGTGTGCCTACCTGGAGTGTGGGGTGTGGTGGTGTTGTGACCCGTGTCCCCTGGCTTGCCCAGGGCGACACATTCCCCCTTAGCAAAATGCAGACCGTCCGCGGGCTGCCGTCCAACACCGGTTTTATTTTTCTGTAAAAAGGGGATAACAGGGTTAAGAAAACATGAATACATTTTTAATAACTCTTCCCAAAACGGGAGGCACATTTCTTAAACGTTGCAACGGTTTACGGTTACGGTTTCCGCTCTCTCCCACCCAAGCAACCTGGCCCTGATGCTGCCCCTAAAGCCCAGGCAGCACCCCTTGACCCACAGTCCAGCACAAGTTACCCGAGCGGGATCTGTCCTTCCCCTCCAGAGGGTGGCCACCGGTTCCTTTGGTGGCTGGGCCCTGGCCTGCTCTGCTCAGGGCCCTCCCTCCAACCTGCCTCTCCGGAGGCGGCATTGCGGAAACGGTAACGGTAACCAACATATTTACAAGCCACTTAACGTTTGTGGTTGCCCTGCAAGTTCACGGGCTTGTCCATGGCTAGTTCCCATGCATTTTAAACGGTCCCTACGGGGACAACGGTGTCGGCTCCAGCCGGTTGCAAATCAACAAACAAATCAGGTGACTTCTTCGGTAATTTCACTTATCATTTCAAACTTTTCAACTTTTAAACAAACACACAACTTCAGTGATGGTCCCAACGGGGACGGTGCAACGGGCATCCGCTGCCCTACTCCGGTCCTTTTGCTGCTTCATCCGAGGGAGGGGATGCAGAGCTCACCTTGCTCTCCGGGCTGCCCTTCAGCTTTACATCAAGGGCAAACCACCCCCTCTCTCCGCAGTGCCGGGTGTAACGCACCATGTCCCCCGGTATGAGATTGCGGCCAGGATGCTCCTCGGGCAGATGGGCATTCACGTCCCGCCGGGCCACAAACACCTCGGCCTCCAGGCCCGGTTCGTATATGAATCCGTAGCCCCGGCGGACATCAAACCGCCTCACCTGCCCCTCGTAGAACGGGCCCCGGACACGGAAGGTCGCTTGCCGCAGGTTTTCCTTTTCCCGTATGGCTCGGGCCACCAGCTCGGCTTTCCTTCTCTCCCTCTCCGCGATCTCCAGGCCCAGCTTTGTCGGCTCCCTGTCCCAGTATGGCGCTGCTGCCAGCTCCGGCGCACGGGTTGAGCCCCGCGGGACATCCAGCACGTTACCCACTGTCAGGAAGGTGGGTAGCGTATCCCGCGGTGTCATGGCCTTGGGCGCTGCCTTGCAGCAACAACCCGGCGCCATCTCAGCCGAGGTGTGGGGGATGGGCACAGGGGCTTTCCGCAGTTGGGCCTTCGGCTCGGAGCGGGTCATCGGCTCCGGCTCGGGAAACTGCTCGGGGACTGTCTCTGGCACAATCTTCGGGGCCTTCCAAGGTAATGCCTCCGGTTTGTTACGGGCTCCAGCTACAGGTCGGTCCGCTGGGGCGGAGGGGCTGGGTATCGCTACCGGTGGCGGTGGTAGCAGGCCTAGTGGCGGGGTCACGGCCCCCGAGACGGGTGGCGAGGGAGGCAACGGGGGGAGAGGGCTTGGACCGGGTCCCTCAGCCGCAGCGACCGGTCCCTCCGGGACATAGGGGCGTGGGTCACTCACCCTCCCTTCCTCCGCTTCCTCCTCGCGTCTCCGCACGGTGGCTATAACATCCGCCATGTCGGTCTCCCACTCCTCCAAGAGGAGCTGCATTTTGACCTGCAGCCTTAGATGGAGCTGCGCGGTCCGGATTTCCACCCACGCTGCGGTTCCCGGTACGGGGGCCACGGTGTTTCGGGACGGCATCCACATGGTGTCTTCACTGTTTGCTTCCAGGAACAGTCTTCTTGCAAGGTCCTGGCGTCCCTGCTTTTATATCCGCGACTACATGCCGCCAGCCGCCATCGTGTCCCCCTTAGCTCTTTCCGGCCCCTCCTCTCTCGGGGCGGGGTTTTGGCCTTCGCGCCTCTACTGCTCGAGAAGACGCTTGAGCGGGAACTTTTCGCGCCAAAGATGGCGGCTTCTGAAATTTTCCTGCCGGATACCTCCGGCGGTAACAAGGCGCACCTCTACCTGACGGCAGAGCGGTAAGATCCTGTTCGTGACGCCAAGTTGTCGCGGGCGGGGAGGAGGGTGTCAGCACACCGCGCTCACCCCTTCTGCTCGGGTCCGGCAGCTGCTCAGTGGTGGCTCGAGCTGTGGGCCGGATCCCGGGGTTTCTCGAGCGACACTCCTCGCCCGTGAGTGAAAAGGGGGTTGTTGTGGTTGGGTGTGGGGGAATTGTTATAGTTCGTGACGCCACCCACGGTTGTGGTGATTTCACCACCGCTGCTCAATTCGGGGATCCCGGGGATGGTGATGCGGAGCAGCCAGGTGTTGTGTTGCCCCTCCGTGGGTAGGGGTTGGTGATCCCGGGGCCCGGTGGTGGAGAAGGAGGTGCGGGGCCTGGTGGGCACAGGGACGCGGGGGCAGCGCTGTGCCTTGCGGCAAAGTGGTACTCACTCAGCCTGAGACGTGGACACAGTTTGTACGGTAAACCAACGGCTGGTAGGACGGTCCCACAGACGGCTGCACCTGCACTCCCGGTAGGTGACGGTGATGTCTCTCTTCCTTGCACCTATGTTGACTGATGGTAGCGGTGGATTCCCTCCGGTTACCCGCTCCCCGACTGCAATCTGGGCCAGAGGAGCTCTACACTTTGCCCGCAGGCGCTGGCCCTGGGGAAACTGGTGCCCTGGCGGTGGCGGTGTCTCCCCGGTAATGGTCGGGCTGTTGCCATCAATCGGGACTTGGTTGTTGGGGGATCTACGTCCCCTTCACTGACGGATTTCGGCAAATTTGGCGACTCCTAGCCTTGCCGGGGTCCGAGAGGCCCCTGCCCTGGTGCTGACTGTCCTTCGGAACACTGCTCCAGACCACCGGGCACACAGCCAACGGGGTCCTTCCAGGAACTTCCAAACGGTCCCCCTCCAGACAGTCACCGCCGTCGCTGACCTTGCTGTTCTGGCCCTACACAGAGCTGGACCCTTCAGGCTTTCTTTCCTTCTGTCACTTTCTTACTTTCACTCCTTTCACTTAGTTGTTTACTCTTGCCCTGTCTGGGCTTCTCCTCTACTCCTTCTACTTCCTCCTCCAAACTCTATCTGCTCTTTACTCAAGCCCTGCCTGGGCTACTCTGCCTGGAACTTCCTGCCTCCAGAGTTGTGAGCTCCTCGGTGGGCGGAGCCAACCGCCTGGCCCACCCCCTGGTGTGCATCAACAGACTCCTGGAGGAAGGCAACAAGGATTTCTGGTTAGCATGGTGTGCCTACCTGGAGTGTGGGGTGTGGTGGTGTTGTGACCTGTGTCCCCTGGCTTGCCCAGGGCGACACAGATACACCGCCAACGCTCCCTGGAGGCAGCAATGAAGCTGCGTGGACGCACCATCAATGCTCCATTAAGGTTGCAATGAAGCACCATGGACGCACCGCCAATGTCCCATGGAGGTAACAATGAAGCTCCATGGACGCACCGCCAGCGCTCCACAGTGGCAGCGATGATGCTCCATGATGCACCGCCAACGCACCATGGAGGCAGCAATGAGAATCCATGAATGCACCGCCAACGCTCCGAGAAGGCAGCAATGAAGCTCCATGGATGCACTGCTGATGTTCCATGGAGGCACTGCGTACACTCCATGGACGCACCTCACTTTGGGCGCACCACCGACACTCCATGGACGCCCAGCCGACACTGCATAAAGGCAGTGATGAAGCTCCATGAACGCACCCCTGACGCTCCAAGATCACACCGCCAGCACTCTATGGAGGTAGCGATGAAGCTCCATGGACGCACCGTCAAGGCTCCATGGAGGCAGTGATGAAGCTCCATGGATTCACCGCCAATGCTCAATGGAGGCACCGATGAAGCTTCATGGACGCATCACCGACTATGCATAGAGACAGCGACGACGCTCCATTGACGCACCGCTGACACAACATGGACGCACAGCCGATGCTCTATGGACTCCCCACCGACGCTCTATGGACTCACCGTCGGCACTGTATGGAGGTCCCGGCTACACTGGCTACACTCCATGAACACACCCCTGATGCTCCATGGACTACGCTTCTTGCCTAGTAAACCGGCCACCTCTGATACACTGCAGCAGGGGTCGGGGATCCAGACAATAAAATAAACAATAAAATTGGAAAGATTTTTAATAAGAGATAAATTGCGTTTTTTATTTGTACAAGAACTTTGCAGTTGTATCTTTTTAAGAACATGAGACGACCTCTTTGAGCGGCGGTACTCAAACAGTGACATCACAATAAAGTCTGGTGAGCTACTATGACATCATGGATGACTTCAGTCATGTAAACTGCCATGGCACCACAAGCGGTATATTCCAAGAGTAGAGATGAGTGGACCTGTGGAAGATCAGGTTCGCCGGGTTTGGCCGTACTTTAGTTAAAACTTCGGTACGGGACCCGAACTTGATTTCGGACCCCAAACTCCATAGTAGATAGTGGGGACCTGAACCTCTGTGCTGTAAAATGTCTGTATAATGGTCATAGTAAGGGCTAAGGGGCTGCAAAAAGATGCTAAAGGGGGAAAATTGCCCTGCAAACAAATGTAGATAGGGAATAAAAAAAAAAACTATGGGATCCCGCCTATTTCTGACAACCAGTGCAGGTAGACCAGACAATTGCAACCCTCAGCTGTCAGCTTTACCAATTTTTTTTTTTAAATTTATTTAAATAATTTAAAAAAAATGGCGTGGGTCCCCCTTATTTTTGATAGCCAAGGTAAAGCGAAAAGCTGGGGCTGGTATTATAAGGCTAGGAAGGTCCGTGATTTTTTGGTCCCTCCCGACCTAAAAATAGCAGCCCACAGCATCCCCAGAATTGACTCATCCATTAGATGATCCAATTCCTGCGCTTTACCTGGCTCTTCCCAATTGCTCTGGTACGGTGATAATCAGGGTAATACTTTTGGGGTTGATGTCAGCTGTGTAGTGTTAGCTGGCATCAAGGCCAGGGGTAAGTAATAGAGAGGCGTCCTATAAGACACCCCCATTACAAACCCTGCAAACACACACAGGGAAAAAACTTTTATTTTAATGAAGACTCCCCCACACTATCCCTCATTCACTAATTTGTCAATTCAAAATGAATCCTGAAAGTTTCGACGTAATTTAAAGAGTAATGTCCTACGACATCTATTGATTCCAATGAGGCGCCTTTCTGAGAAAATTCTCAGAACGAGGCTCCATAGGCCACTCCCGGTTAGTGACAGACCGGAATTTCTCATGAGCGTGACCAACGGTGATCTCTGCAGTCTCATTGTAAAAACGATCTCAGAAAGAAGCTCCATAGGAATCGATGAACATCGTGGGACACTTTGGATTACGCCAGAACTTCCAGGATTTATTTATAAGGAGTAAATTGGTGAACGAGAGAGTGTGGGGGAGTCTTTATGCAAATAAACTTTTTTATTCCCTGTCTCTGTGTTTTTTTTAACTCTGTACTTGTTGGGTTAGTAATGGGGGTGTCTGAGAGATGAATATCCATTACTAACCCCTGGGCTTGATGCCAGCTGACATTACACAGCTGACATCAACCCCAAAAGTATCACTTTGGCGCCCCTGAGGCTCTGGTCACCACAGGTTACTGCATCTCAATTAAGGTGCGGTATATATCTCAGGTAAGGGGGGTTAATCACTGGTGTTCCACATTCACACTTACATACAGTTTAGGAGCCTTCACACAGGGTGGGATGGCTCAGGGTAGGCGGGGGTGGCCATCACGATGCATGAGACTTCCCGGTCACTGAAGACAGCCACCTGGGGAGGGCGGCTTCCATTTGGGGTAGAAATAGGCGCAATACACACATCAAGAGAAGACCCGGCAGGACCATAGTTCTGGCAAGACATCTCTGGAAAAACTTGGACATTACTGGGCCCGGGGCTTGGAGCAGGAGCTCAGCCAGGGTATCTAACTGCTGATTGGGGACACCATAGAAATAGGACTCTCTCTTCTTCCTTCTCAAAACACTGGTGGTGACCCCTTACCGGATCTGGGATCGACCTGAACCCATCACGGCAGTGACCAGTGTGACCGGGCTGGCAGCTGAAGTTGTGAGTTAACTACACCCTGAACCTGCAGAGACTGTGTTGGCTCGTCCTTACCCAGTGCCAATGGCCGATAAAGCCATCTTCATCCACCCAGTGTCCACTCCGCCTGTGGAGAGCGACACCATCCCGGCTGCCTTAACACCTGCCCAGGCGAGGAATTTTGCAGCGGCGGCTACTCACTTGCCGCATACCCCAGGTGGCTTTACGACAAAACTCTCCCAAATACCCCGCTTCCTCCACCATTTACTGTACTCATCGGGGCAACCGCGCAAGGCACCCTGTGACATTGCCTGACCCTACCCAAAACAGCCCGGTGACGAGTAGGTTAACCACCTGCCTCGTGGGGCGCTACATTACACTGATTGCTACTTCACCAGTGCAACATGGAAGAACCGGGGCGAAGCTCCAGAAGTGGTGCATCACATAGATGTGCCACTTTTAGGGTGGCTGCGGGCTGCTCTTTTTAGACTGGGAAGGGCCAAATAACCATGGACCTTCCCAGCCTGATAATACCAGCCCCCAGCTGTCTGCTTTACCTCTACATGCACAGGACTCTCGTCCCATTTTTCGGTCTGAGGAATGTAGCGTCTTATGCCCTAGTGGCAACGAGGCTTTAGGCTTATATAGAGAGTGATTCCTTCTGGAATCCGCCACTATGTTATATATGGAATTATAATAAATCTGGAATTCATGTCGGAAACTTCTGCAGCGTGTGACTGTGATTTGTTCCTATGTCACTCCCATGGACTTTCCAGTCGTCCCCTGCGAATTTTTCATTTGCAAAAACCGCAGCATCTCTCTTCGGTGTGACTTTACGCTCTAAGAACAGGTCTGATTAATAAAAGTGAAGAAACAAGGAGTGAAATACAATATGGGCGCAGATTATTGTTATCCGCTGACGTTCCTTGGCGGGGCTCACTACACTGAAAGCCTCAATCACTGAGCGACTGTGTTGTTCCTCGTGTTGCATCGGAGGACGATGCTAAATGCCTGGTTTTTACCGAACCTTATGTCTTTCGATGACACTTGTGAAATCCAAAGCCTGGATCTGGGGCTGCTGATTGCATAGATTGATTGATTTAGTGCTTGTACAAGAAGCGATCTGCCTCCCGCGCCCTGGCCGCACGCTCTCATTGTGGTAGTCGCTGGCAGAGATGAGCGCTTCATTTTGCAGATTCAGCGATCCATAGAAAACAATGGATGAGTCATTCCACCTATTACATTTGGATTTCTCCTGATACTAATCTTAAATTGATTTTTTTCTTTTTATATATATATATATATATATATATATATATATATATATATATATATATATATATATATATATATATATTTATATATATATATTTATAGTAACCCAGTGCACAGGTGCAGAACGTGACACAATGGGGCCGATTTACTGAGCCAAATGTGCCGTATCTGCTTTACCCAAAAAAACTATTGCAAAGTGTGTGAAAAAAGGAACATGGTCTAAGTGGTCATAACTGTGGACATGGGGATTTCCCGTGAACGTGTTGTGTCAAAATCCATGAACATTTGGACATGAGGAAGTGATCTGCAAAGTGGGTCCACAAATGTCTGCCAACGGATCAGAGAAGCAGCGAGTGACAACTCCATTTGTCAGCGTTTCCAGACTGATAAGAACTTCCTGGTGCGACTGGTCACTATGGATGAGACCTGGATTTATTTGTAGGACACTAAAAACAAGGAGCAGTCAAAAGAGCAGAGGCACAGGGGTTCTCCTCGTCCAAAGAAGTTCAGGGTGCAAAAATCAGTCACTAAGGTGATGGCGTCTGTGTTCTGGGATAAGGAGGGTGTGCTGCTAGTGGACTACCTTCAAAAGGGTTCCACCATCAATGCAAGGTATTATACTGAACTTTTGAACCAATTGAAGGCAGCTCTGAAGGCCAAAAGGTGCGGCAAGCTGTCCAAAGAGCTCTTGTTCCTGCAAGACAATGCCTCCGCTCACACTGCACAAGCGACCATGGCAAAACTGGCAGAGCCGGGCTTCTAGCTGATGACCACCCAACTTATTCACCAGATCTAGCTCCCTACGACTATCATCTGTTTCCAAACCTGAAGAAACACCTCAAGGGTACCACACTTCACACCATTTCTGATGCCATGGCTGCTACGGATGCCTGGTTTGAGGCACAAACAAAATCCTTCTTTTTGCTAGGCTTACAGAACTTGTAATTTCCTTTGGAAAACAACGCAATCCGTTAACGGATTCCGCTGCTTCCCATAGACTTGTATGGACGACGCATTGCAACTGATGGCCATGTGTTGCATCCACCGGCCGACGCTGCCTTGCAGCTGCCGGGAGGAAAGAACGCAGCATGTAGCATTTTTCTGCGCTTCCCAGAGCGTCAAAAACACGCAATGTGCAGAATTCCGTTGGCGTCAGTCATTTTTATAATGGAAGCCTATGGTGGCGGAATTCGGCGGAATCCGTGATTTGACGGATTCCTGTGACGGATTCATCTTTACACAACTGAGCATGCTCAGTTGAATAAATCTCTGGGAAAAAAAAGCTACAACGGATTGCGTTGTTTTGCAGGATCCGTCGCATCAGTTGTGCTACTATATGTAACGCATCCGTCACACAACGCAATGCTACGGCTGCCGCACAAACGCAAGTCTGAATTAGACCATAGGTTGCAGCTCGGACACTAATCTCCAAATGGAGGGAAATACAAGGTCTACAATGGAGACAGGGAAATGCCACGGTGGGGGAGGGGGAGAACAAAGAGGATGGGTGCTGGGAGCACAAAGCAGAGACTTAAGAGCAAACAAAAGAAAGTTACTTCCTGAAGAAAATCTGATGGAATCCAGAGACGAGATCTGAGCGGCGTCTCCTTCATTATGGAAGATCCTGTTCCATCAAGGATCAACTTTTCCTTAACTTTTCCAGTAATTTGGATGTAAAAGGGCAATTATGTTACAATTGTTCAACTATCCACTTGTAACATTTTGTGTTTATTTATTTATTATGCAACATAACAATGGAAACAAAGTTCAATTGTTGTTAAACATTTCATTTACCTTCTATGTAACTGTCCTTGGAGGTCGTCCTCGTACCACATTGTGGGCAGATCGTGCCAAAATATGTGGAATCCACCCGAAAAAACAATATCTCATTTTTAGGCCTGAGTCATGCATCAGTATTTTTGTATCAATGTGTTGTAAAATCAGGAGAGGAATTTACAGAGAAAAACTATGATGGAAAGACTGACCCCTGTTCTGTGTTTTGGAGACACTTTTGGTTTTGACATAGAAAACACTGATCCAAAATACTGACGAGTGAATGAGGCCTCAGGCTGTGTTCTTTTTTCTCCTACGTGAAAACGGGTCCATATTATTTACCAGAGTGCTGGACCCATGCTGTGCAGAGGATCAGGCAGGGGCAGCGCGCAATATCAGGCAGGACCTGCAGGGAGGATCAGGCAGGGGCAGCGCGCAATATCAGGCAGGACCTGCAGGGAGGATCAGGCAGGGGCAGCGCGCAATATCAGGCAGGAGCTGCAGGGAGGATCAGGCAGGGGCAGCGCGCAATATCAGGCAGGAGCTGCAGGGAGGATCAGGCAGGGGCAGCGCGCAATATCAGGCAGGACCTGCAGGGAGGATCAGGCAGGAGCAGCGCGCAATAATAATAATAATAATAATCTTTATTTTTATATAGCGCTAACATATTCCGCAGCGCTTTACATACAGTACATCAGGAACACTGTCCCCATTGGGGCTCACAATCTAAGGTCCCTATCTGTATGTCTTTGGAGTGTAGGAGGAAACTGGAGAGCCCGGAGGAAACCCACGCAAACACAGGGAGAACATACAAACTCCTTGCAGATCATATTGTCCTTGATGGGATATCAGGCAGGAGCTGCATGGGAGGATCAGACAGAGGCTGTGTGGAGGATCAAGCAGAGGCTGTGCAGAGGATCTGGTGGGGGCTGTGCAGAGGATAAGATAGGGGCTGTGCGGAAGATCAGGTGGGGGCTGTGCAGAGGATAAGATAGGGGCTGTGCGGAAGATCATGTAGGAGATGTGTGGAGGATCAGGCAGCGGTTGTGCAGAGGATCAGGTGGGGGCTGTGCAGAGGATCAGGTGGGGGCTGTGTGCTTAATCAGAGACGGGCTGTGCAGAGGATCATGTGGGGGCTGTGCAGAGGATCAGGCAGGGGCTGTGCAGAGGATCAGGTGGGGGCTGTGCAGAGGATCATGTGGGGGCTGTGCAGAGGATCATGTGGGGGCTGTGCAGAGGATCAGGCAGAGGCTGTGCAGAGGATCAGGTGTGGGCTGTGCAGAGGATCAGGCAGGGGCTGTGCAGAGGATCATGTGGGGGCTGTGCAGAGGATCATGTGGGGGCTGTGCAGAGGATCATGTGAGGGCTGTGCAGAGGATCAGGTGGGGGCTGTGCAGAGGATCATGTGGGGGGCTGTGCAGAGGATCATGTGGGGGGCTGTGCAGAGGATCAGGCAGAGGCTGTGCAGAGGATCAGGTGGGGGCTGTGCAGAGGATCATGTGGGGGGCTGTGCAGAGGATCAGGCAGGGGCTGTGCAGAGGATCAGGCAGGGGCTGTGCAGCGGATCATGTGGGGGCTGTGCAGAGGATCAGGCAGGGGCTGCACAGGGGGATCAGGCAGGGGCTGTGCAGAGAATCAGGTGGCGGCTGTGCAGAGGATTAGGTGGGGGCTGTGCAGAGGATCAGGCAGAGGCTGTGCGGAGGATCAGGTGGAGGCTGTGCAGAGGATCAGGTGGAGGCTGTGCAGAAGATAAGGCAGAGGCTGTGCAGAGGATAACGTGGGGGCTGTGCAGAGGATAAGGCAGCGGTTGTGCAGAGGATCAGGTGGGGGCTGTGCAGAGGATCAGGTGGAGGCTGTGCAGAGGATAAGGTGGGGGCTGTGCAGAGGATAAGGTGGGGGCTGTGCAGAGGATCAGGTGGGGGCTGTGCAGAGGATCAGGTGGAGGCTGTGGCAGAGGATCAGGTGGAGGCTGTGCAGAGGATAAGGCGGGGGATGTGCAGCGGATCAGGCAGAGGCTGTGCAGAGGATAAGGTGGGGGCTGTGCAGAGGATCAGGCAGCGGTTGTGCAGAGGATCAGGTGGGGGCTGTTCATAGGATCAGGTGGAGGCTGTGCAGCGGATCAGGCAGAGGCTGTGCAGAGGATAAGGTGGGGGCTGTGCAGAGGATCAGGCAGAGGCTGTGCAGAGGATAAGGTGGGGGCTGTGCAGAGGATCAGGCAGAGGCTGTGCAGAGGATAACGTGGGGGCTGTGCAGAGGATAAGGCAGCGGTTGTGCAGAGGATCAGGTGGGGGCTGTGCAGAGGATCAGGTGGAGGCTGTGCAGCGGATCAGGCAGAGGCTGTGCAGAGGATCAGGTGGGGGCTGTGCAGAGGATCAGGCAGAGGCTGTGCAGAGGATAACGTGGGGGCTGTGCAGAGGATAAGGCAGCGGTTGTGCAGAGGATCAGGTGGGGGCTGTGCAGAGGATCAGGTGGGGGCTGTGTGGAGGGACAGGTGAGGGCTGGAGAGAGGGGAGTATAGTACTGTATATATATATTTTTAAACTGTTTGTTTCGTCTCCAAGGTCTTTCTAGACCTCAGAGACAATACCGCACATCCAGGTGCAAATTGGTGCTAAATTGGAGTGACTGCTGAATTCGAATTGGAATAACTGGATCATCTCTAATTATCCCTTCACTTGTCAGTGGTTTTAATGTTATGGCGGATTAGTGTATATACAAAAGGCAGTGGATTGTTACCATTAGATTCCAGGATTCTGAACCATGGCTGTAATTTTTAGACACCGCCGTCACCGTTTTGTCTCACCGCTCTTTCCCTGTTTCTGAGAAGTGCAACGACATTTATCCGTAATCCTTTGTAGCAACGAGCGCCCAAAAACTTGGCATCAATAAGTTTAATGTTTTGTATTTTTTTTTATATTTAAAATGTGCGTCTGGGAAATATCCAGATGGATTAAAATAGGAAGAGGTCGTAAACATCGAGGACCGTCCCGGGTGGAGGGTCTTTAAACTTTGAATGGCTTTAATAAAAAAAAAGCAACACAATGACATTGCGTAAAGAGAGCGTCCTATTCCTGCGGCTGTACACAAGCACATTGACATTGGGCACTCGAGCGCAGGTACAGACACGTCTGACATCAATCCAAAAAGCAACGTCAAACCAGATAAAAGAAGAAGCCGAATTCACAAGACATGTTTGGATTTTCATTTTTTTAGGACGGAGAATAAAAGTTTCTGTTGTTTTGCACAACGTGGACGGCCGCCGTCTGCTAAAGAGATTGCTTATTGAGTACCTATGTCCGAATCCGCAGTGCTCGGGCCCTACATCTCCCAGGAATGAGGCGTCCGACGTCCCCATTATTATGTATAACGGGTTCTCGCTCCACTCCGGTTAATACAGCTTAATCGTCGCATAATGAAAAGTTCAGTTAAATTGTAACATAATTTGTTTCTCGAGTCTTTGCCAATTTTAAAGGGAACCTGTCAGATGGATGTTACTACTGTACAATAATAAAACTAGTGCCTGTCTTGTAGCGATCCGATGGGCCGGAGCTGAGAAATCAAGCTGCTGTGAAGCCACATGCAAATTAGCTTGAAAGAGCATTGAGGGTGTGGCCATGTATGCTTATCACATTGACACACCCCCAGTGATTTTTTGAATTTCCAGACTAATTTGCATGTAGTTGCATACCTTAAAGTTGTGTTAAACAGAAAAAAACGTTTTCCTTTGGGGAGTGGGGCGGTCCTCCTGTATTCAATTCCTTTATTTAATTCCTTCCAGTACTGAAGGGGTTAAGGTTCATTTCTACCCTGCAATGATCTAACAGGTAGTTGTAACCTCAGCTGCAGCCACTCCCTCCAGCTATACATATCAACTCCTCACTTATCCCTATGCCGGCCATAGCTCATCCCTATGCTGTCCACTATGAAGGAGCCGGTCTCTGGAGAAGCTGGGGTGTTGCTTCTCTTGCAGATGAGAGGTTCTTGCTGGAGAAGCTGTGGAGTGTTATTTGTTGTGTCTTGGCACATCTGTGTCTCACCTTCCTTGTGTTGTCATATTGCAGTGGCGAGAACAGCAGTGCTGAAAATGCAGAGAACCACTTTGGAACAGTAGAGCTGAGTATGCAGACAGGTACATTGGAGCAACAGTGCAAAGTATGCAAACTGGTACATTGGAGCAGCAGTGCAAAGTATGCAGACAGGTACATTGGAACAGTAGAGCCGAGTATGCAGACAGGTACATTGGAGCAGTAGAGCTGAGTATATAGACAGGTACATTGGAGCAGCAGTGCAGAGTATGCAGACAGGTACATTGGAGCAGTAGAGCTGAGTATATAGACAGGTACATTGGAGCAGCAGTGCAGAGTATATAGACAGGTACATTGGAGCAGCAGTGCAAAGTATGCAGACAGGTACATTGGAGCAGCAGTGCAGTGTATGCAGACAGGTACATTGGAGCAGCAGTGCAAAGTATCCAGACAGGTACATTGGAGCAGCAGTGCAGAGTATGCAGACAGGTACATTGGAGCAGCAGTGCCGAGTATGCATACAGGTACATTGTAACAGTAGATCCGAGTATGCAGACAGGTACATTGGAGCATCAGTGCAGAGTATATAGACAGGTACATTGGAGCAGCAGTGCAGAGTATGCAGACAGGTACATTGGAACAGTAGAGCAGAGCATGCAGACAGGTACATTGGAACAGTAGAGCAGAGCATGCAGACAGGTACATTGGAGCAGCAGTGCCGAGTATGCAGACAGGTACATTGGAGCAGTAGAGCTGAGTATATAGACAGGTACATTGGAGCAGTAGAGCCGAGTGTGCAGACAGGTACATTGGAGCAGCAGTGCAGAGTATATAGACAGGTACATTGGAGCAGCAGTGCAGAGTATGTAGACAGGTACATTGGAGCAGTAGAGCTGAGTATATAGTCAGGTACATTGGAGCAGTAGAGCTGAGTATATAGACAGGTACATTGGAGCAGTAGAGCTGAGTATATAGACAGGTACATTGGAGCAGTAGAGCTGAGTATATAGACAGGTACATTGGAGCAGTAGAGCTGAGTATGCAGACAGGTACACTGGAGCAGCAGTGCAGAGTATATAGACAGGTACATTGGAGCAGTAGAGCTGAGTATATAGACAGGTACATTGGAGCAGTAGAGCTGAGTATGCAGACAGGTACATTGGAGCAGCAGTGCAGAGTATATAGACAGGTACATTGGAGCAGCAGTGCAGAGTATGCAGACAGGTACATTGGAGCAGCAGTGCAGAGTATATAGACAGGTACATTGGAGCAGCAGTGCAGAGTATGCAGACAGGTACATTGGAGCAGCAGTGCAGAGTATGCAGACAGGTACATTGAAGCAGTAGAGCTGAGTATATAGACAGGTACATTGGAACAGTAGAGCCGAGTATGCAGACAGGTACATTGGAGCAGTAGAGCTGAGTATATAGACAGGTACATTGGAGCAGTAGAGCTGAGTATATAGACAGGTACATTGGAGCAGCAGTGCAGAGTATATAGACAGGTACATTGGAGCAGCAGTGCAGAGTATGCAGACAGGTACACTGGAGCAGCAGTGCAGAGTATATAGACAGGTACATTGGAGCAGCAGTGCAGAGTATGCAGACAGGTACATTGGAGCAGCAGTGCAGAGTATGCAGACAGGTACATTGGAGCAGCAGTGCAGAGTATGCAGACAGGTACATTGGATCAGTAGAGCTGAGTATATAGACAGGTACATTGGAGCAGTAGAGCTGAGTATATAGACAGGTACATTGGAGCAGCAGTGCAGAGTATATAGACAGGTACATTGGAGCAGCAGTGCAGAGTATGCAGACAGGTACATTGGAGCAGCAGTGCAGAGTATATAGACAGGTACATTGGAGCAGCAGTGCAGAGTATGCAGACAGGTACATTGGAGCAGCAGTGCAGAGTATGCAGACAGGTACATTGAAGCAGTAGAGCTGAGTATATAGACAGGTACATTGGAACAGTAGAGCCGAGTATGCAGACAGGTACATTGGAGCAGTAGAGCTGAGTATATAGACAGGTACATTGGAGCAGTAGAGCTGAGTATATAGACAGGTACATTGGAGCAGCAGTGCAGAGTATATAGACAGGTACATTGGAGCAGCAGTGCAGAGTATGCAGACAGGTACACTGGAGCAGCAGTGCAGAGTATATAGACAGGTACATTGGAGCAGCAGTGCAGAGTATGCAGACAGGTACATTGGAGCAGCAGTGCAGAGTATGCAGACAGGTACATTGGAGCAGCAGTGCAGAGTATGCAGACAGGTACATTGGATCAGTAGAGCTGAGTATATAGACAGGTACATTGGATCAGTAGAGCTGAGTATATAGACAGGTACATTGGAGCAGTAGAGCCGAGTATGCAGACAGGTACATTGGAGCAGTAGAGCTGAGTATATAGACAGGTACATTGGAACAGTAGAGCCGAGTATGCAGACAGGTACATTGGAGCAGTAGAGCTGAGTATATAGACAGGTACATTGGAGCAGCAGTGCAGAGTATATACACAGGTACATTGGAGCAGCAGTGCAGAGTATGCAGACAGGTACATTGGAGCAGTAGAGCTGAGTATGCAGACAGGTACATTGGAGCAGCAGTGCAGAGTATGCAGACAGGTACATTGGAGCAGCAGTGCAGAGTATATAGACAGGTACATTGGAGCAGCAGTGCAGAGTATGCAGACAGGTACATTGGAGCAGCAGTGCAGAGTATATAGACAGGTACATTGGAGCAGCAGTGCAGAGTATGCAGACAGGTACATTGGAGCAGCAGTGCAGAGTATGCAGACAGGTACATTGAAGCAGTAGAGCTGAGTATATAGACAGGTACATTGGAACAGTAGAGCCGAGTATGCAGACAGGTACATTGGAGCAGTAGAGCTGAGTATATAGACAGGTACATTGGAGCAGTAGAGCTGAGTATATAGACAGGTACATTGGAGCAGCAGTGCAGAGTATATAGACAGGTACATTGGAGCAGCAGTGCAGAGTATGCAGACAGGTACACTGGAGCAGCAGTGCAGAGTATATAGACAGGTACATTGGAGCAGCAGTGCAGAGTATGCAGACAGGTACATTGGAGCAGCAGTGCAGAGTATGCAGACAGGTACATTGGAGCAGCAGTGCAGAGTATGCAGACAGGTACATTGGATCAGTAGAGCTGAGTATATAGACAGGTACATTGGAGCAGTAGAGCTGAGTATATAGACAGGTACATTGGAGCAGCAGTGCAGAGTATATAGACAGGTACATTGGAGCAGCAGTGCAGAGTATGCAGACAGGTACATTGGAGCAGCAGTGCAGAGTATATAGACAGGTACATTGGAGCAGCAGTGCAGAGTATGCAGACAGGTACATTGGAGCAGCAGTGCAGAGTATGCAGACAGGTACATTGAAGCAGTAGAGCTGAGTATATAGACAGGTACATTGGAACAGTAGAGCCGAGTATGCAGACAGGTACATTGGAGCAGTAGAGCTGAGTATATAGACAGGTACATTGGAGCAGTAGAGCTGAGTATATAGACAGGTACATTGGAGCAGCAGTGCAGAGTATATAGACAGGTACATTGGAGCAGCAGTGCAGAGTATGCAGACAGGTACACTGGAGCAGCAGTGCAGAGTATATAGACAGGTACATTGGAGCAGCAGTGCAGAGTATGCAGACAGGTACATTGGAGCAGCAGTGCAGAGTATGCAGACAGGTACATTGGAGCAGCAGTGCAGAGTATGCAGACAGGTACATTGGATCAGTAGAGCTGAGTATATAGACAGGTACATTGGATCAGTAGAGCTGAGTATATAGACAGGTACATTGGAGCAGTAGAGCCGAGTATGCAGACAGGTACATTGGAGCAGTAGAGCTGAGTATATAGACAGGTACATTGGAACAGTAGAGCCGAGTATGCAGACAGGTACATTGGAGCAGTAGAGCTGAGTATATAGACAGGTACATTGGAGCAGCAGTGCAGAGTATATACACAGGTACATTGGAGCAGCAGTGCAGAGTATGCAGACAGGTACATTGGAGCAGTAGAGCTGAGTATGCAGACAGGTACATTGGAGCAGCAGTGCAGAGTATGCAGACAGGTACATTGGAGCAGCAGTGCAGAGTATATAGACAGGTACATTGGAGCAGCAGTGCAGAGTATGCAGACAGGTACATTGGAGCAGTAGAGCTGAGTATGCAGACAGGTACATTGGAGCAGCAGTGCAGAGTATGCAGACAGGTACATTGGATCAGTAGAGCTGAGTATATAGACAGGTACATTGGAGCAGTAGAGCTGAGTATATAGACAGGTACATTGGAGCAGTAGAGCTGAGTATATAGACAGGTACATTGGAGCAGTAGAGCTGAGTATATAGACAGGTACATTGGAGCAGTAGAGCTGATTATATAGACAGGTACATTGGAGCAGTAGAGCTGAGTATATAGACAGGTACATTGGAGCAGTAGAGCTGAGTATATAGACAGGTACATTGGAGCAGCAGTGCAGAGTATATAGACAGGTACATTGGAGCAGCAGTGCAGAGTATGCAGACAGGTACATTGGAGCAGCAGTGCAGAGTATATAGACAGGTACATTGGAGCAGCAGTGCAGAGTATGCAGACAGGTACATTGGAGCAGTAGAGCTGAGTATGCAGACAGGTACATTGGAGCAGCAGTGCAGAGTATGCAGACAGGTACATTGGATCAGTAGAGCTGAGTATATAGACAGGTACATTGGAGCAGTAGAGCTGAGTATATAGACAGGTACATTGGAGCAGTAGAGCTGAGTATATAGACAGGTACATTGGAGCAGTAGAGCTGAGTATATAGACAGGTACATTGGAGCAGTAGAGCTGACTATATAGACAGGTACATTGGAGCAGTGCTGATTATATAGACAGGTACATTGGAGCAGTAGAGCTGAGTATGCAGACAGGTACATTGGAGCAGCAGTGCAGAGTATATAGACAGGTACATTGGAGCAGCAGTGCAGAGTATGCAGACAGGTACATTGGAGCAGCAGTGCAGAGTATGCAGACAGGTGCATTGGAGCAGCAGTGCAGAGTATGCAGACAGGTACATTGGAGCATTGGAGCAGCAGTGCAGAGTATGCAGACAGGTACATTGGAGCAGCAGTGCAGAGTATGCAGACAGGTACATTGGAGCAGCAGTGCAGAGTATGCAGACAGGTACATTGGAGCAGCAGTGCAGAGTATGCAGACAGGTACATTGGAGCAGCAGTGCAGAGTATATAGACAGGTACATTGGAGCAGCAGTGCAGAGTATGCAGACAGGTACATTGGAGCAGCAGTGCAGACTATACAGACAGGTACATTGGAGCAGCAGTGCAGAGTATGCAGACAGGTACATTGGAGCAGCAGTGCAGAGTATATAGACAGGTACATTGGAGCAGCAGTGCAGAGTATGCAGACAGGTACATTGGAGCAGCAGTGCAGAGTATATAGACAGGTACATTGGAGCAGCAGTGCAGAGTATGCAGACAGGTACATTGGAGCAGCAGTGCAGAGTATACAGACAGGTACATTGGAGCAGCAGTGCAGAGTATATAGACAGGTACATTGGAGCAGCAGTGCAGAGTATGCAGACAGGTACATTGGAGCAGCAGTGCAGAGTATATAGACAGGTACATTGGAGCAGCAGTGCAGAGTATGCAGACAGGTACATTGGAGCAGCAGTGCAGAGTATATAGACAGGTACATTGGAGCAGCAGTGCAGAGTATATAGACAGGTACATTGGAGCAGCAGTGCAGAGCATGCAGACAGGAACATTGGAGCAGCAGTGCAGAGCATGCAGACAGGAACATTGGAGCAGCAGTGCAGAGTATATAGACAGGTACATTGGAGCAGCAGTGCAGAGTATGCAGACAGGTACATTGGAGCAGCAGTGCAGAGTATATAGACAGGTACATTGGAGCAGCAGTGCAGAGTATGCAGACAGGTACATTGGAGCAGCAGTGCAGAGTATATAGACAGGTACATTGGAGCAGCAGTGCAGAGCATGCAGACAGGAACATTGGAGCAGTAGTGCAGAGCATGCAGACAGGAACATTGGAGCAGCAGTGCAGAGTATATAGACAGGTACATTGGAGCAGCAGTGCAGAGCATGCAGACAGGAACATTGGAGCAGCAGTGCAGAGTATATAGACAGGTACATTGGAGCAGCAGTGCAGAGTATATAGACAGGTACATTGGATCAGCAGTGCAGAGTATGCAGACAGGTACATTGGAGCAGCAGTGCAGACTATACAGACAGGTACATTGGAGCAGCAGTGCAGACTATACAGACAGGTACATTGGATCAGCAGTGCAGAGTATATAGACAGGTACATTGGAGCAGCAGTGCAGAGTATATAGACAGGTACATTGGAGCAGCAGTGCTGAGTATGCAGACAGGTACATTGGAGCAGCAGTGCAGAGTATGCAGACAGGTACATTGGAGCAGCAGTGCAGAGTATATAGACAGGTACATTGGAGCAGCAGTGCAGAGTATGCAGACAGGTACATTGGAGCAGCAGTGCAGAGTATATAGACAGGTACATTGGAGCAGCAGTGCAGAGTATGCAGACAGGTACATTGGATCAGCAGTGCAGAGTATATAGACAGGTACATTGGAGCAGCAGTGCAGAGTATGCAGACAGGTACATTGGAGCAGCAGTGCAGAGTATATAGACAGGTACATTGGAGCAGCAGTGCAGAGCATGCAGACAGGAACATTGGAGCAGCAGTGCAGAGTATATAGACAGGTACATTGGAGCAGCAGTGCAGAGTATGCAGACAGGTACATTGGAGCAGCAGTGCAGAGTATGCAGACAGGTACATTGGAGCAGCAGTGCAGACTATACAGACAGGTACATTGGAGCAGCAGTGCAGACTATACAGACAGGTACATTGGAGCAGCAGTGCAGAGTATATAGACAGGTACATTGGAGCAGCAGTGCAGACTATACAGACAGGTACAGATCAGATGTAAACCTCTGCTGTATATTTATTTTCCTCTGTGGGCTGTAATCTGGACCCATAGGCAGGTGGTGGAGCACGGCGGAGCCTCGGTGACAGACGGACGCCATTTCTGACCCTCAGCGTCTAGTTATAGAAATGTACAGTCATTAATAAGAGCATCAGTTGTTTTTCCGCCATATGTTATTTTTCGCTTTGAACTGAAAAACGTCTTATTTTTTCACATTACACGTTTTTAATACACACTTTATTTTATCATTACCTCTATCGATGACAGAATCTATCACCGAGAGGAGAGAAGTGACGCACGACGTTTACTGAGGAACGCCGCTATTATACTCGCAGGAATCAGCATCTCTCATGTTATATCGAGTCTTTTTATAGGATAATCCATGTTGCTCATGTTACGGTTTAATATCAGTGTCCAGGAGGATATAGCAGAGTGTATGTACATAGTATGATGCCCGGGTGTCCCCCGTACTCCTAATGGTCCCATACATGATACTCACAGGACCCCAGTACAGTGTCCCTCCACATTACTGGTGAATAAAAAAAATACTATAGTATAATAATAATAAAGAGCAAAGCAGATGTGTGAGGCTTGTGCAGCAGATGTCATGTGCTGATGTCATTGTGCCTGCTGTGCCGAGCCTCAGCCTGCATAGGTAAATTGGTGGAGAGGGATATTATCCTCCTCCACCATCTGTACAGGGGCACAATGCAGTGAGAGGTTAATGTTCTCCATCACCAAACAACACTCCTTCATCAAAAGCAGATAGATCAGTGTGATCCATCACTGCACAGAACACGTCTCCTCCAGAGTCCAGAGGTAGCAGCTTTACACTGCTCCACACAAAGCTCAGCATTGTTCTTGGTGATGTACAGCTCGGCATTGTGCTTGGTGATGTACGGCTCGGCATTGTGCTTGGTGATGTACAGCTCGGCATTGTGCTTGGTGATGTACGGCTCAGCATTGTGCCTGGTGATGTAGGGTTCAGCATTGTGCCTCGTGATGTAGGGTTCAGCATTGTGCCTCGTGATGTAGGGTTCAGCATTGTGCTTGGTGATGTACGGCTCAGCATTGTGCTTGGTGATGTATGGCTCGGCATTGTGCTTGGTGATGTACGGCTCGGCATTGTGCTTGGTGATGTATGGCTCAGCATTGTGCTTGGTGATGCACGGCTCAGCATTGTGCTTGGTGATGTATGGCTCGGCATTGTGCTTGGTGATGTACGGCTCAGCATTGTGCTTGGTGATGTATGGCTCAGCATTGTGCTTGGTGATGTACGGCTCAGCATTGTGCTTGGTGATGTACGGCTCGGCATTGTGCTTGGTGATGTATGGCTTGGCATTGTGTTTGGTGATGTACGGCTCGGCATTGTGCTTGGTGATGTATGGCTTGGCATTGTGTTTGGTGATGTACGGCTCGGCATTGTGCTTGGTGATGTACGGCTCGGCATTGTGCTTGGTGATGTATGGCTCCGCATTGTGCTTGGTGATGTACGGCTCGGCATTGTGCTTGGTGATGTATGGCTCCGCATTGTGCTTGGTGATGTATGGCTCGGCATTGTGCTTGGTGATGTATGGCTCGGCATTGTGCTTGGTGATGTATGGCTCGGCATTGTGCTTGGTGATGTATGGCTCGGCATTGTGCTTGGTGATGTATGGCTCAGCATTGTGCTTGGTGATGTACGGCTCAGCACTGTGCCTGGTGATGTAGGGTTCAGCATTGTGCTTGGTGATGTATGGCTTGGCATTTTGCTTGGTGATGTATGGCTCGGCATTGTGCTTGGTGATGTATGGCTTGGCATTGTGCTTGGTGATGTATGGCTCAGCATTGTGCTTGGTGATGTACGGCTCAGCATTGTGCTTGGTGATGTATGGCTCGGCATTGTGCTTGGTGATGTAAGGCTCGGCATTGTGCTTGGTGATGTATGGCTCGGCATTGTGCTTGGTGATGTACGGCTCAGCATTGTGCTTGGTGATGTAAGGCTCAGCATTGTGCTTGGTGATGTATGGCTCGGCATTGTGCTTGGTGATGTACGGCTCAGCATTGTGCTTGGTGATGTACGGCTTGGCATTGTGCTTGGTGATGTACGGGTCAGCATTGTGCTTGGTGATGTACGGCTTGGCATTGTGCTTGGTGATGTCCGGCTCAGCATTGTGCTTGGTGATGTACGGCTCAGCATTGTGCTTGGTGATGTCCGGCTCAGCATTGTGCTTGGTGATGTATGGCTTGGCATTGTGCTTGGTGATGTACGGCTCAGCATTGTGCTTGGTGATGTCCGGCTCAGCATTGTGCTTGGTGATGTATGGCTCGGCATTGTGCTTGGTGATGTACGGCTTGGCATTGTGCTTGGTGATGTCCGGCTCAGCATTGTGCTTGGTGATGTACGGCTCAGCATTGTGCTTGGTGATGTATGGCTCGGCATTGTGCTTGGTGATGTATGGCTCGGCATTGTGCTTGGTGATGTACGGCTCAGCATTGTGCTTGGTGATTTCCGGCTCAGCATTGTGCTTGGTGATGTATGGCTCGGCATTGTGCTTGATGATGTACGGCTCAGCATTGTGCTTGGTGATATATGGCTCGGCATTGTGCTTGGTGATGCATGGCTCAGCATTGTGCTTGGTGATGTATGGCTCGGCATTGTGCTTGGTGATGTACGGCTCAGCATTGTGCTTGGTGATGTATGGTTCAGCATTGTGCTTGGTGATGTCCGGCTTGGCATTGTGCTTGGTGATGTATGGCTCGGCATTGGGCTTGGTGGTGTACGGCTCGGCATTGTGCTTGGTGATGTATGGTTCGGCATTGTGCTTGGTGATGTACGGTTCGGCATTGTGCTTGGTGATGTACGGCTCTGCATTGTGCTTGGTGATGTACGGCTCAGCATTGTGCTTGGTGATGTACGGCTCAGCATTGGGCTTGGTGATGTATGGCTCAGCATTGGGCTTGGTGATGTATGGCTCAGCATTGGGCTTGGTGGTGTATGGTTCAGCATTGTGCTTGGTGATGTCCGGCTTGGCATTGTGCTTGGTGATGTACGGCTCAGCATTGTGCTTGGTGATGTACGTCTTGGCATTGGGCTTGGTGATGTATGGCTCAGCATTGTGCTTGGTGATGTACGGCTTGGCATTGTGCTTGGTGATGTACGGCTCGGCATTGTGCTTGGTGATGTATGGCTCGGCATTGTGCTTGGTGATGTATGGCTCGGCATTGTGCTTGGTGATGTGTGGCTTGGCATTGTGCTTGGTGATGTACGGCAAGGCATTGTGCTTGGTGATGTATGGCTCGGCATTGTGCTTGGTGATGTATGGCTCGGCATTGTGCTTGGTGATGTACGGCTCAGCATTGGGCTTGGTGATGTGCGGCTCAGCATTGTGCTTGGTGATGTACGGCTTGGCATTGGGCTTGGTGATGTATGGCTCGGCATTGTGCTTGGTGATGTATGGCTCGGAATTGTGCTTGGTGATGTATGGCTCAGCATTGGGCTTGGTGATGTGCGGCTCAGCATTGTGCTTGGTGATGTGTGGCTTGGCATTGTGCTTGGTGATGTACGGCTCGGCATTGTGCTTGGTGATGTATGGCTCAGCATTGTGCTTGGTGATGTACGGCTCGGCATTGTGCTTGGTGATGTACGGCTCAGCATTATGCTTGGTGATGTATGGCTCAGCATTGTGCTTGGTGATGTACGGCTCGGCATTGTGCTTGGTGATGTACAGCTCAGCATTGTGCTTGGTGATGTGTGGCTTGGCATTGTGCTTGGTGATGTACGGCTCGGCATTGTGCTTGGTGATGTATGGCTCGGCATTGTGCTTGGTGATGTCCGGCTTGGCATTGTGCTTGGTGATGTATGGCTCAGCATTGTGCTTGGTGATGTATGGCTCGGCATTGTGCTTGGTGATTTATGGCTCGGCATTGTGCTTGGTGATGGGCGGCTCGGCATTGTGCTTGGTGATGTACGGCTCAGCATTGTGCTTGGTGATGTATGGTTCAGCATTGTGCTTGGTGATGTCCGGCTCAGCATTGTGCTTGGTGATTTCCGGCTTGGCATTGTGCTTGGTGATGTCCGGCTTGGCATTGTGCTTGGTGATGTATGGCTCAGCATTGTGCTTGGTGATGTATGGCTCGGCATTGTGCTTGGTGATTTATGGCTCGGCATTGTGCTTGGTGATGTGCGGCTCGGCATTGTGCTTGGTGATGTGCGGCTCGGCATTGTGCTTGGTGATGTGCGGCTCGGCATTGTGCTTGGTGATGTATGGCTCAGCATTGTGCTTGGTGATGTATGGTTCAGCATTGTGCTTGGTGATGTCCGGCTCAGCATTGTGCTTGGTGATGTCCGGCTTGGCATTGTGCTTGAAGATGTACGGCTCAGCATTGTGCTTGGTGATGTCCGGCTTGGCATTGTGCTTGGTGATGTACGGCTTGGCATTGGGCTTGAAGATGTACGGCTCAGCATTGTGCTTGGTGATGTCCGGCTTGGCATTGTGCTTGGTGATGTCCGGCTTGGCATTGTGCTTGGTGATGTCCGGCTTGGCATTGTGCTTGGTGATGTCCGGCTTGGCATTGTGCTTGAAGATGTACGGCTCAGCATTGTGCTTGGTGATGTCCGGCTTGGCATTGTGCTTGGTGATGTACGGCTTGGCATTGGGCTTGGTGATGTACGGCTTGGCATTGGGCTTGGTGATGTACGGCTCGGCATTGGGCTTGGTGATGTATGGCTCAGCATTGTGCTTGGTGATGTACAGCTCGGCATTGGGCTTGGTGATGTACGTTTCGGCATTGTGCTTGGTGATGTCCTGCTCAGCATTGTGCTTGGTGATGTCCGGCTCAGCATTGTGCTTGGTGATGTCCGGCTTGGCATTGGGCTTGGTGATGTACGGCTTGGCATTGTGCTTGGTGATGTACGGCTCAGCATTGTGCTTGGTGATGTATGGCTTGGCATTGTGCTTGGTGATGTACGGCTCGGTATTGTGCTTGGTGATGTATGGCTTGGCATTGTGCTTGGTGATGTATGGCTTGGCATTGTGCTTGGTGATGTACGGCTCGGTATTGTGCTTGGTGATGTACGGCTCGGTATTGTGCTTGGTGATCTATGGCTCGGAGGCATATGGGGCAGGAGGTGATATTCTGGGGCAATGGGGCCTGACGAAAAAACGGAATTCATGATTAGATGTGTGTCCCAATACCTCTATCCATATAGTATAGGTCAGAATGACATACTTATTACTTATACTTATACTATTATATATACTATTACTTATACTATTTTGCTTCCTATGAAATGAATCTTCAGACTGATGTGAAAAGCTTTGGGGTTTGTCCAATGTCACCGGATGAAGTGTACTCCAATGATTTACAGCAGGGCACAGATACTTATGGGTGCGGGTATTAATATATAATTTAAGCAATTTTCTCGTTAATACGACTATTTTGTAATCATCTGTAATTAAACATTCCACGTTCTCTCTTTTTTCCTGTGTAATCAGGTTTGAATTTGAATTCTACAAGGACACGTGTGACACAGAACGGATCGGCTGAAAATGAAAACTGTGTAAAGTAACTTCCCCCAGAATCGGCAACATTGTCACAATCAACAACCGGGGTTCTGTCTCTAATTATCACAAATGTCTTGAAGAATATCTAAATTGTTTCTTTTTTTTTTTCTGGTCACTTTTAGATTATTCTTAACCCCTTCCCCGTCCCTGTATTGTCTATGTCCTGGGGTCATGTTGATGCAAGTTATGTTTCTTATTGATTTTCCTCCAGGAATCCTCGGCTTCATCTGTCAAAGCATTGTTTTCAAATTTAAAAGTGGTTTCCAGTTTCAGAAAATCCCTCTCCCCTGAGTGTAAGAACAATCTGTGCCTTACTCACCCTACCCAGGTTGAGCAATGAGTCTTTGCCGCTGCTCCCAATGTCTCTTATTGTCTACAACAATAATGTGTGTTTGATAATGCTGCAGACAATCAACGAGCTCAGCGGATCATGCCATTATTATTTATTATTATTATTTATTATTATTGCGCCATTTATTTCATGGCGCTTTACAAGTGAAAGAGGGTATACGTACAACAATCATTAACAGTACAAAACAGACTGGTATAGGAGGAGAGAGGACAATGCTCGCAAGGGCTCACAGTCTCCAGGCCATGTACAGAACCAGGGATAAAAAAGTATAGTTCCATTGTGCAGAACATTTTGGCTCTCCTGCAGAGCCGATATATGTTACCTATGGTGCAGAGCATTTTGCAGGATGAATGCTCTGCTGGTTGTTTCACAGCACTGTGTTTCACGCGGGTCCTGGGAAGTGATCTCACAGATGCTTCTCATTCCCGGTGATTGCTCTATTTCTTTAGGGAGTGTGTTAGCTCAGGACGCCGCCAGTCCTTCCTGTTTACAGTTGTGCTGCAGGCTCCCGTGGTGTTCAGGTTTTGGTCTCTCGATTCCAGACAGCTGTTTACCAGTCCCTGCCTGTCCTCCCCTGTTTCTGCTGTGATTTCCTGGCTTCTGACCTCGGACTTCCTCCTGACCGCATCCTCGCCTGCTCCCTGTATCTTGTATGTACTCTTCTGGAACCCTGACTTTCGACTTATATTTCAACCTCATCTCTGTCTGACCCCTGTGTACTATTGTGCCCTCCAGGTTAATGATCTCGGCCTCTCCATTTACTGCATACTAGTAGAATCTAGCACCACCTAATAACAGTCATCACAGGTTCCTCCTTGATAAAGTATGGATAACATTTCACATTTATTAGATAAATTAAAAGTAGCAACACATGACAGACCACACTTAACTGCAGGGTTCCAACTCTGGATTTATTCCAATCTTTGGTAGAAACTGACTCAGTGATTAAGGGTGTTAAGCACCAGAAAAGTGTTGAGTGTTCATCTCTATATCTTTGTATGATACAATAAACTTTGAAGATTTAATTTCCTACTTTTTCTTGCCTATACATGGTGTGGTGGAATGAGCAATACATATACAGTTCCAATATTCCTTTTTTTTTGACAGTGTACTTAGGTGTGGCCGATATATTGACGATCTATTCTTTGTTTGGTCAGGTGACATGTTGGCCATACCTTATTTTATCACAATCCTCAACACGAACTGTCTCAATCTGTGTTTTTTGTCATGGCCTCCCAAGAGATCCATTCCCTTTTTGGATCTATGCTTAATTTGTTATTCCAATCTAGGTATTGTTCACATTTCCCTACACAAAAAGGACATTGCAGAGAACACTGTTCTTTTAGCTGCTAGTTGCCACCCATGACACACAACCAAATAATTTCCGTATGGGGAATTGATGCAGGCTAGGTGCATCTGTTCCAATGACAAGGTATTCAAAATTGAGGGAAAAAAAATTAGTGCTAGATTGATGGATAGAGGCTAAGGTAAATTGCTCTTAAGATCAGTGCTTACCAAAGTCAATAAAATATCCAGACTTGATTTCTTGTGCAAGGCAAATTTCAAATATAGTAGTGGTAAGTCTTTTCCAACTACATAACACAACTACATAAGCAAATTAAATGTACTATATCAAAATACTTACCTGTAATCAATCAGGGTGGTTGTACGACGGCCCTCACAGTCCCCTGAACTGAACATCATTCAAAATCTGTGGCTAGACTTCAAAAGAGCAGTGTATGCAAGATGCCCCAGAAATCTCACAGAACTGGAAGATGAGCCAGGAATCTCACAGAACTGGAAGATGAGCTAGGAACCTCACAGAATTGGAAGACAAGCTAGAAATCTCTCAGAACTGGAAGACGAGCCAGGAATCTCTCAGAACTGGAAGACGAGCCAGGGATATCTCAGAACTGGAAGACGAGCCAGGAATCTCACAGAACTGGAAGACGAGCCAGGAATTTCACAGAACTGGAAGACGAGCTAGAAATCTCTCAAAACCGGAAGACGAGCCAGGAATGTCACAGAACTGGAAGACGAGCCAGGAATCTCCCAGAACTGGAAGACGAGCTAGAAATCTCTCAGAACTGGAAGACGAGCTAGGAATCTCACAGAACTTGAAGACAAGCTAGGAATCTCTCAGAACTGGAAGACGAGCTAGAAATCTCTCAAAACCGGAAGACGAGCCAGGAATTTCACAGAACTGGAAGATGAGCTTGAAATCTCACAAAACTGGAAGAAGAACCAGGAATCTCGCAGAACTGGAAGATGAGATAGAAATCTCGCAGAACTGGAAGACAACCCAGGAATCTCTCATAACTGGAAGATGAGCTAGGAATCTCACAGTACTGGAAGACAAGCTAGAAATCTCTCAGAACTGGAAGACGAGCCAGGAATTTCACAGAACTGGAAGATGAGCTAGAAATCTCACAGCACTGGAAGATGAGCCAGGAATCTCACAGAACTGGAAGATGAGTCAGGAATCTCCCACAACTGGAAGACGAGCCAGGAATCTCACAGAACTGGAAGACGAGCCAGGAATCTCACAGAACTGGAAGACAAGCCAGGAATCTCACAGAACTGGAAGACAAGCCAGGTATCTCACAGAACTGGAAGACGGGCCAGGAATCTCACAGAATTGAAAGACGAGCCAGGAATCTTACAGAACTGGAAGACGAGCCAGGAATCTCACAGAACTGAAAGATGAGCCAGGAATCTCACAGAACTGGAAGATGAGCCAGGAATCTCACAGACTAGAAGATGAGCTAGAAATCTTGTAGAACTGGAAGATGAGCCAGGAATCTCACAGAACTGGAAGATGAGCTAGAAATCTCACAGCACTGGAAGACGTCTCCAGGGAAGAGGAGTGCATGCAAGATGAGCCAGGAAACTCACAGCACAAAGACAAACCAGGAATCTCTCAGAACTGGAAGGTACCTCAAAGAAAGAGCAGAGCATCCAAAATGACCCAGGAATCTCAAAAAACTGGAAGACGAGCCAGGAATCTCTCAGTACTGGAAGACGAGCGAGGAATCTCACAGAACTGAAAGACGCCTCCAAGGAAAAGCAGTGCTTGTAAGACGAGACAGGAATCTCACAGAACTGGAAGACGAGACAGGAATCTCACAGAACTGGAAGACGAGCTAGAAATCTCTCAGAACTGGAAGACGAGCTAGGAATCTCACAGAACTTGAAGACAAGCTAGGAATCTCTCAGAACTGGAAGATGCCTCCAAGAAACGCAGAGCATGCAAGACAAGCCAGGAATCTCACATAACTGGAAAACAAGCCAGGAATCTCACAGAACTGGAAGACTTTTCAAAGGAAGAATGGATGAAAATCCCTCAAACAAGAATTGAAAGACTCTTGGCTGCTACAAAAAACATTTACAAGCTGTGATATTTGCCAAAAAGGAAGCTACTAGGTACTAACCATGCAGGGTGCTAAAACTTTTGCATCTTCCCATCTTACTTTTTTGATAATTTTAAAATCTTAAATATGAAAATACCTTTTTTTTTGTCGAAATAAAGAGAAATGCGTCATCTTTAACTTTATGCCTTTAAAGATATCATTTCTTCTTCAACTTGCTTAACTGTTCACAATAACCGTAATTTTGACCGGGGGTGCCCAAACTTTTGCATGCCACTGTAATAGATAGATAGATAATCCTAACGTAAGACCTGTTTGCCATTATAAATATCCATTACTGTAGTGACGGAACGTTTGCGCACACATATGGGTGATGGATTTTTTTTTATCTTCGGTTTCCTGATTTCCAAATGACCCCAAAGGCCGTTATTTAAATCAGAATTTCACTACAATTTCGCTCCTGTTATGCCTCGTTCACACCTATCCATTTTTAATGCCCTTTACTTGTGGTAATAGATGCATGAAAAATGAGATTAAAATTCATGGCATTGCTTCCTAGGATGTGACAGCCGTGTGTGGAGGATGTCCTCGCTCTCATGCTACCGTACAACGGACTATATTGTATCAGTAAAGCGCCAGCTCGTGACAAGTGCAGGCGGTAGTGTCCTGTCGTTTTCCGTAGTTTTATGTTTTTCTTTCTTCTTGCAGTTTATGGACATGGACACGTCTATTTTATGAATGGACTTTAGTACAGTCACATCTATAAGTATTGGTTCTGCATTCTCCACATTCATAGGTTTCTTGAGTAGTAGATCTAATGTAGGAAAGTTCAGAGCGGGAACAGAAGTTTTTTGGTCACATCAAATACTTTTCTATAGCATTTTATACTTCAAAGTATTGTAGTGGCCATTTACGGTAAGGAACTTTAGAGCAGAAAACATTTTGCACCTTGATCATTGCTAAAATAATGTCTATCACACAGAGATTTTTACAACTGTCATGGCGGAGTTGGGTTCTGTTTAGACTCCAGATATTGATATTCCACCCTATAACTTCATAGGTGTCTGTGATCAACATAGGCAGACTCAGGCATCGACCTGCACAGTGGTAGTTCATAGGTAGAGTAGTAAGAGTTTATCTCTGCTACTCTACTTGTTAGTCTCCTTTGATCACATGTTGTGGGTGAGCCAATTACATCTGCTCCACTCCTATGCTGGCTAGATCCTTCATTCTATGTCAGCTATAGTTTTTCTTAGCTGGTGTGGTGAGGTGTTGTGATTCAGACTATCTGCTGATTGTGGTACTTGTTGCTGTTTGCGGTTGTGGAGTTAACCTTTGTTGCCTTTTGTTGCTGCCTTCCTGTTCTTGCCTTTCTACTGAGTCTCTTATTGTTTCTTCCTGTGAGTGTGGAGTGTGTCAGAGTTTTGGTTTTCCCCTATCTGTCTTTATCTGTTTTCCCTCTCACATCTGCCCCTTCCAGTGTGTCAGAGTTTTGGTTTTCCCCTGTCTGTCTTTATCTGTTTTTCCTTCTCACATCTACCCCCTCCAGTGTGTCAGAGTTTTGGTTTTCCCCTGTCAGTCTTTATCTGTTTTCCCTCTCACATCTGCCCCTTCCAGTGTGTCAGAGTCTTGGTTTTCCCCTGTCTTTATCTGTTTTTCCTTCTCACATCTACCCCCTCCAGTGTGTCAGAGTTTTGGTTTTCCCCTGTCAGTCTTTATCTGTTTTCCCTCTCACATCTGCCCCTTCCAGTGTGTTAGAGTTTTGGTTTTCCCCTGTCTGTCTTTATCTGTTTTTCCTTCTCACATCTACCCCCTCCAGTGTGTCAGAGTTTTGGTTTTCCCCTCTCTGTCTTTCTCTGTTTTTCCCTCTCACATCTGCCCCTTCCAGTGTGTCAGAGTTTTGGTTTTCCCCTGTCTGTCTTTATCTGTTTTTCCCTCTCACATCTACCCCTTCCAGTGTGTTAGAGTTTTGGTTTTCCCCTGTCTGTCTTTGTCTGTTTTTCCCTCTCACATCTACCCCTTCCAGTGTGTCAGAGTTTTGGTTTTCCCCTGTCTGTCTTTATCTGTTTTTCCTCTTATATCTGCCCCTTCCAGTGTGTTAGAGTTTTGTTTTCCCCCTGTCTGTCTTTATCTGTTTTTCCCTCTCACATCTGCCCCATCCAGTGTGTCAGAGTCTTGGTTTTCCCCTGTATTTATCTGTTTTTTCCTCTTATATCTGCCCCTTCCAGTGTGTCAGAGTTTTGGTTTTCCCCTGTCTGTCTTTATCTGTTTTTCCTCTTATATCTGCCCCTTCCAGTGTGTTAGAGTTTTGTTTTCTCCCTGTCTGTCTTTATCTGTTTTTCCCTCTCACATCTGCCCCTTCCAGTGTGTCAGAGTCTTGGTTTTCCCCTGTCTGTCTTTATCTGTTTTTCCTCTTATATCTGCCCCATCCAGTGTGTTAGAGTTTTGTTTTCCCCTGTCTGTCTTTATCTGTTTTTCCCTCTCACATCTGCCCCTTCCAGTGTGTCAGAGTCTTGGTTTTCCCCTGTCTTTATCTGTTTTTCCCTCTCACATCTGCCCCTTCCAGTGTGTCAGAGTCTTGGTTTTCCCCTGTCTTTCTCTGTTTTTCCCTCTCACATCTGCCCCTTCCAGTGTGTCAGAGTCTTGGTTTTCCCCTGTCTTTCTCTGTTTTTCCCTCTCACATCTGCCCCATCCAGTGTGTCAGAGTCTTGGTTTTCCCCTGTATTTATCTGTTTTTTCCTCTTATATCTGCCCCTTCCAGTGTGTCAGAGTTTTGGTTTTCCCCTGTCTGTCTTTATCTGCTTTTCCCTCTCACATCTGCCCCTTCCAGTGTGTCAGAGTCTTGGTTTTCCCCTGTCTTTATCTGTTTTTCCCTCTTATATCTGCCCCTTCCAGTGTGTCAGAGTTTTGGTTTTCCCCTGTCTGTCTTTATCTGTTTTTCCTCTTATATCTGCCCCTTCCAGTGTGTTAGAGTTTTGTTTTCCCCTGTCTGTCTTTATCTGTTTTTCCTCTCACATCTGCCCCTTCCAGTGTGTCAGAGTCTTGGTTTTCCCCTGTCTTTATATGTTTTTCCCTCTCACATCTGCCCCTTCCAGTGTGTGAGTCTTGGTTTTCCCCTGTCTTTCTCTGTTTTTCCCTCTCACATCTGCCCCATCCAGTGTGTCAGAGTCTTGGTTTTCCCCTGTCTTTATCTGTTTTTCCCTCTCACATCTGCCCCTTCCAGTGTGTCAGAGTCTTGGTTTTCCCCTGTCTTTCTCTGTTTTTCCCTCTCACATCTGCCCCATCCAGTGTGTCAGAGTCTTGGTTTTCCCCTGTCTTTATCTGTTTTTCCCTCTCACATCTGCCCCTTCCAGTGTGTCAGAGTCTTGGTTTTCCCCTGTCTTTCTCTGTTTTTCCCTCTCACATCTGCCCCATCCAGTGTGTCAGAGTCTTGGTTTTCCCCTGTCTTTATCTGTTTTTCCCTCTTATATCTGCCCCTTCCAGTGTGTCAGAGTCTTGGTTTTCCCCTGTCTTTATCTGTTTTTCCCTCTCACATCTGCCCCTTCCAGTGTGTCAGAGTCTTGGTTTTCCCCTGTCTGTCTTTATCTGTTTTTCCCTCTCACATCTGCCCCTTCCAGTGTGTCAGAGTCTTGGTTTTCCCCTGTCTTTATCTGTTTTTCCCTCTCACATCTGCCCCATCCAGTGTGTCAGAGTCTTGGTTTTCCCCTGTATTTATCTGTTTTTTCCTCTTATATCTGCCCCATCCAGTGTGTCAGAGTCTTGGTTTTCCCCTGTATTTATCTGTTTTTTCCTCTTATATCTGCCCCTTCCAGTGTGTCAGAGTTTTGGTTTTTCACTGTCTGTCTTTATCTGCTTTTCCCTCTCACATCTGCCCCTTCCAGTGTGTCAGAGTCTTGGTTTTCCCCTGTATTTATCTGTTTTTTCCTCTTATATCTGCCCCTTCCAGTGTGTCAGAGTTTTGGTTTTCCCCTGTCTGTCTTTATCTGTTTTTCACTCTCACATCTGCCCCTTCTTTCCCTGGTGGGAGGGGGGAGTCAGATTAAATCTGGTCAGGAGCATATCCAGGAATAGGACTCCAGTATCTCCACCATCAGGAGTAACCCTGAGGTTAGAGATAGCCTAGAAACCCCTAGCCTGAGGGACAGCATACGAGCTCCTGTCCCTCGGTATCCAACAGTCATATTGTGACAATGTCACCCCTATGATTAATATATTCTTACTTTTCCACTAAAAAAGTTTTCTCACCGACCTTTGTTTATACTACTTCTAACTATTCCTAAAAAGGAGCTAGAAACAAAATGTGGCGGTCATTTCAGACTATTGGGGTTGTTACTCAGACGCCTTTCTCCTCTGGACTGATCTTTCCTTCTCAATTCACATGGAAAATGTGTCTTCAGTGAATAGTGAGATTGAAGATGTTAGTTACAACTTACAATATTCTAGGTAGTGGAAGGATCCGGAGGACAAAGACATTCTACTGCAAGTTCTCTTGAAGTGACAGTAACAAGTAATAGCATTCTACAGACTGGGAGCAGCTAGAGATCGATAATCATTCAACTGCAAGTAAATAAAATAACAGTTACAAGTCATAGAAATCTATGGAGGGGAGGAGCTAGAGGACAACAGATATTCTACTGCAAATTCTCCTGAACTGACAGTTGCAAGTCATAAGCTTCTATGGTGGGGGAGGAACTAGAGGAGAACAGACATTCTACTGCAAGTTCTCCTGCAATGAAAGCTACAGGTCACAATATTACATGGAAAAGGAGAAACTAGAGGATTAAAGACATTCTACTGCAAGTTCTCCTGAACTGAAGGTTAGAGTCATAAGATTCTATGGTGGTTGAGGAACTAGAAGACAACAGACATTCCACTGCAAGTTCTCCTGCAATGATAGCTACAGGTCACAAGATTCTATGGAAAGGAGAGGAACTAAAGTACAACAGACATTCTACTGCAAGTTCTCTTGAACTGACAGTTACAAGGCATAAGATTACATGGTAGGGGAGGAACTAGAGGGAATCAGACAGTCTACTGCAAGTTCTCCTGCAGTGATAGCTACAGATCACAATATTCTATGGAGGGGAAGTAGCTAACGGACAACAGACATTCTACTACAAGTTTTCCTGCAATGATAGTTAGAGATCACAACATACTGTGCAGGAGGAGCTAGAGGACAACAGACATTCTACTGCAAGTTCTCCTGAACTGACAGTTGCAAGTCATAAGCTTCTATGGTGGGGGAGGAACTAGAGGAGAACAGACATTCTACTGCAAGTTCTCATGTAATGATAGCTACAAGTCACAATATTCTACGGAGGGGGAGTAGCTAACGGACAACAGAAATTCTACTGTAATTTCTCCTGCAATTATAGTTATTGATCACAACATACTGTGCAGGAGGAGGAACTAGAGGACAAAAAAACCATTCTACTGCAAGTTCTCCTGAAGTGACGGTGACTTTTTCAAGTCTTTCTTACTGAAATGACCCAAAATGGCCTGTCAGTGGATACACTGACCTCAAGTGACTAAAGCCTGCCATGCACATTAGATAGCTGTTGGACAAATGATGGTTTGGCCCACAGCTATCTCCTTTCACTCTACCATGTACAGAAGCGCACTCTTGGACGAGCATTCTTGTGTTCTGTAAGACATCTTTTGACTTTTTATTAGCATAGATGATTAATATGAGATCAGTGGTGGAGGGTAGACAGCCAAGACTGACGATACCAAGTGTCTGACCGATCTGATACTGAGGGCCTATCCTAAGGATAGGTTGGTTCCGCACAACCCCTTTAAGATAGTAAAATGTGGTATTTTTGCAGCACGCTCTCCTCCTGGGATCCCGACGCCCCGACGTCACCGCAAGACTAATGCAAACATTTGCATCTCGCACATTATTACGAAGCCGTAGACTTGGAAATGAAGCCTCGGAGCAGCTCAGTGATCAGAGCTAAAACGTGTTTTCCCGCAGATTTATTGAATGGGTGCATTGAGTGTGGATTTACCTCTGGAGCATTTTGGGTTTGCTTAATTTCACTGTCCCCAATTTGATCCAGTCTGGCGGATATTGTTATTTAGAGAGCGGTGATGAGGTGTAATGTAAATCGTGGTTCAGCGGTTTTATGGTCTTATCTATGCAAATGAAGACGTATGATTTAGATGGATACGGATCTTCACCGCACTCAGCTGCTTTCGCATTGTACTGTACTTTACATTTTCTCTGGCTGACGGCACACACAGTGGTGATTTAGCAGAGAGCTCATCTACAACCCCGGCCAGCCGCCTACTATGCAACCGACACAAATCCGATGTGGAAGTCGCCGCAATTCGGTTCATTTTTGTGCAACGTGAAAAAAAGTCGCCTGTGCAACCATGAGAACATAGCAAAATTATATGCTATGGGGCATCTTCCTCCAAGTATAAGCCTTAGAAGACAATCACACATATAGATATCTGGTGCAAATGCAAATAAAATGTGCCGGAAATCACAAGTAGACTTCTGATGTCCCGGCTGGGGATACCCGCTATACCGGCCGTATAATGCAATACAAAAGGAAGGGGAAAGGAATGCACTATCACTAGGGAAAGTGGAAGTGATGACCCCAGACAATAACCTGCAGCTCATCCTCACCAACCTGTCACCGAGCTGGATACCTGACCCTAGGCAAACCTGGATCTGGGCCCTAAGTAAGGATGGAGTGTATAAGCTCTTTGTCAACACTACTAACGCTACGGGAGACAAAAGGAAACAATATAAGGGAAACACAAATGCTACCACCAAAAGTCAAACACTTATTTTAGGAGCAGTTACCACTGAACTCTCTGGAACAAAAACAGGAGATGATTGCTGCAGACCACAGTGAGGAAAACTGATAAACCCCACCCAAACCACCCCAGGGTGAGGTTTATAAAGGAAGTCAGAGGTTGGCAACTGAGAGGAAAACTGACTGATAACACTTCTATATACGGTAGATAATACAGGATCCACCATTCACAATAGGAGATGTCACAACTCACCTCCTCCACTTGTACAATGACTGATAACACCTCTACATAGCATAGATAACACAGGATCCACAATAGGTGATATCACAGCTTACCTCCTCCCCCTCCTGTACAATGACAGATAACATAGGATCCACCAGTCACAATAGGTGATGTCACAGCTCACCTACACCTCCTCCTGTACAATGACTGATAACACTGCTATATACAGTAGATAACACAGGATGCACCATTTACAATAGGTGATGTCACAGCTCACCTCTTCCTCCTGTGCAATGACTGATAACAGCTCTATATACAGCAGATAACACAGGATCTACCATTCACAATAGGTGATGTCACAGCTCACCTCTTCCTCCTGTGCAATGACTGATAACACCTCTATATACAGCAGATAACGCAGGATCCACCATTCACAATAGGTGATGTCACAGCTCACCTCCTCCTCCTGTACAGTGACTGATAACACCTCCATATACAACAGATAACACAGGATCCATCATTCACAACAGGTGATGTCACAGCTCACCTCCTCTTCTCTTAACAATGACCTTTGGCCAATAACTACTTCAATACAATTGATTAGGGCCTAAATTGATATATTCTCTCCACTGTCCACTTGCCCATATATATAAATATATATAATATATATATATATATATATATATATATATATATATATATATATATATATTTGTACAAAACCCAATCACGAAAACCTGATGGCACTTCCCTTTATTAGTTCCTGTATTATATTATATCTTTATTTGTTCTGTCACTGGTCCATGTGTTATTATCATGGGGTCTCACAGAGGAAACTCAGGTGATAGGTTGTGGCCATGGCCTGAAATGTAAATAGAAATGGGGCTAATGTTGTGATCGGAGCCGGCATTGCAGGACAAGCAGATACCAACACGAGCAATAAAAAACTGTTTTATCCTTTGTTTGTATGAAATGGAAACATTGCAAGAGAACGATATTTACAAACAATTTCCAGATCGGCTGAAAATTCTCCCTATTCAAAGGCGTCGTCCATGAACAATTTTTCATTTTTCAAAAACCACCCAAAATGTTCGGAAAAATATACAGTGTATTGTGTATTCACCTTATAGATCATCTGCCTCCAGTCTCCAGTGCTGTCTTAAAACTTTGATATTATGCTGGATGAGTATGGGTCTGATGTAGTGAGGAGTGATTGGCTGCAGCGGTTGTATGCCCATCGGTAGGAGACCCAGGCAGTTTTATAGATCACCCACCCTGCTAGTCTTTTTGTTGAGATGAGACCACAATGGGGTCTCTTAAGGTCTGACTGCCATGTTCAAATTATAATGTCATGTGTGCACTTTGAGAAAGAATAAAATAACGGCCTACGAGTCACTTATGTCTTTCTCTCATGACCGACGCCAGTGATTCTGTTCTTTATTTCCAAAAACAAAGCTTTTTATAGTATGGGTGTATACAACAAGAGTATAGTCCAATCAAGTATCGCCAGCTGGACTCAGGACGTATAGGAATTTACATAGTCTCTGCTGGATTGGTCAGTCCAAACTTTAGGAATTCCTTTGTTAATTAACTTCTTTGGGAGTTGTCCAGGATGGATGCAGTAGCCATCTTTAAAGTTACATATACTGGTATATTGTATTAAGGAAAATCACTTAATATACAATATATGTGTTAGTAAGAAGCAACACACATTCATAAATATGTGTGTTAGGTTACATTAACTAAACTATATATTTGAGTCTATGAAATGGCTGAATTAAGTATTTTGGTTACTTAATTCTTATCCTCAACATTTTAATTCTGCCTAAGTCTATGTGTGATGATGAGTGAGTTTCAAAATACTCGGATTCGCGATACTCGTAACGAGTACTGTCTAATACTCGCGTATTCTTTCCGATTAGCATGTGTAATGCAAGTCAATGGGGAAAAACTTGCAAAGTAACGAGAAACTTGAATGCCGTACGAGTAGCGAATAGTGCGGAATTTGGGTTACTCATTACATTGTGAGTATTCCCCATTGACTTGCATTACACACACGATTCAGAATGAATACGCGAGTATTAGACAGTAATCGTTCTGAGTATCGCGAATCCGAGTATTTCGAAACTCACTCATCATTAGTTGTGCGCGCACGTTGAAAAATTTTCTGCATCAAATCTGCACCTGCCATCAGAAAAAGGCACCAAAAAACGCATGCAATTTTGGTGCGTTTTTGTGCCATGCGTTTTTTTTAATGAACTCAATAGGTGATGTCACGGGGTCTTTCTCCGGTATCACACAATCAACAGAGCGAGAGATGAGTGAGCAATCCAAAAATCGTTTATTTCATGCAACCCAGAAGGTTCATAAAAATAATCCACCACATAGAGGGTAAAATAGTCCAGAAATACGAATATAGTCCAGTAAGTGATAAATGTCCAGGTCTCTCTGAGAACCCGCAGCTTCTGCCACAGAGGATAAATCAGTCACAATCCGTCAGCAGTCCTTTTCCAGGCAAATGGGGGTTTCTCAACGCAGCTTCTAACCCCAGAGGATGAATCTTCCTTTTTCTCTTGTGGTTTCCAGCCCCCAGACTTAAGGTGGCTTTACACACTGCAACATCCCAAACGACATCGCTGTAACGTCACCGGTTTTGTGACGTAATAGCGACCTCCCCAGCGACATTACAGTGTGTGAAACACATCAGCGACCCGGCCCCTGCTGTGAAGTTGCTGATCGCTACAAATCGTTCAGGACCATTCTTTGCTGTGCAGCAAAGTCTCAGTGTGTAAAGGGGACTTTAAACACTGGAAATGAGTGATGTGTCACAATATCTGTCAATCACTATTCTCTGTCAGTCGGTCTCTCCCTCTCGGTCTCTATTCTCTCTCTGTCGGTCTGTCACTATCTCTGTCCCTCTCTCACAGTCTGTCGGTCATTTTCCCCTCCTCATACTCACCGATCCCCGATCCCCGGCGCGGCGCTGCACGGCATTCACACTGCTGCGGCCGCTTTTACTATTTTGAAAAAGCCGGCCGCTCATTAAACAATCTCGTATTCCCTACTTTCCCCACCCACAGGCGCCTATGATTGGTTGCAGTCACACACGCCCCCACGCTGAGTGACAGGTGTCACACTGCACCCAATCACAGCAGCCGGTGGGCGGGTCTATACTGTGCAGTGAAATAAATAATTAAATAATTAAAAAAAACGGCGTGCGGTCCCCCCCCAATTTTAATACCAGCCAGATAAAGCCATACGGCTAAAGGCTGGTATTCTCAGGATGGGGAGCTCCACGTTATGGGGAGCCCCCCAGCCTAACAATATCAGTCAGCAGCTGCCCAGAATTGCCGCATACATTATATGCGACAGTTCTGGGACTGTACCCGGCTCTTCCCGATTTGCCCTGGTGCGTTGGCAAATCGGGGTAATAAGGAGTTAATGGCAGCCTATAGCTGCCACTAAGTCCTAGATTAATCATGTCAGGCGTCTCCCCGAGATACCTTCCATGATTAATCTGTAAATTACAGTAAATAAACACACACACCCGAAAAAAATCCTTTATTAGAAATAAAAAACACAAACACATTCCCTCATCACCAATTTATTAAGCCCCAAAAAGTCCTCCATGTCCGGCGTAATCCACGGACCTCCAGCGTATATAGAGACCGAGAGGGAGAGACCGACTGACAGAGAATAGTGATTGACAGATATTGTGACACATCACTCATTTCCAGTGTTTGACTAGCGAGGTCGCTCTGCAGGTCCGGATCGCTGTTGCGTCGTTGGCCAGGTCTGCCTATTTGACAGCTCACCAGAGACTCACCAGAGACTTTTGTAGCGATCCCGGCCAGGTTGGGATCTCTGGTGGGATCGCTGAAAGTCTCAGTGTGTAAAGGGCACAAGGTGACAAACGCCCGGCAGGGGGTGATTACCTGCAAACAGGACAATGTACATACAAGGAATACAGAATGGACAAAGCACCTCGACCAAAATACGAACCCACACAAAACCACACACAACCCACAATATCCCACCATCACAGATCAAAGGGCTAAAAAAAATGCAAAAAAAAAACGCACCAACAATTGACATGCTGCAGATTATTTTCTGCACCAAATCTGCTGGGATAAGGATAAACATGCAGATTTGTGACAAATCTGCATAAAAAAATGCATCAAAAACGCACAATCTCCCAACAGTCTCCTTGCTTCCAATTTTAACCTGATGGGCATTTGACCACTGGAGGCAATCACTGGCCACAGCAGTATGTAGGGATAGGTTGTAGCAGTTACATGTCCATCCATCATTAACATTTTCCTTAACCCATTTTATTTTTTTAAGCACGATGGTTGGTTTTTAAAAAGCATTTTTTTAACAAATGACAACACCTTTCAAAGAGACATGGGCGGCACGGTGGCTCAGTGGTTAGCACTGCAGTTTTGTGGTGGCTCAGTGGTTAGCACTGCAATCTTGTGGTGGCTCAGTGGTTAGCACTGCGGTCTTAGGTGGCTCAGTGGTTAGCACTGCAGTTTTGTGGTGGCTCAGTGGTTAGCACTGCAGTCTTGTGGTGGCTCAGTGGTTAGCACTGCGGTCTTAGGTGGCTCAGTGGTTAGCACTGCAGTCTTGTAGTGGCTCAGTGGTTAGCACTTCAGTCTTGTGGTGGCTCAGTGGTTAGCACTGCAGTCTTGTGGTGGCTCAGTGGTTAGCACTGCAGTCTTGTGGCGGCTCAGTGGTTAGCACTGCAGTCTTGTGGTGGCTCAGTGGTTAGCACTGCAGTCTTGTGGTGGCTCAGTGGGTAGCACTGCAATCATGTAGTGGCTCAGTGGTTAACACTGCAGTCTTGTGGTGGCTCAGTGGTTAGCACTGCAGTCATTTGGTGGCTCAGTGGTTAGCACTGCAGTCTTGTAGTGGCTCCGTGGTTAGCACTGCAGTCTTGTGGCGGCTCAGTGGTTAGCACTGCAGTCTTGTGGTGGCTCAGTGGTTAGCACTGCAGTCTTGTAGTGGCTCAGTGGTTAGCACTGCAGTCTTGTGGCGGCTCAGTGGTTAGCACTGCAGTCTTGTAGTGGCTCAGTGGTTAGCACTGCAGTCTTGTGGCGGCTCAGTGGTTAGCACTGCAGTCTTGTGGTGGCTCAGTGGTTAGCACTGCAGTCTTGTGGTGGCTCAGTGGGTAGCACTGCAATCATGTAGTGGCTCAGTGGTTAACACTGCAGTCTTGTGGTGGCTCAGTGGTTAGCACTGCGGTCATTTGGTGGCTCAGTGGTTAGCACTGCAGTCTTGTAGTGGCTCCGTGGTTAGCACTGCAGTCTTGTGGTGGCTCAGTGGTTAGCACTGCAGTCTTGTGGTGGCGCAGTGGTTAGCAATGCAGTCTTGTATTGGCTCAGTGGTTAGCACTGCAGTCTAGTGTGGCTCAGTGGTTAGCACTGCAGCCTTCCAGCACTGGGGCCCTGGGTTCGAATCTCACCAAGGACACCATCTGCAAGGAGCTTGTATGTTCTCCCCGTGTTTGTTTGGGTTTCCTCCGGGTTCTCTGTTTACGCTTACACTCGAAAGACATACAGATAGGGAATTTAGATTGTGAGCCCCAATGGGGACTGTGATGATGATGTATGTAAAGCGCTGCGGAATATGTTAGTGCTAGATAAAAAAATAAAGAAAAAAGATACAAAAAGTCCTGCAAACTCTTCATTCACTCTTCGGTGTACTCACCCAGGGCGTGCTCATACCACTGTCTCCCATATAATGAGGGGTATGAGGTATCACTCCCCTCATTTATATATACCATGCATATATATATATATATATATATATATATATATATATATATAACTCCTCTTATTTCGTTTATTACTCCTTTTTGCCTAGAGCAATTTTGCATTGTATTGTCGCTAATAGCAGAGCGCACCGGTATCTGTCCTGACGTTGGGCGCCACATTCAGCTGACAGATCCACTTTAAACTTGTAAGGTTCTTTATGTTTTCAGAGCCCGCATACAATATTTATTAATCTCAGCAGAACCCTTTTAAGTGGTAACGCCAGGAATTTACAGCTTCATTTACTCAAACTGTTCCCAAATACTCCAGAGTGCTTCATTCGGGAGCCGTAGAACAAAAGTTGCATTTTCCGAATAGTTTGCTGTTTTCATTATTTTTCTTCCTTTTTAAGGATGTGAGTCACAGCTGCTGCACTTCAGGAGATACAGCAGCTGATCGGCACCGAGGGTCTCCTTGGGTTACACTATAATTCTAACATAAAAAGTATTAACCTTTGAGAGGAAAAAAAACAGATGCCACTTTACTTCTTGTTCCAAAAAATTCTAAATAAAAGCGGAGAAGTGAAAGTCTCCAGGAGTAAAGTGACTTTCTCAGAACTTTGACATTTTTTAAAGACATGCCAATAGTTTTGATTGGTGGTGGTCAAGGTACTGAAACTCCCCCACTACTAAAATGATGGTTGGAAGTGCTCAGACTAGTGCTGGTCTCTGTAGCGCTGGCGTCCCTACACCCCTCGCTCTCCGTCTGCAGAGACGTGCGCTTACTCACTGCCATGGCCAGCTATCATCATGCTACACCGTGACCCTGAGCTCCTCCACGTGGGTGCTTCCTGCTTCCCCCTTACTGGGCCTGTGCACATGGCACAGGTCCTCCGGGAGTGCTCTTAGGGTGTGCTCACGCACCGCTGTCCTTCTCTCATAGGACCAGCGCGTCATTCCCTGGAAGTGCCTCTCAACCTATCGCTGAGAGGCTCTGAGTACTTAAGGCACTCTCCTACTAGGGGAGGTGCCTGATCAACACTTATGTTTCGGTAGTTAGTAGTTTTGTTGTCCTAGCCAGTTAGTTGCCAGGTCCCCTTTTCCGTCTTGTCCTGCTTGTACCTAGTTCCAGTTCATCCTGCCCAGTTGCTACCTGGTTCCAGTCCATCCTACCCTGTTGGTACCTGGTTCTAGTCCATCCTACCCTGTTGGTACCTGGTTCCAGTCCATCCTGCCCAGTTGGTACCTGGTTCCAGTCCATCCTGCCCTGTTGGTACCTGGCTCCAGTCCATCCTGCCCTGTTAGTACCTGTTTCCAGTCTGTCCTGCCCTGTTAGCCCCTGGTTCCTGTCCCTCCTGCTCTGTTAGAACCTGGTTCCAGTCCATCCTGCCCTGTTGATACCTGGTTCCTGTCCATCCTGCTCTGTTGGTACCTGTTTCTAGTCTGTCCTGCCCTGTTGGAACCTAATTCCAGTCCATCCTGCCCTGTTGGTACCTGGTTTCTGTCCATCCTGCCCTGTTAGAACCTGGTTCCAGTCCATCCAGCCCTGTTAGAACCTGGTTCCAGGCCATCTATCCCTGTTTGCACTTGCTTCTGTCTGTCCTGCCCTGTTGGTACTAGTGACTGTGTTCATTGATCCCGGCTATGCCATCTGCCTCAGCCACTCCGGTAGTTCCAGCTTTCCTAGTGACTCTGCCTGTCCGTCCTGGCCATGCTGTCTGCCTCAGCTATTCTGGTAGTCCCTGTCTACACTAGAGACTTAGCCTATCTGTTCCATTGTCCGTCCCTGCCCTGGGAGTGGCACCTGGCACCTCGATTTGGGTGCTTAGCCAAGCCCATTCCACTAGAGGGTAAGCCCGGGGTCCCCCTACAGTCCAGTGGTTCCAGTTTAGAATGCACCTTTGCCATCTCCGGCGGCGAGAGTTACAGTCTCCTCCAAGATGGGCTCAATAGAAAGTCTATGTGTCTGTCCTCATGCTTGGAGAAAAGCATGGCTGAGCTAACGCATTTGCTCCCAACTTTTAGAAATCGGTCGGATAATCAAGACCAGAACTCCCGTTGACCAAGACTTTTGACAAATCCAAAGTTTCATATGCCCAAAAAGAAAAAAATGCAACACTGAGGTAGAAAGTTACAATTTATATAGTTGATCAAATAGCTAAAATACATATATCAATAGTGAATTATAATATATATATATATATATATATATATATATATTACAGGCCAAAAGTTTGGACACACCTTCTCATTCAAAGAGTTTTCTTTATTTTCAGAACTCTGAAAATTGTAGATTCACATTGAAGGCATCAAATCTATGAATTAACACATGTGGAATGAAATACTTTGGCATTCTCTTGATGAGCTTCAAGAGGTAGTCACCGGAAATGGTTTTCCAACAGTCTTGAAGGAGTTCCCAGAGATGCTTAGCACTTGTTGGCCCTTTTGCCTTCACTCTGCGGTCCAACTCACCCCAAACCATCTTGATTGGGTTCAGGTCTGGTGACTCTGGAGGCCAGGTCATCTGGCGTAGCACCCCATCACTCTCCTTCTTAGTCAAATAGCCCTTATACAGCCTGGAGGGGTGTTTGGAGTCATTGTCCTGTTGAAAAATAAATGATGGTCCAACTAAACGCAAACCGGATGGAATAGCACGCCGCTGCAAGATGCTGAGGTAGCCATGCTGGTTCTGTATGCCTTCAATTTTGAATAAATCCCCAACAGTGTCACCAGCAAAGCCCCCCCCCACCATCACACCTCCTCCTCCATGCTTCACGGTGGGAACCAGACATGTAGAGTCCATCCGTTCACCTTTTCTACAAAGACACGGTGGTTGGATCCAAAGATCTCAAATGTGGACTCATCAGACCAAAGCACAGATTTCCACTGGTCTAATGTCCATTCCTTGTGTTCTTTAGCCCAAACAAGTCTCTTCTGCTTGTTGCCTGTCCTTAGCAGTGGTTTCCTAGCAGCTATTTTACCATGAAGGCTGCTGCACAAAGCCTCCTCTTAACAGTTGTTCTACAGATGAGAAGGTGTGTCCAAACTTTTTGTCTGTACTGTATATATACAGTATAGATATATATACAGTATATACAGTATATATATGTATATATATATATATATATACCAGGTACCAGGAGATTGCGGTGCTCATTCAGCTGACCATGTACAGTGATACATGGAGTATGCAGAAGCCAATTTGGCTGCAATTTGGAATAAAATATTTAGCAAAAATCCTTTTAGGAAGAAAAACAATTATTTAGGGGGAAACAAATGCCCCAAATATGCCGATATTGTCTCATGAGGCAGAATCTACAATAAGGCAATATTGTAATATTGTTTACAAAATATGTGAAAATAATGTAGAATGTTTCCATCTAAACAGATGTGATTCTTGATAATCTCCTCGACTTTCTCTTGTTTACTCCAAGTTATACAATGTAACGATTTTAAATGTCAAGACTTAGAAATCTTGTGTCCAAGGATAAATGAGCGAGTGTATGAAAGAAAGGAAGGAAGACAATAATGGACTCAAAGAACATCTCGAGGCATTGAGAGAAGGGACGTGTAACTACTGGAACAGCTCGCGAGCAGACAGCCTTCTGATGTGAACTTTGTGCTTAAAGGTGAAAAGAACAAAAGCTATTTCTGACAAGATGAACTTTAAATTCCATAAGGACATCCAGGATGAACAATGGAAAGATGGCCGGTGACACAACCCATGAGAGGAGAATGGTGAAGCCGAGGACCGGAGTCATTAGTCCACGGGTGAATAGCAAGTTGCAACTCAATGCATTAATAATTTACATGAGTGGGAGGATTTAGGGTCAGTCGGCGGGGGACTGGACCTGCACAAAGGCAGAAAACTGCACTGTAACGTATGGATTTGTAGCTTTGTGCCCATAGACAAAAGCTGCTGATTGCAAGCGATCCTTCATAAGGATTTACAGAGTCTCCAATGGCTTTATTTTAAGTTTCATCTATTGTTGGAGAGCCAAGATCCATGACGCGAAGAGCATAAAAATATCACGTGTGCAACATTAGGGTTTATGATTTTTTTTCAAATCCAATGACTGTTTCTCATGTTTTCTTATGCCTGGATTTAAAAAAAACACAAAAAGCGCACCAATCACCAGGATTTTCCTATATAACCTAAAGCCAGTGCTATACTGGCACTATCAGGCCGATTGTATACTGTTAGGGCCAGATGGACGGGCAGACCCGGGAGGTGGATCCACTGGGCCGAACTCCCCGATGAGGGAAAGGAGTCCGGTAGCCGGAGCACTTTAGGTAACAGGACAGTCCGTGCACTGGAACACAATGGAGAAGTCCCTGGGACCACGAGGTCACTGATGGTGGTCCGGGTGACGGAGCTCAGGTTCGGAAGCCGAGATGATGTCTGGCGGGGTCCGGAACCGTTGGAGCGAGATGACGGGTCACCGCAGGGAACCGAGATGGTACGGACTGTCAGGATGGCAGATGGGCAGCGTTCGGGGTTCGAGATACAGCAGGACCGGATGGCGATGCAGGATCGGCTCTAGAAGACAGAGAGGTAAGTATCTCACAGAACACAAGGAGACCTGACTCCTAGCTTGGGAAAACACGAAGAACAGGCCCCGCTCCCTTGGACATTAACCCCCTTTATACCCTGTACCTGTATGCATCATTTCCTGTCAGTGGACACTGGCCCTTTAAGAAAGGGTCAGTGACCGCGCGCGCGCCCTAATGCGCATGCGCGCGGCCCGGGTGCCAGAAGCCAGGGCAGGAAGCTGAGAGGAGGACGCAGGAGAGCCGGCCAGGGACTGGGAAGCCGACGGGCGCCGGGAGCGGGGGCCAGGAGGCTTGGGAAGCGCGGGCACTGGAGGCTGGAGAGCGGGGAGCGTGGCAGGTGAGCCGGGGAACGGAGCAGGGGACCCGGGGAGCGGAGCAGAGGACCCGGGGAGCGTGACATATACATACAGTGTTATACTGGCACTATCAGGCTGATTCTATACATACAGTGCTATACTGGCACTATCAGGCTGATTCTATACATACAATGCTATACTGGCACTATCAGGCTGATTCTATACATACAGTGCTATACTGGCACTATCAGGCTGATTCTATACATACAGCGCTATACTGGCACTATCAGGCTGATTCTATACATACAATGCTATACTGGCGCTATCAGGGTGATTTTATACATACAGTGCTATACTGGCACTATCAGGCTGATTCTATACATACAGTGCTATACTGGCACTATCAGGCTGATTCTATACATACAGTGCTATACTGGCACTATCAAGATGATTCTATACATACAGTGCTATACTGGCACTATCAGGCTGATTCTATACATACAGTGCTATACTGGCGCTATCAGGCTGATTCTATACATACAGTGCTATACTGGCACTACCAGGCTGATTCTATACATACAGTGCTATACTGGCACTATCAGGCTGAGTCTATACATACAGTGCTATACTGGCACTATCAGGCTGATTGTAGACATACTGTCATGATCCAGGACCGGTATTCTCCGCTCCAGAGTTTCCCAGACCCGGCCTGGTCATGTCAGGGGTTAACTCCCATCAGCCTCGTTCTAGTTTCAGGAGACACTATATCTGGGCGCTGCACCTGCATTCCTGTGCTGGTTATAGTTCTGTTCTGCAGCCTGTGACTGGCTCTGGTGAGATTTCCTGTTTGATCTGACTCTCTGTTACCGTGCCCTGACCTGTACCCTCCCCCGTTCATCCGTCTGTCCCAGTCCCTGACTTCCCGCTCCTGTCAGTTGTTTACCCATCCTGGTTCATCCTCCTTCCTGTGTGTCTTGTCACCCTCCGGTTTTGTTTTCTGTTCCCTGTGCCCTTTGTGTTCCCTCTGCAGACCTGATCTCCCGACATCCAACCTCGGTTCTGTTTTCTGACCTGATTTTGATCCTCCCTTGCAGTGACTTGACTTTCCTGGCTAGACCCTGACTGTTTGACTACTCTATTGCCCCCTGGTGGTTCCCCTGTGAACTGTCTGCTGAAGTTACTCTGCTGTACTTCAGCTGCCTTTCTATTACAGTGTTACTTTGACTCTTCTTCACTACTCTGCTGCCTCCTAGTGGGGAAAAAGCTGTACTATATCTTTCCAGCCCTTTGTACAGTGTGACATTTGGCTCCTATTGTGTCTTGTTATCTGATCTCTACTACTCGAACCTGGACTGTAATTGACTCTGCTCTGCACGCCCCCTTGGACCTTGTTATTTCCTTCTGGCTTCTGACCTCAGACCACGCCCTTGCCTGCTCCTTGCATCCCATACGTACTCTCCTGGTGTCCTGACCCTCGGCCTGTATCTTGACCTCGGTTTTACCTGTTCCTCACGTTCTGACATGCCCTCTTGGTTACTGATCCCGACTAGTCTGACTTTCCCTCTGCTCTCTCAGTATACTAGTGCTTCCAACTCCATCTTCTAGTTGCTAACTTCATACTACATCACATAGTGTCTAGCTTCCCATCCAGCGCCACTTAGTGACTAGTTTCACACTACTCTATAGTGCCAAGAATTACAACAACCTTGTGCTCCTAGACTCTCGAGGAGAGTCCGTTGGGATAAGCCAATTAGGGTTACCTGTTACCTTACCGGCTAAGGGTCCTGGCCACTAGAGTCCTGTCCTACGGCTCCCACTGAGGGGTATATACATCAGAGGGGGGCACAGACAGCATGTACTGTACTGGGGATGCTGGGGCTGCCACTGCTCTTCTAGGTTTTGTGGGACGGGCGCACATCACACACTACTCCCACCCATTGAGTACGTCCTCAGCATGCTGGCACTGGCCAGCGTGAGGATCTAATTCTTCATTGTATGTGCATGCATCATTCAGCAGTGGGGTTTTCAAGGGCCGGCATCCAGCAAGACGCGTCTGCCGCTTGAGCAATGTGGTCACCAGGAATCTGCCCTGGGGCCACAGAAGAGGTTCTCCATCCCTACTCTACGGGATAACACAGCAGTTGGCCATCTCTACGACTCCCATTAAGAACGGATGGAGCTGAGGTGTGCATACTCAATCTCGGCCCATGTCCTTGTGATCTGGCAGAGTCCCCACGAGTGGAAAGTTATCGCCTATCCTCTGGTAGAGGATAAGTTACTAACTTAGCACAAACCTTTTGCTTGATCATGGATGTGAGAATTGTTCCTTTCACCAAGAAACAGTCAGGGGACGAGACATCATTGGTGCAACCTGTGCAGCCCCAGAAGTAAGGGGGCCCATTTCTACCTCCAAAGTCAGTAGAATTCTGAATTATGAGGAGCTACTGGACTACCAAGGGGTCCTCTGTTGTCAGTGTCCACCAGTGGAAACAGGGGCCTGTCTATTGTGGCCCACCCTGTATAAATCATCATCAAGGTGAAGGAAGACTTGTTGACACAAGATACAATGGCTGAGATCTGTTCCGGTCGTGTTGTACCTTTATTATGAGCTTGTGATGTCAGTTTTATAGTCACGATAGAGTTGTTTCTTTTATGCAGCCTAAAAGGACAGGATGCCGGTTCTTTCTTTTTGTGTTAAAAAAAAATAGACGTACAAACGATATTCAAGTTACTCATTGCCTGGAGGACAATAGGCTTCGGTCTCATTCCTTCCATAAAGCTTCACTTTGAGGTCGCGGCAGGTCTTTTATGGTTTTGGACAAAGGACTTGAAGACAGAAGATCTCCCACCCTCAACCGTGCAGTGAAGGCTGCATACGAGGCATGGCGATGGATGAGCCATTGTCACCTGTCACCACGTCCTTGGGCTCGTCTTCTTCCTGATCTTCACCAGTTGCATGAATGAATCTCCTGATCTGTCTCTTAGGACTTGATGACATGTCTGAACAATGGTGAACGAAAAGTTACTCTTCTGTCTTCTACTGGAACCCAGTATTGACCTAAGGGGAATGTGTCACAAAATGAGCTATTGCATTAATCAAGATTTTATGTTAATTGTTTTTCCATTTATTTGCTATTTTTTATTTATTTTTTATTTATTTTTCAAGTTTTTGTGTTAATTATTTTTCCTTTTATTTGCTCTTTTTATTTATTTTTCAGGATTTTATATTAATTATTTGTCTATTTATTTTCTATTTTTTATTTATTTTTCAGGATTTTATCTTAATTATTTTTCCATATATTTGCTATTTCTCTATTTATTTTTCAGAATTTTTTGTTAATTATTATTCCATTTATTTGATATTTTTTAGGATTTTATGTTAATTATTTTTCCTTTTATTTGCTATTTTTTTATTTATTCTTCAGGATTTTTTATTGAGGGTATGTGCGCACGTTGCTTTTTACCTGCTTTTTACCTGCTTTTTTGCTGCTTTTTCTTCTGCGCTGTTTAATGCCAAAATGGATGTGTTCTTCTATTCAAGCAAAGTCTATGGGAATTTGGGTTTCTTGTTCACACTATGTTGCTCAAAATGCTACCTTTTTGTGGCAGAACTTTGGTCAAAAACTCAGCTTTGCAATGCAAAACCCAAATGGCAAAAACAATTGACATGTTGCTTCTTTGAAAAGCTGAGTTTTTGACCAAAGTTCTGCCACAAAAAGGCAGCATTTTGAACAACATAGTGTGAACAAGAAACCCAAATTCCCATAGACTTTGTTTGAATAGAAGAACACATCCATTTTGGCATTAAACAGCGCAGAAGAAAAAGCAGCAAAAAAGCAGGTAAAAAGCAGGTAAAAAGCAACGTGCGCACATACCCTTATTGTTCAGAATTTTATGTAAATTATTTTTCCATTTATTTGCTTTTTTATTTCTTCTTCAGGATTTTTTATTTATTGTTCAGGATTTTATGTAAAATATTTTTCCATTTATTTGCTATTTTTTATTTGTTTTTCAGGATTTTATGTAAATTATTTTTCCATTTATTTGCTATTTTTTAGGATTTTATGTAAATTATTTTTCCATTTATTTGCTATTTTTTATTTATTTTTCAGGATTTTATGTTAATTATGTTTCCATTTATTTGCTATTTTTATTTATTTTTCAGGATTTTATCTTAATTATTTTTCCATATATTGGCTATTTCTCTATTTATTTTTCTGAATTTTTTGTTAATTATTATTCCATTTATTTGATATTTTTTAGGATTTTATGTTAATTATTTTTCCTTTTATTTGCCATTTTTTTATTTCTTCTTCAGGATTTTTTATTTATTGTTCAGGATTTTATGTAAATTATTTTTCCTTTCTTTTGCTATTTTTTATTTCTTCTTCAGGAGTTTTTATTTATTGTTCAAGATTTTATGTAAATTATTTTTCCATTTATTTGCTATTTTTTATTTGTTTTTCAGGATTTTATGTAAATTATTTTTCCATTTATTTGCTATTTTTTATTTATTTTTCAGGATTTTATCTTAATTATTTTTCCATATATTTGCTATTTCTCTATTTATTTTTCAAAATTTTTTGTTAATTATTATTCTATTAATTTGATATTTTTTAGGATTTTATGTTAATTATTTTTCCTTTTATTTGCCATTTTTTTATTTATTCTTCAGGATTTTTTATTTATTGTTCAGAATTTTATGTAAATTATTTTTCCATTTATTTGCCATTTTTTTATTTATTCTTCAGGATTTTTTATTTATTGTTCAGAATTTTATGTAAATTATTTTTCCATTTATTTGCTATTTTGCTAACAAAAAATTCTGAAAAATAAATAGAGAAATAGCAAATATATGGAAAAATAATTAAGATAAAATCCTGAAAAATAAATAAAAAAAAATATTTTTCAGGATTTCATCTTAATTATTTTTCCATATATTTGCTATTTCTCTATTTATTTTTCAGAATTTTTTGTTAATTATTATTCCATTTATTTGCTATTCTTTTTATTCATTTTTCATGACGCTATCTATACCCACCCCTTCCCCCCTGAAAATTTGCAATTTTCACACTGGCTATAAGGCAAAATATAAGCATCATGACTCCGGTTTGCTATAAAAGTCATTTCAGCAGTCTCATTATCGTCACAGAGATGATTACAATGACAGATAACACCTCGTTATACAGCTAAAAAAGTTGCACAAGGAAAAAAAACGTAAGCGTGTTCCTCTTGAATAACTCACCGGGTTCACTCACCTGGAAAAGACATTGTGTCCACGTTCTCTAAGGATTAGTTCACACTGTGTCTTTTTCTGGTGGTCATTAATGTCTGTTTTTCAAGCAGAAGACTCGCCAGGAAGCTTTCCTTTTCTTTGGCGTTTTGTAAACCTAAAGTGACTTTTGGTCATTTACTAACAGTTTTTTATTTTTGACTATTTTACGTTGTTGGTTTTTAAGTGTTTATTTTATCAGTGTTTTTTGCTCATTTTGTTTTGTGGCTTTTTTTGTTTTGAAATCCATCAACATCAATAAAGCAGCTTAAATGCATTAAAAATGTGCAAAAAAACTCCTGCATTTTTTTTAGCTTTCCAATTGACTTGCCATGCAATTATTGAGCATTCTTCTAGCAGAAAATGTCTGAAGAATTGATGCGACGTTTTTTAAACGCTTGTGGTTTTTGAAATCCGGCAGCTTTTAAAAGAAGCTGAAAAGCCTGAACATGTGAACAGCGAGTTCTTTTTTCATAGAAATTAATATATTAATTATTTTGCGCATTATATCAGAGCTATCCAGGGGTGGAGCTATCACGGTCACAGGGGTCGTGACCGCGACCGGGTCCGGGGGTACAAGGACCCGCCAGCCACAGCACCTACTTCACTTAAATGTGCTGCAATACAAGCTGCCAGCCAAACAGAAGCCGACAGCTGACATCGGTGTCCCCATGACTGAGAGCGCATGACAGTGATGTCATGTGTCACTATAACACGGACACTTATGTCAGCTGCCGACCTTGGCGCACTGGCTACAGAGGAGGACACGGCAGGAAGTGGGAGCTGGGGAGGGTGAGTACAATTTTTTTTTCTTGCATTTGTGACAAAATATAGACATATATTCCAGGATTAGGACATATATACCAGGAGACGCACAGTATGGGGACATATATACCAGGATTAGTACATACAGTGTATACCAGGAGGTGCCCAGCATGGGGACTTATATACCAGGAGGGGGATATATAAACCAGCCTGGTGACATATATACCAAGATGGGGACATTTATACTAGGATGAGGACATATATACCAGGAGGCGTCCCAGATGAGGACATATATACCAGGAGGCATCTCAGATGGGGACATATATACCAGGAAGAGGACATATAACCAGCATGGGGACATATAAAGCAGGAGGGGGAAATATATACCATAATATATACCAGGGTGGGGACATATAGACCAAAATGGGGACATATATACCAGGAGTGGCCCAGATTGGTAATGTATATATGACAAGGGTCCCATGAGGGGGACATATATACCAGGAAGAGGCCCAGGATAAGGACATGTATACCAGGATGGGGACATATATACCATGATGGGGGATATATATACTAGGAGGGGGACATATATACCAGGATAGAAATATATATATACTAGGATGGCGACATATGTACCAGGAGGAATCCTGGATGGTGACATATATACCAGGAAGGAGACATTTAAGCCAGCATGGGGACATATAAACCAGGAGGGGGACATATTTACTAGGATGGGGGACATATATACCAGGAAAGGGACATATGAACGAGAATGCAGACACATATACCAGGAGTGGCCCAGAATGGGGATATATATACCAGGAGGGTCACATGATGGGGATATATATACCAGGAAGGGTCCCAGGATAAGGACATGTATACCAGAATGGGGACATGTATACCACGATGGGGGACATATATACTAGGAGGAGGAGTTATATACCAGGAGGAGGACATATATACCAGGATAAGAATATATATATATATATATATATATATATATATATATACTGTATATACTAGGATGGCAACATATATACCAGGAGGAGTCCTGGATGGTGATATATATACCAGAAAGGGGACATTTAAACCAGGATGGGGACATATAAGCCAGGAGGGGGACATATTTACTAGGATGGGGACATATATACCAGGAGGGGAAACATATAAACGAGAATGGGGACATATATACCAGGAGTGGCTCAGAATGGGGATATATATACCAGGAGGGTCACATGATGGGGACATATATACCAGGAAGGGGCCCAGGATAAGGACATGTATACCAGGATGGGAACATATATACCAGTATGAAGAGAGAAATTGGTTTATTGAATCGGCTCGGATGAAGAGCCGGGGTCCGGAGAGCACAGAACACAGTGTACTTTCTTTTCCCGGTCTTTGCTTGTCTGTCCGTCTTGATCACACATCTCCGGGTTTTGGGCTCCATCCCGGCTCCGCTCACCTGTCAAAAGTGGGACCACGGGAGACACATTGAAGTAATGCTAAAAATTCCTGAACTTACTAATTGTATTCGGAAATATACATACATGCAATTTCCATTATCTCGGCAGAACTTGAAGCGTTTGACTTTTTAATACAATGCACTATGCGGCGGAGTACAATAAATTATTCTCTGTTATCAGCTCTTTTTGTGAAAAGGTGACTAAAGGGATTGGTTACAGTGTCTTTCCGTAGGATTATAGCATAAAAGTCAGGACCCGGAGCACCGAACAAGTCAATACCGGACGGTGATGTAGTATTGATCTCCGCGGATAGAAATGCCATCATACCTGAGTACAGCGATGGAGGACATTTTTATTATTTTCTTTATTTTTTAATTTTTTTTTTTTCAATGTTGCTTTTTCCTTTTCCATTGGAAATAAATGGACTCGTAAAGCAATATCTTCCGTATCTATATCTTCCTGCTAATTCAGAGCATTGGAGCATCTGCAAAAAAGGTCGATAAAAATGCTGCAAAAACGCAGCAAAATGGGTGTTTTGAACACATCGTTTACACTGCGGGCTTCAGAAAATAATGCAGCAAAAATGCTGCGTGTGAACATAACCTTAGCTGTTGGGGAAGAATGTCTTGAGGTCCCCATGTCCATCAGATGGGATCTAAAATGGGTCTTCTGTTACTTTTTCAAGAGCGCACCACTTCCAGCCTCCTGATTTCCTGCTTGTCAGTGGGTGGTGCGCTCCTGGTTGACTGACAGTCTGGACTAGTGGGATTATGCACTCTCCCATGATAACTTTGCCTCTGAAGCCTCCGTATATCAACTGTAGAACAGCGCTTACAAGCTCTGTTGGAAAGAGCTTGTAAACACTGTACTTCTTACCTAGGAAACTGACACCACCACTAAGTTTGCAAAGGTGGCCACTAACCTAGGCAATGAATTAAAAGTGGAGATGGAGAAATTAAGTTCTCCATCTTCTCCGCACCTGTGCTCCAATTCTCACATGAGATCACAGGGAATGACTCAGGTCACGCTCGCAGCAGATGACACTCGGCTCACGCTCGCAGCAGATGACACTCGGCTCACGCTCGCAGCAGATGACACTCGGCTCACGCTCGCAGCAGATGACACTCGGCTCACGCTCACAGCAGATGATACTCGGCTCACGCTCACAGCAGATGACACTCGGCTCACGCTCGCAGCAGATGACACTCGGTCACGCTCGCAGCAGATGACCCTTGGCTCACGCTCGCAGCAGATGACACTCGGCTCACGCTCGCAGCAGATGACACTCGGCTCACGCTCGCAGCAGATGACACTCGGTTCACGCTCACAGCAGATGACGCTCGGCTCACGCTCGCAGCAGATGACACTCGGCTCACGCTCGCAGCAGATGACACTCGGCTCACGCTCGCAGCAGATGACACTCGGCTCACGCTCGCAGCAGATGACACTCGGCTGACGCTCGCAGCAGATGACACTCGGCTCACGCTCGCAGCAGATGACACTCGGCTCACGCTCGCAGCAGATGACACTCGGCTCACGCTCGCAGCAGATGCCACTCGGCTGACGCTCGCAGCAGATGACACTCAGCTCACGTTCGCAGCAGATGAGGCCTGGCTCATGCTGGCAGCAGATGACACTCGGCTCACGCTCGCAGCAGATGACACTCGGTTCACGCTCGCAGCAGATGACACTCGGCTCACGCTCGCAGCAGATGACACTCGGCTCACGCTCGCAGCAGATGACACTCGGCTCACGCTCGCAGCAGATGACACTCGGTTCACGCTCGCAGCAGATGACGCTCGGCTCACGGCAGCAGATGACACTCGGCTCACGCTCGCAGAAGATGATACTCGGCTCACGCTCGCAGCAGATGACACTCGGCTCACCCTCGCAGCAGATGACACTCGGCTCACGCTCGCAGCAGATGACACTCGGCTGACGCTCGCAGCAGATGACACTCAGCTCACGTTCGCAGCAGATGAGGCCTGGCTCATGCTGGCAGCAGATGACACTCGGCTCACGCTCGCAGCAGATGACGCTCGGCTCACGCTCGCAGCAGATGACACTCGGCTCACGCTCGCAGCAGATGACACTCGGCTCACGCTCGCAGCAGATGACGCTCGGCTCACGCTCGCAGCAGATGACACTCGGCTCACGCTCGCAGCAGATGACGCTCGGCTCACGCTCGCAGCAGATGACACTCGGCTCACGCCTGCAGCAGATAACACTTGGCTCACGCTCGCAGCAGATGACACTCGGCTCACGCTCGCAGCAGATGACACTCGGCTCACGCTCGCAGAAGATGACACTCGGATCACGCTCGCAGCAGATGATACTTGGTCACACTTGCAGCAGATGACACTTGGCTCACGCTCGCAGCAGATGATACTTGGTCACGCTCGCAGCAGATGACACTCGGCTCACGCTCGCAGCAGATGACACTTGGATCACGCTCCCAGCAGATGATACTTGGTCACACCTGCAGCAGATGACACTTGGCTCACGCTCGCAGCAGATGACACTCGGCTCACGCTCGCAGAAGATGACACTCGGATCACGCTCGCAGCAGATGATACTTGGTCACGCTTGCAGCAAATGACACTCGGCTCACGCTCGCAGCAGATGACGCTCGGCTCACGCTCGCAGCAGATGACACTCGGCTCACGCTCGCAGCAGATGACACTCGGCTCACGCTCGCAGCAGATGATACTTAGCTCATGCTCGCAGCAGATGACACTCGGCTCACGCTCGCAGCAGATGACACTCGGCTCACGCTCGCAGCAGATGACGCCAGGCTCACGCTCGCAGCAGATGACACTCGGCTCACGCTCGCAGCAGATGACACTCGGCTGACGCTCGCAGCAGATGACACTCAGCTCACGTTCGCAGCAGATGAGGCCTGGCTCATGCTGGCAGCAGATGACACTCGGCTCACGCTCGCAGCAGATGACACTCGGCTCACGCTCGCAGCAGATGACACTCGGCTCACGCTCGCAGCAGATGACACTCGGCTCACGCTCGCAGCAGATGACACTCGGCTGACGCTCGCAGCAGATGACACTCAGCTCACGTTCGCAGCAGATGAGGCCTGGCTCATGCTGGCAGCAGATGACACTCGGCTCACGCTCGCAGCAGATGACACTGGGCTCACGCTCGCAGCAGATGACACTCGGCTCACGCTCGCAGCAGATGACACTCGGCTCACGCTCGCAGCAGATGACACTCGGCTCACGCTCACAGCAGATGACACTCGTCTCACGCTCGCAGCAGATGACACTCGGCTCACGCTCACAGCAGATGACACTCGTCTCACGCTCGCAGCAGATGACACTCGGCTCACGCTCGCAGCAGATGACACTTGACTCGCCCACCCCAGGGCTATGGGACACCCGGTGCCGGGCCGGACTAGTCCGGTGGTAGTCAGTGGTGGCTGGGCCCGGCTCCGTGGCCCTGGTGGGTGTTAAAATGTGGCTTGGTGAATAAAGTTTGTGTTCGTGACGCCACCTGTGGTATGCGGCTAATAAGCCGCCGCTGCTGTGTGAGGCCTCCGGGATGATGTTATGGCAGCAATGGTGGTACTGCTCCCCACAGGTGGAGCAATGCCCGGGGCACAGTTGGTGCTTGTGAATGTCTATGCAGCTGAAATAACAGAGACCACTCCAAGGGTGCAGTTCAAGTTCTTTACTCACACTTCTTGTCACAGCTGTAAGGACCCTTGGACTGCTGGGACCACTGTCAGGGACCTCCGCCGTTTCTGGGTGATTCAGAGAGTAAAAGCCGGTACCCTTCTCTTAAGTGTCTCTTTCTTCTGCTGTCTCCCTTAGCCTTGCCTTTGTTAGGATGGACCTGGCTCAGCCTCCACTACAGCCTCCAGGCTGGGGGGGTCACCTGTCGGCTGATTACCCCTTTTCTGGAAGTCTGCTATGGGTTCTGGCCCGGGGAGTCTACAACGTTCCCTGGGCCTCGGTTTGTTCCTAGCAATGGGTGTAGTGTGGATTTTACCAGGGGACCGGAGTTCACTCTCTTCCTCTCCCAGAATGGGGCATCACACCGCTGGATGGGGTGCAATGACCTGTGGCGACGGAAGCCTCAGGGGCGCCACACACTCGGCTCACGCTCGCAGCAGATGACACTCGGCTCACGCTCGCAGCAGATGACACTCGGCTCACGCTCGCAGCAGATGATGCTCAGCTCACGTTCGCAGCAGATGACACTCGGCTCACGCTCGCAGCAGATGATGCTCGGCTCACGCTCGCAGCAGATGACACTCGGCTCACGCTCGCAGCAGATGACACTCGGCTCACGCTCGCAGCAGATGACGCTCGGCTCACGCTCGCAGCAGATGACTCTCGGCTCACGCTCACACCAGATGACGCTCGGCTAAAGCTCACAGCAAATGACACTCGGCTCACGCTCGCAGAAGATGATACTCGGCTCACGCTCGCAGCAGATGACACTCGGCTCACGCTCGCAGCAGATGACACTCGGCTCACGCTCGCAGCAGATGACACTCGGCTCACGTTCGCAGCAGATGACGCTCGGCTCACGCTCGCAGCAGATGATGCTCGGCTCACGCACGCAGCGGATGACACTCGGCTCACGCTCGCAGCAGATGACACTCGGCTCACGCACGCAGCGGATGACACTCGGCTCACGCTCGCAGCGGATGACACTCGGCTCACGCTCGCAGCAGATGACGCTCGGCTAAAGCTCACAGCAAATGACACTCGGCTCACGCTCGCAGCAGATGACACTCGTCTCACGCTCACACCAGATGACGCTCGGCTAAAGCTCACAGCAAATGACACTCGGCTCACGCTCGCAGAAGATGATACTCGGCTCACGCTCGCAGCAGATGACGCTCGGCTCACGCTCGCAGCATATGAAACTCGGCTCACGCTCGCAGCATATGAAACTCGGCTCACGCTCGCAGCAGATGAGGCCTGGCTCATGCTGGCAGCAGATGACACTCGGCTCACGCTCGCAGCAGATGACGCTCGGCTCACGCTCGCAGCAGATGACACTCGGCTCACGCTCGCAGCAGATGACACTCGGCTCACGCTCGCAGCAGATGACACTCAGCTCACGCTCGCAGCAGATGATGCTCAGCTCACGCTCGCAGCAGATGACACTCAGCTCACGTTCGCAGCAGATGACACTCGGCTCACGCACACAGCAGATGATGCTCGGCTCACGCTCGCAGCAGATGACACTCGGCTCACGCACACAGCAGATGATGCTCAGCTCACGTTCGCAGCAGATGACACTCGGCTCACGCTCGCAGCAGATGACACTCGGCTCACGCTCGCAGCAGATGACACTCGGCTCACGCTCGCAGCAGATGACACTTGGCTCACGCTCGCAGCAGATGACGCTCGTCTCACGCTCGCAGCAGATGACGCTCGTCTCACGCTCGCAGCAGATGACACTCGGCTCACGCTCGCAGCAGATGACACTCAGCTCACGCTTGCAGCAGATGACACTCGGCTCACGCTCGCAGCAGATGACACTCGTCTCACGCTCGCAGCAGATGACACTCGGCTCACGCTCGCAGCAGATGACACTCGGCTCACGCTCGCAGCAGATGACACTCGGCTCACGCTCGCAGCAGATGACACTCGGCTCACGCTCGCAGCAGATGACACTCGGCTCACGCTCGCAGCAGATGACGCTCGGCTCACGCTCGCAGCAGATGACGCTCGGCTCACGCTCGCAGCAGATGACGCTCGTCTCACGCTCGCAGCAGATGACGCTCGTCTCACGCTCGCAGCAGATGACGCTCGGCTCACGCACGCAGCAGATGACACTCGGCTCACGCTCGCAGCAGATGACTCTCGGCTCACGCTCCCAGCAGATGACACTCGGCTCACGCTCGCAGCAGATGACACTCGGCTCTCGCTCACACCAGATGACGCTCGGCTAAAGCTCACAGCAGATGACGCCCGGCTCACGCTCGCAGCAGATGATACTCGGCTCACGCTCGCAGCAGATGACGCTCGGCTCATGCGCGCAGCATATGAAGCTCGGCTCACGCTCGCAGCAGATGACACTCGGCTCACGCTCGCAGCAGATGACACTCGGCTCACGCTCGCAGCAGATGACTCTCGGCTCACGCTCGCAGCAGAAGACACTCGGCTCACCCTCGCAGCAGATGACACTCGGCTCACGCTCGCAGCAGATGACACTCGGCTGACGCTCGCAGCAGATGACACTCGGCTCACCCTCGCAGCAGATGACACTCGGCTCACCCTCGCAGCAGATGACACTCGGCTCACGCTCGCAGCAGATGACTCTCGGCTCACGCTCGCAGCAGATGACGCTCGGCTCACGCTCGCAGCAGATGACCCTTGGCTCACGCTCGCAGCAGATGATGCTCGGTTCACGCTCGCAGCAGGTGACCCTTGAATTGTGCATTTTTCCCAAAATTATGTCAGCAGCCTCCGTAAGGTTAGATTAGGCACTGGGTATTGTAGACATGGTTTCTGGAGGAGCAATATTTTGCAAAAGCAAGAGTTCATTTGGTTTCCAAGATATTAGGATTTAAAGAAGATGCTTGGATACAGTCGTTCCAAACCTTTTTACCATGGAGCAGCCCCAAGAAAATGCCTTGCCTAAGGAACTACCCTTTGAACATAATTGAATTGACCGCTCTTGTTATTGTCATCTTCAAGAAAATACCTAATTATCTTCCCTGTAGGTAAATCCTTCTCCAGTGTATCATGAAACCTCCCATACACAACCATGTGCCAGGTTTATGGACTTGGCAGAAGATATATAATCATCATGAATATAGGACAATGAAGCCATGAAGGGTTGGGGGGCGGTGGGGGTCCTGGAGCTGTAGAGCACAACCCTCCTGGGCTCGGGCAGATGTCTCTTTCATCTGATGTCTCATATTTCAGGGTAAAGTGTCAAACACCCGACATTCTCTTCTTAGACACAAAGCGTCAGTTCACCACAGTCTACAATAAGGTCACAAGTCCTAATGTTACATACATCAATGGGGAACTCCCTTCAGATGGAGAAATCGGCAAATGGCCGCGGTGAGATTCCTTCAAGCCTGTTCATCATTTCAGGTGACTTTTCAGAAGTCGAGCAAACTTTGCAAACTTTGCTTTGAGCAGATTTGCTGCAATCGTCCAACAGATTCTATTGTATTCCGGATCCCAACTGAACCCCCCCCCCCGATTGCCATAAAATGACATTTATTACACTTGGATGTCACCAAAGCATAATAAACGGAGGGAAGGAAAGGGGTTAAAAAATAAAAAAAAGTCAGCTGGCTTGTGGCTGCTGCTAAGTCCTCAGGCTGCTAATGACCATTCACAGCCTCCTTCACTCTTTATGAGGCTCTGGATCTGGTTTCTCGTTGCCGAATATAGCTCAGCATTGCTCCTGCGATATCGGTCCGGGCGGCACGGTGACTCGGTGGTTAGCACTGCAGTCTTGCAGCGCCGGGGCCCTGGGTTCTAGTCCCACTAAGGACAACATCTGCAAGGAGTTTGTATGTTCTCCCCGTGTTTGCGTGGGTTTCCTCCCACACTCCAAAAACATGCTGATAGGGAATTTAGATTGTGAGCCCCAATGGGGACAGTGTCGCCAATGTATGTAAAGCGCTGTGGAATTAATAGCGCTATATAAATAAATAAATATAATTATTATATTATTGTAGGGATCCAGAGCCCGGTGATCTGTCATGTACTTTCCTGAGCAGTGTGGAAATATCCCCATTGTTAGTTTACTTCCTCCTAGGTTCATATTGTCTTTCCCTTGTGTCTGGTTGCAGTATGTATGGGTTTTGGTCCTCTCCCCTGTCTGTGTTATTTGTGGGGTTTGCTTCTCCTGTCTCTGCCCTCTCTTGGGGTAGGGAACAGAGGTGTAAGATCAGGGCTTAAACAGTAGTTAGGGTCATGCTGGTGGTCCAGACCTGACTACCATCAAGCCTACCTCTGAGATAAGAGACAACGTAGGGTTCCTAGTTTGAGGGTCAGCTTAGAGGTCCCTCTTCTGTTACTCTGTGACCACAGTGTGAATGTGCACTTATACCAACATGTGTGCCAGACCATTTTTTTGGTTTTGCTCACAAATCAAATCCCCAAAACTTCACATTTGCTTGAATCTAACATTTTCAGGAAATTTATGATTAATCACAATTTACCCATCTCTAGGACCGCTGCAGGCAATCAGCGGCCACCGATCAGTTGCAGCTTCACCGTCCAGTCTGACAAAACTGTAAAGGCTGCAGCACTCTCATGACGTAACAGTGCCCCTTATGTCTGGGGCTCTTGCGCATTTCCGGCATAAAGTAAACCAGCAAGGGCAGGGTCCTCTCCCCGCCGTACTGTTGTCACACTTTGTTTATTGCACTGTATACTTGTGTTTCCTATGTTATCCTATGGAATTAATGGTGCCCTAAAAATAAATAACACTAATAATTTAGGAAAGAGATGGCCACTAATGGAGAACCCCTTGAATCAAGACGGATCAGAAATGATTCCATTGTATCCGTTTTTTCCTGGAATTTTTTGCTCTAATATTTAAACACTTTATTTATGATTTATATTATATTTTATTCTTTCTTTATGCTTTTTTTTTTTTAGACAATAATTAGGCACAGCAGTTTTATTGGTGACTGTGGCGGATAAGTCCCAAGTGTCTGTGCCCATAGTGATAAATGGCATTTAGGGCTGACGTCCATCCATCATCCAAAGAGGACACATATGGAAGAGTCATTTCTAATGGACATGTCTGTAAATAGTGGGAATACCGACCTGGAGTGCCGGGATCACAACATGTGCCTAAAGCTGACAAGATGACGGAGGTGCAGCACATGCACCCAGCACAGATGCTGCCCCACCTGTGTGAGGACCCTCAGATCTCTGGGGTGAGGGGCTAAGTAAGCGCCGCAGCTGTTCAGGTCATTCAGTCACACAAAGGAGAAGACAAAAGGCCACCGGATTCGGTAACATTAATGTGGCTTTCAAAGAAACACGATAGGGGCGGACAGCTAGCAAAATATGACTTCTTCTAAAACCTAATGGCCCCTTGAGTAGCCTAGACCCAGAGAGCCAAATGGGCGATTAATTGCGATGTAGAGTATGGAGACGTCCACAATGTGAGAAGGCGAAACTGGAATGGACAGAAAAAAAGATTTTTAAGAACTAGTACTGATTAGTGATGAGTGGGCACTACCATGCTCGGGTGCTCTGTACTGGTAACTAGTGATGAGCGGGCGCTACCATGCTCGGGTGCTCAGTACTGGTAACTAGTGATGAGCGGGCACTACCATGCTCGGGTGCTCAGTGCTGGTAACTAGTGATGAGCGGGCACTACCATGCTCGGGTGCTCAGTACTGGTAACTAGTGATGAGTGGGCACTACCATGCTCAGGTGCTCAGTACTGGTAACTAGTGGTGAGCGAGCACTACCATGCTCGGGTGCTCAGTACTGGTAACTAGTGATGAGTGGGCACTACCATGCTCAGGTGCTCGGTACTGGTAACTAGGGATGAGCAGGCACTACCATGCTCGGGTGCTCTGTACTGGTAACTAGTGATGAGCGGGCGCTACCATGCTCGGGTGCTCAGTACTGGTAACTAGTGATGAGCGGGCACTACCATGCTCGGGTGCTCAGTGCTGGTAACTAGTGATGAGCGGGCACTACCATGCTCGGGTGCTCAGTACTGGTAACTAGTGATGAGTGGGCACTACCATGCTCAGGTGCTCAGTACTGGTAACTAGTGATGAGTGGGCACTACCATGCTCGGGTGCTCAGTACTGGTAACTAGTGATGAGTGGGCACTACCATGCTCAGGTGCTCAGTACTGGTAACTAGTGATGAGCGGGCACTACCATGCTCGGGTGCTCAGTACTGGTAACTAGTGATGAGTGGGCACTACCATGCTCGGGTGCACTGTACTGGTAACTAGTGATGAGTGGGCACTACCATGCTCAGGTGCTCAGTACTGGTAACTAGTGATGAGCGGGCACTACCATGCTCGGGTGCTCAGTACTGGTAACTAGTGATGAGTGGGCACTACCATGCTCAGGTGCTCAGTACTGGTAACTAGTGATGAGTGGGCACTACCATGCTCGGGTGCTCAGTACTGGTAACTAGTGATGAGTGGGCACTACCATGCTCAGGTGCTCAGTACTGGTAACTAGTGATGAGCGGGCACTACCATGCTCGGGTGCTCAGTACTGGTAACTAGTGATGAGTGGGCACTACCATGCTCGGGTGCACTGTACTGGTAACTAGTGATGAGTGGGCACTACCATGCTCAGGTGCTCAGTACTGGTAACTAGTGATGAGCGGGCACTACCATGCTCGGGTGCTCAGTACTGGTAACTAGTGATGAGTGGGCACTACCATGCTCGGGTGCTCTGTACTGGTAACTAGTGATGAGTGGGCACTACCATGCTCAGGTGCTCAGTACTGGTAACTAGTGATGAGCGGGCACTACCATGCTCGGGTGCTCAGTACTGGTAACTAGTGATGAGCGGGCACTACCATGCTCGGGTGCTCAGTACTGGTAACTAGTGATGAGTGGGCACTACCATGCTCGGGTGCTCAGTACTGGTAACTAGTGATGAGCGGGCACTACCATGCTCAGGTGCTCAGTACTGGTAATTAGTGATGAGCGGGCACTACCATGCTTCGGTGCTCAGTACTGGTAACTAGTGATGAGTGGGCACTACCATGCTCGGGTGCTCGGAACTCGTAACTAGTGATGAGTGAGCACTACCATGCTCGGGTGCTCGGTACTCGTAACTAGTGATGAGCGGGCACTACCATGCTCGGGTGCTCGGTACTGGTAACTAGTGATGAGTGGGCACTACCACGCTCAGGTGCTCAGTACTGGTAACTAGTGATGAGCGGACACTACCATGCTCGGGTGCTCAGTACTCGTAACTAGTGATGAGCAGACACTACCATGCTCAGGTGCTCAGTCCTCGTAACTAGTGATGAGCGGGCACTACCATGCGCGGGTGCTCAGTACTGGTAACTAGTGATGAGCGGGCACTACCATGCTCGGGTGCTCAGTACTCGTAACTAGTGATGAGTGGGCACTACCATGCTCGGGTGCTCAGTACTCGGACCTAGTGATGAGCGGGCACTACAATGCTCGGGTGCTCAGTACTGGTAACTAGTGATGAGCGGGCACTACCATGCTCGGGTGCTCAGTACTCGTAACTAGTGATGAGCGGGCACTACCATGCTCGGGGCTCAGTACTGGTAACTAGTGATGAGCGGGCACTACCATGCTCAGGTGCTCAGTACTCGTAACTAGTGATGAGCGGGCACTACCATGCGCGGGTGCTCAGTACTGGTAACTAGTGATGACCGGGCACTACCATGCTCGGGTGCTCAGTACTCGTAACTAGTGATGAGTGGGCACTACCATGCTCGGGTGCTCAGTACTCGGACCTAGTGATGAGCGGGCACTACCATGCTCGGGTGCTCAGTACTGGTAACTAGTGATGAGCGGGCACTACCATGCTCGGGTGCTCAGTACTCGTAACTAGTGATGAGCGGGCACTACCATGCTCGGGGCTCAGTACTGGTAACTAGTGATGAGCGGGCACTACCATGCTCAGGTGCTCAGTACTTGTAACTAGTGATGAGCGGGCACTACCATGCTCAGGTGCTCTGTACTGGTAACTAGTGATGAGCGGGCACTACCATGCTCGGGTGCTCAGTACTGGTAACTAGTGATGAGTGGGCACTACCATGCGCGGGTGCTCAGTACTGGTAACTAGTGATGAGTGGGCACTACCATGCTCGGGTGCTCGGTACTCGTAACTAGTGATGAGCGGGCACTACCATGCTCGGGTGCTCGGTACTGGTAACTAGTGATGAGCGGGCACTACCATGCTCAGGTGCTCAGTACTGGTAACTAGTGATGAGCGGACACTACCATGCTCGGGTGCTCAGTACTCGTAACTAGTGATGAGCAGACACTACCATGCTCAGGTGCTCAGTCCTCGTAACTAGTGATGAGCGGGCACTACCATGCGCGGGTGCTCAGTACTGGTAACTAGTGATGAGCGGGCACTACCATGCTCGGGTGCTCAGTACTGGTAACTAGTGATGAGTGGGCACTACCATGCTCGGGTGCTCTGTACTGGTAACTAGTGATGAGTGGGCACTACCATGCTCAGGTGCTCAGTACTGGTAACTAGTGATGAGCGGGCACTACCATGCTCGGGTGCTCAGTACTGGTAACTAGTGATGAGCGGGCACTACCATGCTCGGGTGCTCAGTACTGGTAACTAGTGATGAGTGGGCACTACCATGCTCGGGTGCTCAGTACTGGTAACTAGTGATGAGCGGGCACTACCATGCTCAGGTGCTCAGTACTGGTAATTAGTGATGAGCGGGCACTACCATGCTTCGGTGCTCAGTACTGGTAACTAGTGATGAGTGGGCACTACCATATTCGGGTGCTCGGAACTCGTAACTAGTGATGAGTGAGCACTACCATGCTCGGGTGCTCGGTACTCGTAACTAGTGATGAGCGGGCACTACCATGCTCGGGTGCTCGGTACTGGTAACTAGTGATGAGCGGGCACTACCATGCTCAGGTGCTCAGTACTGATAACTAGTGATGAGCGGACACTACCATGCTCGGGTGCTCAGTACTCGTAACTAGTGATGAGCAGACACTACCATGCTCAGGTGCTCAGTCCTCGTAACTAGTGATGAGCGGGCACTACCATGCGCGGGTGCTCAGTACTGGTAACTAGTGATGAGCGGGCACTACCATGCTCGGGTGCTCAGTACTCGTAACTAGTGATGAGTGGGCACTACCATGCTCGGGTGCTCAGTACTCGGACCTAGTGATGAGCGGGCACTACAATGCTCGGGTGCTCAGTACTGGTAACTAGTGATGAGCGGGCACTACCATGCTCGGGTGCTCAGTACTCGTAACTAGTGATGAGCGGGCACTACCATGCTCGGGGCTCAGTACTGGTAACTAGTGATGAGCGGGCACTACCATGCTCAGGTGCTCAGTACTCGTAACTAGTGATGAGCGGGCACTACCATGCGCGGGTGCTCAGTACTGGTAACTAGTGATGACCGGGCACTACCATGCTCGGGTGCTCAGTACTCGTAACTAGTGATGAGTGGGCACTACCATGCTCGGGTGCTCAGTACTCGGACCTAGTGATGAGCGGGCACTACCATGCTCGGGTGCTCAGTACTGGTAACTAGTGATGAGCGGGCACTACCATGCTCGGGTGCTCAGTACTCGTAACTAGTGATGAGCGGGCACTACCATGCTCAGGTGCTCAGTACTGGTAACTAGGGATGAGCAGGCACTACCATGCTCGGGGCTCAGTACTGGTAACTAGTGATGAGCGGGCACTACCATGCTCAGGTGCTCAGTACTTGTAACTAGTGATGAGCGGGCACTACCATGCTCAGGTGCTCTGTACTGGTAACTAGTGATGAGCGGGCACTACCATGCTCGGGTGCTCAGTACTGGTAACTAGTGATGAGTGGGCACTACCATGCTCAGGTGCTCTGTACTGGTAACTAGTGATGAGCGGGCACTACCATGCTCGGGTGCTCAGTACTGGTAACTAGTGATGAGCGGACACTACCATGCTCAGGTGCTCAGTACTGGTAACTAGTGATGAGCGGGCACTACCATGCTAGGGTGCTCTGTACTCGTAACTAGTGATGAGCGGGCACTACCATGCTCGGGTGCTCGGTACTCGTAACTAGTGATGAGCGGGCACTACCATGCTCAGGTGCTCTGTACTGGTAACTAGTGATGAGCGGGCACTGCCATGCTCGGGTGCTCAGTACTCGTAACTAGTGATGAGCGGGCACTACCATGCTCGGGTGCTCAGTACTGGTAACTAGTGATGAGTGGGCACTACCATGCGCGGGTGCTCAGTACTGGTAACTAGTGATGAGTGGGCACTACCATGCTCGGGTGCTCGGTACTCGTAACTAGTGATGAGCGGGCACTACCATGCTCGGGTGCTCGGTACTGGTAACTAGTGATGAGCGGGCACTACCATGCTCAGGTGCTCAGTACTGGTAACTAGTGATGAGCGGACACTACCATGCTCGGGTGCTCAGTACTCGTAACTAGTGATGAGCAGACACTACCATGCTCAGGTGCTCAGTCCTCGTAACTAGTGATGAGCGGGCACTACCATGCGCGGGTGCTCAGTACTGGTAACTAGTGATGAGCGGGCACTACCATGCTCGGGTGCTCAGTACTCGTAACTAGTGATGAGTGGGCACTACCATGCTCGGGTGCTCAGTACTCGGACCTAGTGATGATCGGGCACTACAATGCTCGGGTGCTCAGTACTGGTAACTAGTGATGAGCGGGCACTACCATGCTCGGGTGCTTAGTACTCGTAACTAGTGATGAGCGGGCACTACCATGCTCGGGTGCTTAGTACTCGTAACTAGTGATGAGCGGGCACTACCATGCGCGGGTGCTCAGTACTGGTAACTAGTGATAACCGGGCACTACCATGCTCGGGTGCTCAGTACTCGTAACTAGTGATGAGTGGGCACTACCATGCTCGGGTGCTCAGTACTCGGACCTAGTGATGAGCGGGCACTACCATGCTCGGGTGCTCAGTACTGGTAACTAGTGATGAGCGGGCACTACCATGCTCGGGTGCTCAGTACTCGTAACTAGTGATGAGCGGGCACTACCATGCTCGGGGCTCAGTACTGGTAACTAGTGATGAGCGGGCACTACCATGCTCAGGTGCTCAGTACTTGTAACTAGTGATGAGCGGGCACTACCATGCTCAGGTGCTCTGTACTGGTAACTAGTGATGAGCGGGCACTACCATGCTCGGGTGCTCAGTACTGGTAACTAGTGATGAGTGGGCACTACCATGCTCAGGTGCTCTGTACTGGTAACTAGTGATGAGCGGGCACTACCATGCTCGGGTGCTCAGTACTGGTAACTAGTGATGAGCGGACACTACCATGCTCAGGTGCTCAGTACTGGTAACTAGTGATGAGCGGGCACTACCATGCTAGGGTGCTCTGTACTCGTAACTAGTGATGAGCGGGCACTACCATGCTCGGGTGCTCGGTACTCGTAACTAGTGATGAGCGGGCACTACCATGCTCGGGTGCTCTGTACTGGTAACTAGTGATGAGCGGGCACTGCCATGCTCGGGTGCTCAGTACTCGTAACTAGTGATGAGTGGGCACTACCATGCTCAGGTGCTCAGTACTCGTAACTAGTGATGAGCGGGCACTACCATGCGCGGGTGCTCAGTACTGGTAACTAGTGATGAGCGGGCACTACCATGCTCGGGTGCTCAGTACTCGTAACTAGTGATGAGTGGGCACTACCATGCTCGGGTGCTCAGTACTCGGACCTAGTGATGAGCGGGCACTACCATGCTCGGGTGCTCAGTACTGGTAACTAGTGATGAGCGGGCACTACCATGCTCGGGTGCTCGGTACTCGTAACTAGTGATGAGCGGGCACTACCATGCTCGGGTGCTCAGTAGTGGTAACTAGTGATGAGCGGGCACTACCATGCTCGGGTGCTCAGTACTGGTAACTAGTGATGAGTGGGCACTACCATGCTCGGGTGCTCAGTACTGGTAACTAGTGATGAGCGGGCACTACCATGCTCGGGTGCTCAGTAGTGGTAACTAGTGATGAGCGGACACTACCATGCTCGGGTGCTCAGTACTGGTAACTAGTGATGAGCGGGCACTACCATGCTCGGGTGCTCAGTACTGGTAACTAGTGATGAGCGGGCACTACCATGCTCGGGTGCTCTGTACTGGTAACTAGTGATGAGCGGGCACTACCATGCTCGGGTGCTCAGTACTAGTAACTAGTGATGAGCGAGCACTACCATGCTCGGGTGCTCTGTACTGGTAACTAGTGATGAGCGGGCACTACCATGCTCAGGTGCTCAGTACTGGTAACTAGTGATGAGCGGGCACTACCATGCTCGGGTGCTCAGTACTAGTAACTAGTGATGAGCGAGCACTACCATGCTCGGGTGCTCTGTACTGGTAACTAGTGATGAGCGGGCACTACCATGCTCAGGTGCTCAGTACTGGTAACTAGTGATGAGCGGGCACTACCATGCTCGGGTGCTCAGTACTGGTAACTAGTGATGAGCGGGCACTACCATGCTCAGGTGCTCAGTACTGGTAACTAGTGATGAGCGGGCACTACCATGCTCGGATGCTCAGTACTCATAACTAGTGATGAGCGGACACTACCATGCTCGGGTGCTCAGTACTGGTAACTAGTGATGAGCGGGCACTACCATGCTCGGGTGCTCAGTACTGGTAACTAGTGATGAGCGGACACTACCATGCTCGGGTGCTCAGTACTGGTAACTAGTGATGAGCGGGCACTACCATGCTCGGGTGCTCGGTACTCGTAACTAGTGATGAGCGGGCACTACCATGCTCGGGTGCTCAGTACTGGTAACTAGTGATGAGCGGGCACTACCATGCTCGGGTGCTCAGTACTGGTAACTAGTGATGAGCGGACACTACCATGCTCGGGTGCTCAGTACTGGTAACTAGTGATGAGCGGGCACTACCATGCTCGGGGCTCAGTACTGGTAACTAGTGATGAGCGGGCACTACCATGGTCAGGTGCTCAGTACTGGTAACTAGTGATGAGCGGCCACTACCATGCTCAGGTGCTCAATACTAGTAACTAGTGATGAGCGGGCACTACCATGCTCGGGTGCTCAGTGCTGGTAACTAGTGATGAGCGGGCACTACCATGGTCAGGTGCTCAGTACTGGTAACTAGTGATGAGCGGCCACTACCATGCTCAGGTGCTCAATACTAGTAACTAGTGATGAGCGGGCACTACCATGCTCGGGTGCTCAGTACTGGTAACTAGTGATGAGCGGGCACTACCATGCTCGGGGCTCAGTACTGGTAACTAGTGATGAGCGGGCACTACCATGCTCGGGTGCTCAGTACTCGTAACTAGTGATGAGCGGCCACTACCATGCTCAGGTGCTCAATACTAGTAACTAGTGATGAGCGGGCACTACCATGCTCGGGTGCTCAGTGCTGGTAACTAGTGATGAGTGGGCACTACCATGCTCAGGTGCTCAGTACTTGTAACTAGTGATGAGCGGGCACTACCATGCTCAGGTGCTCAATACTAGTAACTAGTGATGAGTGGGCACTACCATGCTCGGGTGCTCAGTACTCGGACCTAGTGATGAGCGGGCACTATCATGCTCGGGTGCTCAGTACTGGTAACTAGTGATGAGCGGGCACTACCATGCTCGGGTGCTCAGTCCTCGTAACTAGTGATGAGCGGGCACTACCATGCGCGGGTGCTCAGTACTGGTAACTAGTGATGAGCGGGCACTACCATGCTCGGGTGCTCAGTACTCGTAACTAGTGATGAGTGGGCACTACCATGCTCGGGTGCTCAGTACTCGGACCTAGTGATGATCGGGCACTACAATGCTCGGGTGCTCAGTACTGGTAACTAGTGATGAGCGGGCACTACCATGCTCGGGTGCTTAGTACTCGTAACTAGTGATGAGCGGGCACTACCATGCTCGGGGCTCAGTACTGGTAACTAGTGATGAGCGGGCACTACCATGCTCAGGTGCTCAGTACTCGTAATTAGTGATGAGCGGGCACTACCATGCGCGGGTGCTCAGTACTGATAACTAGTGATAACCGGGCACTACCATGCTCGGGTGCTCAGTACTCGTAACTAGTGATGAGTGGGCACTACCATGCTCGGGTGCTCAGTACTCGGACCTAGTGATGAGCGGGCACTACCATGCTCGGGTGCTCAGTACTGGTAACTAGTGATGAGCGGGCACAACCATGCTCGGGTGCTCAGTACTCGTAACTAGTGATGAGCGGGCACTACCATGCTCGGAGCTCAGTACTGGTAACTAGTGATGAGCGGGCACTACCATGCTCAGGTGCTCAGTACTTGTAACTAGTGATGAGCGGGCACTGCCATGCTCAGGTGCTCTGTACTGGTAACTAGTGATGAGCGGGCACTACCATGCTCGGGTGCTCAGTACTGGTAACTAGTGATGAGTGGGCACTACCATGCTCAGGTGCTCTGTACTGGTAACTAGTGATGAGCGGGCACTACCATGCTCGGGTGCTCAGTACTGGTAACTAGTGATGAGCGGGCACTACCATGCTAGGGTGCTCTGTACTCGTAACTAGTGATGAGCGGGCACTACCATGCTCGGGTGCTCGGTACTCGTAACTAGTGATGAGCGGGCACTACCATGCTCAGGTGCTCTGTACTGGTAACTAGTGATGAGCGGGCACTGCCATGCTCGGGTGCTCAGTACTCGTAACTAGTAATGAGCGGGCACTACCATGCTCGGGTGCTCAGTACTGGTAACTAGTGATGAGTGGGCACTACCATGCGTGGGTGCTCAGTACTGGTAACTAGTGATGAGTGGGCACTACCATGCTCAGGTGCTCAGTACTCGTAACTAGTGATGAGCGGGCACTACCATGCGCGGGTGCTCAGTACTGGTAACTAGTGATGAGTGGGCACTACCATGCTCGGGTGCTCAGTACTCGGACCTAGTGATGAGCGGGCACTACCATGCTCGGGTGCTCGGTACTCGTAACTAGTGATGAGCGGGCACTACCATGCTCGGGTGCTCAGTAGTGGTAACTAGTGATGAGCGGGCACTACCATGCTCGGGTGCTCAGTACTGGTAACTAGTGATGAGTGGGCACTACCATGCTCGGGTGCTCAGTACTGGTAACTAGTGATGAGCGGGCACTACCATGCTCGGGTGCTCAGTAGTGGTAACTAGTGATGAGCGGACACTACCATGCTCGGGTGCTCAGTACTGGTAACTAGTGATGAGCGGGCACTACCATGCTCGGGTGCTCAGTACTGGTAACTAGTGATGAGCGGGCACTACCATGCTCGGGTGCTCTGTACTGGTAACTAGTGATGAGCGGGCACTACCATGCTCGGGTGCTCAGTACTAGTAACTAGTGATGAGCGAGCACTACCATGCTCGGGTGCTCTGTACTGGTAACTAGTGATGAGCGGGCACTACCATGCTCAGGTGCTCAGTACTGGTAACTAGTGATGAGCGGGCACTACCATGCTCGGGTGCTCAGTACTAGTAACTAGTGATGAGCGAGCACTACCATGCTCGGGTGCTCTGTACTGGTAACTAGTGATGAGCGGGCACTACCATGCTCAGGTGCTCAGTACTGGTAACTAGTGATGAGCGGGCACTACCATGCTCGGGTGCTCAGTACTGGTAACTAGTGATGAGCGGGCACTACCATGCTCAGGTGCTCAGTACTGGTAACTAGTGATGAGCGGGCACTACCATGCTCGGATGCTCAGTACTCATAACTAGTGATGAGCGGACACTACCATGCTCGGGTGCTCAGTACTGGTAACTAGTGATGAGCGGGCACTACCATGCTCGGGTGCTCAGTACTGGTAACTAGTGATGAGCGGACACTACCATGCTCGGGTGCTCAGTACTGGTAACTAGTGATGAGCGGGCACTACCATGCTCGGGTGCTCGGTACTCGTAACTAGTGATGAGCGGGCACTACCATGCTCGGGTGCTCAGTACTGGTAACTAGTGATGAGCGGGCACTACCATGCTCGGGTGCTCAGTACTGGTAACTAGTGATGAGCGGACACTACCATGCTCGGGTGCTCAGTACTGGTAACTAGTGATGAGCGGGCACTACCATGCTCGGGGCTCAGTACTGGTAACTAGTGATGAGCGGGCACTACCATGGTCAGGTGCTCAGTACTGGTAACTAGTGATGAGCGGCCACTACCATGCTCAGGTGCTCAATACTAGTAACTAGTGATGAGCGGGCACTACCATGCTCGGGTGCTCAGTGCTGGTAACTAGTGATGAGCGGGCACTACCATGGTCAGGTGCTCAGTACTGGTAACTAGTGATGAGCGGCCACTACCATGCTCAGGTGCTCAATACTAGTAACTAGTGATGAGCGGGCACTACCATGCTCGGGTGCTCAGTACTGGTAACTAGTGATGAGCGGGCACTACCATGCTCGGGGCTCAGTACTGGTAACTAGTGATGAGCGGGCACTACCATGCTCGGGTGCTCAGTACTCGTAACTAGTGATGAGCGGCCACTACCATGCTCAGGTGCTCAATACTAGTAACTAGTGATGAGCGGGCACTACCATGCTCGGGTGCTCAGTGCTGGTAACTAGTGATGAGTGGGCACTACCATGCTCAGGTGCTCAGTACTTGTAACTAGTGATGAGCGGGCACTACCATGCTCAGGTGCTCAATACTAGTAACTAGTGATGAGTGGGCACTACCATGCTCGGGTGCTCAGTACTCGGACCTAGTGATGAGCGGGCACTACCATGCTCGGGTGCTCAGTACTGGTAACTAGTGATGAGCGGGCACTACCATGCTCGGGTGCTCAGTACTCGTAACTAGTGATGAGCGGGCACTACCATGCTCGGGGCTCAGTACTGGTAACTAGTGATGAGTGGGCACTACCATGCTCGGGTGCTCAGTACTGGTAACTAGTGATGAGTGGGCACTACCATGCTCAGGTGCTCTGTACTGGTAACTAGTGATGAGCGGGCACTACCATGCTCGGGTGCTCAGTACTGGTAACTAGTGATGAGCGGACACTACCATGCTCAGGTGCTCAGTACTGGTAACTAGTGATGAGCGGGCACTACCATGCTAGGGTGCTCTGTACTCGTAACTAGGGATGAGCGGGCACTACCATGCTCGGGTGCTCGGTATTCGTAACTAGTGATGAGCGGGCACTACCATGCTCAGGTGCTCTGTACTGGTAACTAGTGATGAGCGGGCACTGCCATGCTCGGGTGCTCAGTACTCGTAACTAGTGATGAGCGGGCACTACCATGCTCGGGTGCTCAGTACTGGTAACTAGTGATGAGTGGGCACTACCATGCGCGGGTGCTCAGTACTGGTAACTAGTGATGAGTGGGCACTACCATGCTCGGGTGCTCGGTACTCGTAACTAGTGATGAGCGGGCACTACCATGCTCGGGTGCTCGGTACTGGTAACTACTGATGAGCGGGCACTACCATGCTCAGGTGCTCAGCACTGGTAACTAGTGATGAGCGGACACTACCATGCTCGGGTGCTCAGTACTCGTAACTAGTGATGAGCAGACACTACCATGCTCAGGTGCTCAGTCCTCGTAACTAGTGATGAGCGGGCACTACCATGCGCGGGTGCTCAGTACTGGTAACTGGTGATGAGCGGGCACTACCATGCTCGGGTGCTCAGTACTCGTAACTAGTGATGAGTGGGCACTACCATGCTCGGGTGCTCAGTACTCGGACCTAGTGATGAGCGGGCACTACAATGCTCGGGTGCTCAGTACTGGTAACTAGTGATGAGCGGGCACTACCATGCTCGGGTGCTCAGTACTCGTAACTAGTGATGAGCGGGCACTACCATGCTCGGGGCTCAGTACTGGTAACTAGTGATGAGCGGGCACTACCATGCTCAGGTGCTCAGTACTCGTAACTAGTGATGAGCGGGCACTACCATGCGCGGGTGCTCAGTACTGGTAACTAGTGATGACCGGGCACTACCATGCTCGGGTGCTCAGTACTCGTAACTAGTGATGAGTGGGCACTACCATGCTCGGGTGCTCAGTACTCGGACCTAGTGATGAGCGGGCACTACCATGCTCGGGTGCTCAGTACTGGTAACTAGTGATGAGCGGGCACTACCATGCTCGGGTGCTCAGTACTCGTAACTAGTGATGAGCGGGCACTACCATGCTCGGGGCTCAGTACTGGTAACTAGTGATGAGCGGGCACTACCATGCTCAGGTGCTCAGTACTTGTAACTAGTGATGAGCGTGCACTACAATGCTCAGGTGCTCTGTACTGGTAACTAGTGATGAGCGGGCACTACCATGCTCGGGTGCTCAGTACTGGTAACTAGTGATGAGTGGGCACTACCATGCTCAGGTGCTCTGTACTGGTAACTAGTGATGAGCGGGCACTACCATGCTCGGGTGCTCAGTACTGGTAACTAGTGATGAGCGGACACTACCATGCTCAGGTGCTCTGTACTGGTAACTAGTGATGAGCGGGCACTACCATGCTCGGGTGCTCGGTACTCGTAACTAGTGATGAGCGGGCACTACCATGCTCAGGTGCTCTGTACTGGTAACTAGTGATGAGCGGGCACTGCCATGCTCGCGTGCTCAGTACTCGTAACTAGTGATGAGCGGGCACTACCATGCTCAGGTGCTCTGTACTGGTAACTAGTGATGAGCGGGCACTGCCATGCTCGCGTGCTCAGTACTCGTAACTAGTGATGAGCGGGCACTACCATGCTCGGGTGCTCAGTACTGGTAACTAGTGATGAGTGGGCACTACCATGCGCGGGTGCTCAGTACTGGTAACTAGTGATGAGTGGGCACTACCATGCTCAGGTGCTCAGTACTCGTAACTAGTGATGAGCGGGCACTACCATGCGCGGGTGCTCAGTACTGGTAACTAGTGATGAGCGGGCACTACCATGCTCGGGTGCTCAGTACTCGTAACTAGTGATGAGTGGGCACTACCATGCTCGGGTGCTCAGTACTCGGACCTAGTGATGAGCGGGCACTACCATGCTCGGGTGCTCAGTACTGGTAACTAGTGATGAACGGGCACTACCATGCTCGGGTGCTCGGTACTCGTAACTAGTGATGAGCGGGCACTACCATGCTCGGGTGCTCAGTAGTGGTAACTAGTGATGAGCGGGCACTACCATGCTCGGGTGCTCAGTACTGGTAACTAGTGATGAGTGGGCACTACCATGCTCGGGTGCTCAGTACTGGTAACTAGTGATGAGCGGGCACTACCATGCTCGGGTGCTCAGTACTGGTAACTAGTGATGAGCGGGCACTACCATGCTCGGGTGCTCAGTACTGGTAACTAGTGATGAGCGGACACTACCATGCTCGGGTGCTCAGTACTGGTAACTAGTGATGAGCGGGCACTACCATGCTCGGGTGCTCGGTACTCGTAACTAGTGATGAGCGGGCACTACCATGCTCGGGTGCTCAGTACTGGTAACTAGTGATGAGCGGGCACTACCATGCTCGGGTGCTCAGTACTGGTAACTAGTGATGAGCGGACACTACCATGCTCGGGTGCTCAGTACTGGTAACTAGTGATGAGCGGGCACTACCATGCTCGGGGCTCAGTACTGGTAACTAGTGATGAGCGGGCACTACCATGGTCAGGTGCTCAGTACTGGTAACTAGTGATGAGCGGCCACTACCATGCTCAGGTGCTCAATACTAGTAACTAGTGATGAGCGGGCACTACCATGCTCGGGTGCTCAGTGCTGGTAACTAGTGATGAGCGGGCACTACCATGGTCAGGTGCTCAGTACTGGTAACTAGTGATGAGCGGCCACTACCATGCTCAGGTGCTCAATACTAGTAACTAGTGATGAGCGGGCACTACCATGCTCGGGTGCTCAGTACTGGTAACTAGTGATGAGCGGGCACTACCATGCTCGGGGCTCAGTACTGGTAACTAGTGATGAGCGGGCACTACCATGCTCGGGTGCTCAGTACTCGTAACTAGTGATGAGCGGCCACTACCATGCTCAGGTGCTCAATACTAGTAACTAGTGATGAGCGGGCACTACCATGCTCGGGTGCTCAGTGCTGGTAACTAGTGATGAGTGGGCACTACCATGCTCAGGTGCTCAGTACTTGTAACTAGTGATGAGCGGGCACTACCATGCTCAGGTGCTCAATACTAGTAACTAGTGATGAGTGGGCACTACCATGCTCGGGTGCTCAGTACTCGGACCTAGTGATGAGCGGGCACTACCATGCTCGGGTGCTCAGTACTGGTAACTAGTGATGAGCGGGCACTACCATGCTCGGGTGCTCAGTACTCGTAACTAGTGATGAGCGGGCACTACCATGCTCGGGGCTCAGTACTGGTAACTAGTGATGAGTGGGCACTACCATGCTCGGGTGCTCAGTACTGGTAACTAGTGATGAGTGGGCACTACCATGCTCAGGTGCTCTGTACTGGTAACTAGTGATGAGCGGGCACTACCATGCTCGGGTGCTCAGTACTGGTAACTAGTGATGAGCGGACACTACCATGCTCAGGTGCTCAGTACTGGTAACTAGTGATGAGCGGGCACTACCATGCTAGGGTGCTCTGTACTCGTAACTAGGGATGAGCGGGCACTACCATGCTCGGGTGCTCGGTATTCGTAACTAGTGATGAGCGGGCACTACCATGCTCAGGTGCTCTGTACTGGTAACTAGTGATGAGCGGGCACTGCCATGCTCGGGTGCTCAGTACTCGTAACTAGTGATGAGCGGGCACTACCATGCTCGGGTGCTCAGTACTGGTAACTAGTGATGAGTGGGCACTACCATGCGCGGGTGCTCAGTACTGGTAACTAGTGATGAGTGGGCACTACCATGCTCGGGTGCTCGGTACTCGTAACTAGTGATGAGCGGGCACTACCATGCTCGGGTGCTCGGTACTGGTAACTACTGATGAGCGGGCACTACCATGCTCAGGTGCTCAGCACTGGTAACTAGTGATGAGCGGACACTACCATGCTCGGGTGCTCAGTACTCGTAACTAGTGATGAGCAGACACTACCATGCTCAGGTGCTCAGTCCTCGTAACTAGTGATGAGCGGGCACTACCATGCGCGGGTGCTCAGTACTGGTAACTGGTGATGAGCGGGCACTACCATGCTCGGGTGCTCAGTACTCGTAACTAGTGATGAGTGGGCACTACCATGCTCGGGTGCTCAGTACTCGGACCTAGTGATGAGCGGGCACTACAATGCTCGGGTGCTCAGTACTGGTAACTAGTGATGAGCGGGCACTACCATGCTCGGGTGCTCAGTACTCGTAACTAGTGATGAGCGGGCACTACCATGCTCGGGGCTCAGTACTGGTAACTAGTGATGAGCGGGCACTACCATGCTCAGGTGCTCAGTACTCGTAACTAGTGATGAGCGGGCACTACCATGCGCGGGTGCTCAGTACTGGTAACTAGTGATGACCGGGCACTACCATGCTCGGGTGCTCAGTACTCGTAACTAGTGATGAGTGGGCACTACCATGCTCGGGTGCTCAGTACTCGGACCTAGTGATGAGCGGGCACTACCATGCTCGGGTGCTCAGTACTGGTAACTAGTGATGAGCGGGCACTACCATGCTCGGGTGCTCAGTACTCGTAACTAGTGATGAGCGGGCACTACCATGCTCGGGGCTCAGTACTGGTAACTAGTGATGAGCGGGCACTACCATGCTCAGGTGCTCAGTACTTGTAACTAGTGATGAGCGTGCACTACAATGCTCAGGTGCTCTGTACTGGTAACTAGTGATGAGCGGGCACTACCATGCTCGGGTGCTCAGTACTGGTAACTAGTGATGAGCGGGCACTACCATGCTCAGGTGCTCAGTACTGGTAACTAGTGATGAGCGGGCACTACCATGCTCGGGTGCTCAGTACTGGTAACTAGTGATGAGCGGGCACTACCATGCTCAGGTGCTCAGTACTGGTAACTAGTGATGAGCGGGCACTACCATGCTCGGATGCTCAGTACTCATAACTAGTGATGAGCGGACACTACCATGCTCGGGTGCTCAGTACTGGTAACTAGTGATGAGCGGGCACTACCATGCTCGGGTGCTCAGTACTGGTAACTAGTGATGAGCGGACACTACCATGCTCGGGTGCTCAGTACTGGTAACTAGTGATGAGCGGGCACTACCATGCTCGGGTGCTCGGTACTCGTAACTAGTGATGAGCGGGCACTACCATGCTCGGGTGCTCAGTACTGGTAACTAGTGATGAGCGGGCACTACCATGCTCGGGTGCTCAGTACTGGTAACTAGTGATGAGCGGGCACTACCATGCTCGGGTGCTCAGTACTGGTAACTAGTGATGAGCGGGCACTACCATGCTCGGGTGCTCAGTACTCGTAACTAGTGATGAGTGGGCACTACCATGCTCGGGTGCTCAGTACTCGGACCTAGTGATGAGCGGGCACTACCATGCTCGGGTGCTCAGTACTGGTAACTAGTGATGAACGGGCACTACCATGCTCGGGTGCTCGGTACTCGTAACTAGTGATGAGCGGGCACTACCATGCTCGGGTGCTCAGTAGTGGTAACTAGTGATGAGCGGGCACTACCATGCTCGGGTGCTCAGTACTGGTAACTAGTGATGAGTGGGCACTACCATGCTCGGGTGCTCAGTACTGGTAACTAGTGATGAGCGGGCACTACCATGCTCGGGTGCTCAGTAGTGGTAACTAGTGATGAGCGGACACTACCATGCTCGGGTGCTCAGTACTGGTAACTAGTGATGAGCGGGCACTACCATGCTCGGGTGCTCAGTACTGGTAACTAGTGATGAGCGGGCACTACCATGCTCGGGTGCTCTGTACTGGTAACTAGTGATGAGCGGGCACTACCATGCTCGGGTGCTCAGTACTAGTAACTAGTGATGAGCGAGCACTACCATGCTCGGGTGCTCTGTACTGGTAACTAGTGATGAGCGGGCACTACCATGCTCAGGTGCTCAGTACTGGTAACTAGTGATGAGCGGGCACTACCATGCTCGGGTGCTCAGTACTCATAACTAGTGATGAGCGGACACTACCATGCTCGGGTGCTCAGTACTGGTAACTAGTGATGAGCGGGCACTACCATGCTCAGGTGCTCAGTACTGGTAACTAGTGATGAGTGGGCACTACCATGCTCGGGTGCTCAGTACTGGTAACTAGTGATGAGCGGGCACTACCATGCTCGGGTGCTCAGTACTGGTAACTAGTGATGAGCGGACACTACCATGCTCGGGTGCTCAGTACTGGTAACTAGTGATGAGCGGGCACTACCATGCTCGGGTGCTCGGTACTCGTAACTAGTGATGAGCGGGCACTACCATGCTCGGGTGCTCAGTACTGGTAACTAGTGATGAGCGGGCACTACCATGCTCGGGTGCTCAGTACTGGTAACTAGTGATGAGCGGACACTACCATGCTCGGGTGCTCAGTACTGGTAACTAGTGATGAGCGGGCACTACCATGCTCAGGTGCTCAGTACTGGTAACTAGTGATGAGCGGGCACTACCATGCTCGGGTGCTCAGTACTCATAACTAGTGATGAGCGGGCACTACCATGCTCGGGTGCTCAGTACTGGTAAGTAGTGATGAGCGGGCACTACCATGCTCAGGTGCTCAGTACTGGTAACTAGTGATGAGTGGGCACTACCATGCTCGGGTGCTCAGTACTGGTAACTAGTGATGAGCGGGCACTACCATGCTCGGGTGCTCAGTACTGGTAACTAGTGATGAGCGGACACTACCATGCTCGGGTGCTCAGTACTGGTAACTAGTGATGAGCGGGCACTACCATGCTCGGGTGCTCGGTACTCGTAACTAGTGATGAGCGGGCACTACCATGCTCGGGTGCTCAGTACTGGTAACTAGTGATGAGCGGGCACTACCATGCTCGGGTGCTCAGTACTGGTAACTAGTGATGAGCGGACACTACCATGCTCGGGTGCTCAGTACTGGTAACTAGTGATGAGCGGGCACTACCATGCTCGGGGCTCAGTACTGGTAACTAGTGATGAGCGGGCACTACCATGCTCGGGTGCTCAGTACTGGTAACTAGTGATGAGCGGGCACTACCATGGTCAGGTGCTCAGTACTCGTAACTAGTGATGAGCGGCCACTACCATGCTCGGGTGCTCAGTGCTGGTAACTAGTGATGAGCGGGCACTACCATGCTCAGGTGCTCAGTACTTGTAACTAGTGATGAGCGGGCACTACCATGCTCAGGTGCTCAATACTAGTAACTAGTGATGAGTGGGCACTACCATGCTCAGGTGCTCAGTACTGGTAACTAGTGATGAGTGGGCACTACCATGCTCAGGTGCTCTGTACTGGTAACTAGTGATGAGCGGGCACTACCATGCGCGGGTGCTCAGTACTGGTAACTAGTGATGAGCGGACACTACCATGCTCAGGTGCTCAGTACTGGTAACTAGTGATGAGCGGGCACTACCATGCTAGGGTGCTCTGTACTCGTAACTAGTGATGAGCGGGCACTACCATGCTCGGGTGCTCGGTACTCGTAACTAGTGATGAGCGGGCACTACCATGCTCAGGTGCTCTGTACTGGTAACTAGTGATGAGCGGGCACTGCCATGCTCGGGTGCTCAGTACTCGTAACTAGTGATGAGCGGGCACTACCATGCTCGGGTGCTCAGTACTGGTAACTAGTGATGAGTGGGCACTACCATGCGCGGGTGCTCAGTACTGGTAACTAGTGATGAGTGGGCACTACCATGCTCGGGTGCTCGGTACTCGTAACTAGTGATGAGCGGGCACTACCATGCTCGGGTGCTCGGTACTGGTAACTAGTGATGAGCTGGCACTACCATGCTCAGGTGCTCAGTACTGGTAACTAGTGATGAGCGGACACTACCATGCTCGGGTGCTCAGTACTCGTAACTAGTGATGAGCGGGCACTACCATGCTCGGGTGCTCAGTACTCGTAACTAGTGATGAGTGGGCACTACCATGCTCGGGTGCTCAGTACTCGGACCTAGTGATGAGCGGGCACTACAATGCTCGGGTGCTCAGTACTGGTAACTAGTGATGAGCGGGCACTACCATGCTCGGGTACTCAGTACTCGTAACTAGTGATGAGCGGGCACTACCATGCTCAGGTGCTCAGTACTCGTAACTAGTGATGAGCGGGCACTACCATGCTCGGGGCTCAGTACTGGTAACTAGTGATGAGCGGGCACTACCATGCTCAGGTGCTCAGTACTCGTAACTAGTGATGAGCGGGCACTACCATGCTCGGGGCTCAGTACTGGTAACTAGTGATGAGCGGGCACTACCATGCTCGGGTGCTCAGTACTCGTAACTAGTGATGAGCGGGCACTACCATGCTCGGGGCTCAGTACTGGTAACTAGTGATGAGCGGGCACTACCATGCTCAGGTGCTCAGTACTCGTAACTAGTGATGAGCGGGCACTACCATGCGCGGGTGCTCAGTACTGGTAACTAGTGATGACCGGGCACTACCATGCTCGGGTGCTCAGTACTCGTAACTAGTGATGAGTGGGCACTACCATGCTCGGGTGCTCAGTACTCGGACCTAGTGATGAGCGGGCACTACCATGCTCGGGTGCTCAGTACTGGTAACTAGTGATGAGCGGGCACTACCATGCTCGGGTGCTCAGTACTCGTAACTAGTGATGAGCGGGCACTACCATGCTCGGGGCTCAGTACTGGTAACTAGTGATGAGCGGGCACTACCATGCTCAGGTGCTCAGTACTTGTAACTAGTGATGAGCGGGCACTACAATGCTCAGGTGCTCTGTACTGGTAACTAGTGATGAGCGAGCACTACCATGCTCGGGTGCTCAGTACTGGTAACTAGTGATGAGTGGGCACTACCATGCTCAGGTGCTCTGTACTGGTAACTAGTGATGAGCGGGCACTACCATGCTCGGGTGCTCAGTACTGGTAACTAGTGATGAGCGGGCACTACCATGCTCAGGTGCTCAGTACTGGTAACTAGTGATGAGCGGGCACTACCATGCTAGGGTGCTCTGTACTCGTAACTAGTGATGAGCGGGCACTACCATGCTCGGGTGCTCGGTACTCGTAACTAGTGATGAGCGGGCACTACCATGCTCAGGTGCTCTGTACTGGTAACTAGTGATTAGCGGGCACTGCCATGCTCGGGTGCTCAGTACTCGTAACTAGTGATGAGCGGGCACTACCATGCTCGGGTGCTCAGTACTGGTAACTAGTGATGAGTGGGCACTACCATGCGCGGGTGCTCAGTACTGGTAACTAGTGATGAGTGGGCACTACCATGCTCAGGTGCTCAGTACTCGTAACTAGTGATGAGCGGGCACTACCATGCGCGGGTGCTCAGTACTGGTAACTAGTGATGAGCGGGCACTACCATGCTCGGGTGCTCAGTACTCGTAACTAGTGATGAGTGGGCACTACCATGCTCGGGTGCTCAGTACTCGGACCTAGTGATGAGCGGGCACTACCATGCTCGGGTGCTCAGTACTGGTAACTAGTGATGAACGGGCACTACCATGCTCGGGTGCTCGGTACTCGTAACTAGTGATGAGCGGGCACTACCATGCTCGGGTGCTCAGTAGTGGTAACTAGTGATGAGCGGGCACTACCATGCTCGGGTGCTCAGTACTGGTAACTAGTGATGAGTGGGCACTACCATGCTCGGGTGCTCAGTACTGGTAACTAGTGATGAGCGGGCACTACCATGCTCGGGTGCTCAGTAGTGGTAACTAGTGATGAGCGGACACTACCATGCTCGGGTGCTCAGTACTGGTAACTAGTGATGAGCGGGCACTACCATGCTCGGGTGCTCAGTACTGGTAACTAGTGATGAGCGGGCACTACCATGCTCGGGTGCTCTTTACTCGTAACTAGTGATGAGCGGGCACTACCATGCTCGGGTGCTCAGTACTAGTAACTAGTGATGAGCGAGCACTACCATGCTCGGGTGCTCTGTACTGGTAACTAGTGATGAGCGGGCACTACCATGCTCAGGTGCTCAGTACTGGTAACTAGTGATGAGCGGGCACTACCATGCTCGGGTGCTCAGTACTAGTAACTAGTGATGAGCGAGCACTACCATGCTCGGGTGCTCTGTACTGGTAACTAGTGATGAGCGGGCACTACCATGCTCAGGTGCTCAGTACTGGTAACTAGTGATGAGCGGGCACTACCATGCTCAGGTGCTCAGTACTGGTAACTAGTGATGAGCGGGCACTACCATGCTCGGGTGCTCAGTACTCATAACTAGTGATGAGCGGACACTACCATGCTCAGGTGCTCAGTACTGGTAACTAGTGATGAGTGGGCACTACCATGCTCGGGTGCTCAGTACTGGTAACTAGTGATGAGCGGGCACTACCATGCTCGGGTGCTCAGTACTGGTAACTAGTGATGAGCGGACACTACCATGCTCGGGTGCTCAGTACTGGTAACTAGTGATGAGCGGGCACTACCATGCTCGGGTGCTCGGTACTCGTAACTAGTGATGAGCGGGCACTACCATGCTCGGGTGCTCAGTACTGGTAACTAGTGATGAGCGGGCACTACCATGCTCGGGTGCTCAGTACTGGTAAGTAGTGATGAGCGGACACTACCATGCTCGGGTGCTCAGTACTGGTAACTAGTGATGAGCGGGCACTACCATGCTCGGGGCTCAGTAGTGGTAACTAGTGATGAGCGGGCACTACCATGGTCAGGTGCTCAGTACTCGTAACTAGTGATGAGCGGCCACTACCATGCTCGGGTGCTCAGTGCTGGTAACTAGTGATGAGCGGGCACTACCATGCTCAGGTGCTCAATACTAGTAACTAGTGATGAGTGGGCACTACCATGCTCAGGTGCTCAGTACTGGTAACTAGTGATGAGTGGGCACTACCATGCTCGGGTGCTCAGTACTGGTAACTAGTGATGAGCGGGCACTACCATGCTCAGGTGCTCAATACTAGTAACTAGTGATGAGTGGGCACTACCATGCTCGGGTGCTCAGTACTGGTAACTATATATATATATATATATATATATATATATATATATATATATATATATATATATATAATAAAATCCTCAGGTGACGGCTGTGTAATACAGCCTGTACCAATATTGTATGGAAGGACTCAGCTCCTGAACCCGCTCTATATAGTGATGGCATTTACTTCCTTTTGCTCACTGGTTAAATAACTCTCTTAGAACTGATGAGGCTGTTGTACTTTCTTTGAAAATCCGTATAAAAGTAGCTGAGTAATCCCTTTTGACTAGCCATGATATTAAAAAAATTAAAGCTGATGCCAAATTCACAAAATGCTAATTTTAATAACAGGATCAAACAGGCATGGATTTTCAAAGTAAGTACACCAGCCTCATCTGGTCTAAGAGCCTATTTCTTAATCTATACAGTTTGTATTGTGAAATCTGGTGATGGCATTTGCTTCCTTTTCATCACTGATTAAATAACTCTCTTAGAACTGATGAGGCTGTTGTACTTTCTTTGAAAAGCCACATACAAATAGCTGTGTAATCCTTTTTGACTATTGATGATACTAAACAAAAAAGCTAAAGCCAAACTCATAAAATGCTCAGTATAACATCAGAATTGTACAGTCATTCAGGCATGGATTTTCAAAGTAAGTACACCAGCCTCATCTGGTCTAAGAGATCTATTTACTAATGTGTACAGTTTGCATTTTAAATCTGGTGATGGCATTTGCTTCCTTTTCATCACTGATTAAATCACTGATTAAATAACTCTTTTAGAACTGATGAGGCTGTTGTACTTTCTTTGAAAACCTGCATAAAAATAGCTGTGTAATCCATTTTGACTATTGATGATACTAAAAAAAAAAGCTGAAGCCAAACTCATAAAATGCTTGGTTTATTATCAGGATCATACAGTCATTCAGGCATGGATTTTCAAAGTAAGTACACCATTCTCTTCTGGTCTAATAGCCTATTTCCCCAATGTACACAGTTTGTATTGTGAAATCTGTTGATGGCATTTGCCTCCTTTTAATCACTGATTAAATAACTCTCTTAGATCTGATGAGGCTGTTGTACTTTCTTTGAAAAGCCACATAAAAATAGCTGTGTAATCCTTTTTGACTATCCATGATATTAAAGAAAGCTAAATCAAACTCATAAAATGCTCAGTATAATGTCAGAATTGTACAGTCATTCAGGCATGGATTTTCAAAGTAAGTACACCGGCCTCATCTGGTCTAAGAGATCTATTTACTAATGTGTACAGTTTGTATTTTAAATCTGGTGATGGCATTTGCTTCCTTTTCATCACTGATTAAATCACTGATTAAATAACTCTTTTAGAACTGATGAGGCTGTTGTACTTTCTTTGAAAACCTGCATAAAAATAGCTGTGTAATCCATTTTGACTATTGATGATACTAAAAAAAAAAAGCTGAAGCCAAACTCATAAAATGCTTGGTTTATTATCAGGATCATACAGTCATTCAGGCATGGATTTTCAAAGTAAGTACACCATTCTCTTCTGGTCTAAGAGCCTATTTCCCCAATGTACACAGTTTGTATTGTGAAATCTGTTGATGGCATTTGCCTCCTTTTAATCACTGATTAAATAACTCTCTTAGAACTGATGAGGCTGTTGTACTTTCTTTGAAAAGCCACATACAAATAGCTGTGTAATCCATTTTGACTATTGATGATACTAATCAAAAAAGCTAAAGCCAAACTCATAAAATGCTCAGTATAACATCAGAATTGTACAGTCATTCAGGCATGGATTTTCAAAGTAAGTACACCGGCCTCATCTGGTCTAAGAGATCTATTTACTAATGTGTACAGTTTGTATTTTAAATCTGGTGATGGCATTTGCTTCCTTTTCATCACTGATTAAATCACTGATTAAATAACTCTTTTAGAGCTGATGAGGCTGTTGTACTTTCTTTGAAAATCCGCATAAAAATAGCTGTGTAATCCATTTTGACTATTGATGACACTCAAAAAAAAAAAAAAGCTAAAGCCGAACACATAAAACGCTCAGTTTATTATCAGGATCATACAGTCATTCAGGCATGGATTTTCAAAGTAAGTACACCAGCCTCATCTGGTCTAAGAGATCTATTTACTAATGTGTACAGTTTGTATTTTAAATCTGGTGATGGCATTTGCTTCCTTTTCATCACTGATTAAATCACTGATTAAATAACTCTTTTAGAACTGATGAGGCTGTTGTACTTTCTTTGAAAACCTGCATAAAACCTGCTATGTAATCCATTTTGACTATTGATGATACTAAAAAAAAAAAAAAAGCTAAAGCCGAACACATAAAATGCTCAGTTTAATATCAGGATCATACAGTCATTCAGTAATGGATTTTCAAAGTAAGTACACCAACCTCATCTGGTCTAAGAGCCTATTTCCTAATATATACAGTTTGTATTGTGAAATCTGGTGACAGATCCTCTTTAGCTTCTCCTTACCTAGACAGAGAGAGATCCTGCGCATGCGCGGCCACGTTCCTGCATCGTCAGGTACCAATGATGTATGGATGGGCTCAGCTCCTGAACCCGCTCTATATAGTGATGACATTTGCTTCCTTTTCATCACTGATTAAATAACTCTCTTAGACCTGATGAGGCTGTTGTACTTTCTTTGAAAATCCACATAGAAATAGCAGTGTAATTCATTTTGACTATTGATGATACTAAACATAAGCTAAAGCCGAACTGATAAAATGCTCAGTATAATATCAGAATTGTACAGTCATTCAGGCATTGAATTTCAAAGTAAGTACACCAGCCTCATCTGGTCTAAGAGCCTATTTCCTAATATATACAGTTTGTATTGTGAAATCTGGTGACAGATCCTCTTTAGCTTCTACTTACCTAGACAGAGAGGGATTCTGCGCATGCGCGGCCACGTTCCTGCATCGTCAGGTGGAGGTCCCAGCTGTTAGACAGCCACCCATCACACTTTTATGGCTCGTCTAATTAGTAAACCCCTTTATGCTCAGTAATCAGAGATTTAAATGATGTTTGACTTGCAAAATATCAGAGAATCGTAATTTCCCCTTCAGTAGGGCCATCAAATTGAGGTATCGCGGCTTAATTGCTACAATGTGTTAGATTAGTAGTAATTACAATTACATAGTGTATCTGCATGTACATACATACATTAATTAATCCAGACATTAAAAGCGAAGCGCGCTGATAAAAATGGCCGGAATTCATCATTTTTGTTTCACCTTCCTTCTATTCGATGGGAAAAACATACGGACTTAGATGATGTGCGACACGAAGGGAAATAGGGACGTGCACCCATCTGTCTATACCAGGCGTAGAGCAAAAAAAGGGGGTGTGAGTACATTACATAGCAGAAACCGAATTTTTACAGTACTTTTAAACCTCCTATTAGAACCACATGCACATTTGACTACTTTTGCAAACTTTATAACCATCACTTTTGCGCCAATCAGGTGCATTTCCTCCCGCCATTGGAGCTCTCGGTGTGGACGGGGGCGCGGGACTAGTAAAAACAATAAAAAGTAATAAAAAAAAGTTTTTAAAAAATATGTAAAAACTAAATAAAACAAACACAAACAACAAAAGTTCAAATCAGACCCTCTTTTGCCCCAATGAAAATAAAACAATAATAATAATAATAATAATAATAGACATATTTGGTATCGCCGAAAGGTCCGATCTTTGAAAATAAAAGTGAATTTTTAAGAAAAAAAAAAGAAAAAAAACAAAAACAAGTTCAAATCACCCCCCTTTTGCCCCATCGAAAATAAAATAATAATAATAAGAATAACAAAAAAATAAACATATTTGATATCGCCGAGTTCAGAAAGGTCCGAGCTATCAAAATAAGAGTAAAAAGAAATGTAAAAAAAAAATCAATGCACTCCCTTTTTGCCCCATTGAAAATAATAATAATAATAATAATAATAATAATAATAATAATAATAATAGAGACATATTTGGTGTTGCCAAGTTCAGAAAGGCCCGAGCTATCAAAATAGAAGAAAAATAAAAAAAAATGTAAAAAATAAAAAAAGACCAAAAGTTCAAATCAGCCCCCTTTTTCCCCATTGAAAGTAAAATAATGATAATAATGATAATAATGATAATAATAGTAAATTAAAATTAAAAAAATGGAAAAAATAAAAAAAGTTCAAATCAGCCCCCTTTTGCCCCATTGAAAGTAAAATAATGATAATAATGATAATAATAGTAAAGTAAAATAAAAAAAAATGGAAAAAATAAAAAAAGTTCAAATCAGCCCCCTTTTGCCCCATTGAAAGTAAAATAATGATATTAATCATGATATTAATCATAATTATAATCATAATAATAATAATAATAAAGACATATTTGGTGTCGCCAGGTTCAGAAAGGTCCGAGCTATCAAAATAAAAGTAAAATAAAAAAAAAGTAAAAAAATGAAAAAAAAACAAAAGTTCAAATCACCCCCCTTTTGCCCTATTGAAAATAAAACAATAATGCTAATAATAATGCTAATAATAATTAATAGTAGAAACATATTTTATATCACCGAGTTCAGAAATGTCCAATCTATGAAAATAAAACAAAAAAAGTTTTAAAAAATATGTTTTAAAAATAATAATAATAATAATAATAATAATAATAATAATAATAATAATAATAATAATAGAGACATATTTGGTGTCACCAAGTTTAGAAAGGCCCAGGCTATCAAAATAAAAGTAAAATAAAAAAAATGAAAAAAAAGTTCAAATCCCCCCCTTTTACACCATTGAAAGTAAAATAATAATAATAATAATAATAATAATAATAATAATAGAGACATATTTGTTGTTGCCAGGTTCAGAAAGGGCAAGCTATCAAATAAAAGTAAAATAAAAAAAAAGTAATAAATGAAAAAAAAAAAAAAAAGTTCAAATCACCCCCCTTTTGCCCCATTGAAAATAAAATAATAATAATAATAAGAATAATAATAAGAATAAAAATAAGAATAAGAATAATAACATATTTGGTATTGCCAAGTTCAGGACTGTCCGATCTATCAAAATAAAAGTAAAGAAAAAGTTTTTAAAAATATGTAAAAAATAAAACAAAACACAAGTTCAAATCACTCTTTTGCCCTATTGAAAATAAAACAATAATGATGCTAATAATAATAATAATAATAATAATAATAATTAATAGTAGAAACATATTTGGTATCACCGAGTTCAGAAATGTCCGATCTATGAAAATAAAACAAAACAAAAGTTTTAAAAAATATGGAAAAAATTAAAAAAAACACAAAAGTTCAAATCACTCCCCTTTTGCCACATTGAAAATAAAATATATAATAATAATAATAATAATAATAATAATAATAATAATAATAATAATAATAATAGAAACATATTTGGTATTGCCGAGTTCAGAAATGTCCAATCTATAAAAATAAAAAATAAATTAATTTGATCAGTAATGGAAAAAAGTTAAAAACGCCAAAATTAATTTTTTTTGGTTGCCGCAACATTATAATAAAATGCAAAAACAGGCGATCAAAACATCACATCTGCCCAAAAATGATATCATTAAAAACATCAGCTCAAGATGCAAAAAATAAGCCATCACTGAGCCCCAAATACTGAAATATAAGAACATTTTCAGTCTCTGAAAATGGCGCCAAAAACGCAATTCTTTTTTTTTTTTTTGCAAATTTCTGAATTTTTTTTGACCACATAAAAAAATAAAAAATAACCTATACATGCTTGGTATCTACGAACTCGTACTGATCTGTGGAATCATAATGCCAGGTCACTTTTACCATATAGTGAACATGGTAAATGATGGCTTTTGGAAGAAGGGGACGGAAAAATGAAATCGAAAAATCACCCGGGGGGGGGTGGAGGATTAAAAGGATTGTCATAACTTGCTGATTACTGGAGGTCTGACCAGTGGGGCTACCAAAATCCCAAGAAATGCCCTTTCACTCCTTCAGATTAAAGCAGTGGCCATGCGTTGACTTCACCATACCATTCATTGTCTATAGGACTCCCAGAGATACGGGGCTCTCATAGACAATGAATGGGGCAGAGATACACATGTACAGACATTGCTTCATTCTAAAGGGGCATTATAGAACCTTGATCTTTGGATTTATGAGCGTCCCAGTGGTTGCACCCTCAACCATTAGCCTCTTTTTTGAATAGGTGACACATTTGGAACAGCCCCTTCATCTGTGGGTCAACCAAGAGGACAAGACACCACATGGGTTTGGTGACAATGGACACACGAGATGCCCCCATTGAACTCCCAGTTTGGCTTTTGTGATGGCCAGCTGCTCTATTATCCAATCTACTCTACCGGATTGATCTCTGTTGTTTGACCCTTGGATCCCCTCTTGGACTCTTTGACTTCTTCTTGGCCTAACATCTCTGTCTGATCTCTCAGATATTACTTTGCCTACTTTTTTACTCCAATTTTGTAATTATCTGACCCGTCTTGAAATAGTTATTTTTTTCAACCAGCAGCTACTCCGTGGACACAACACAAGTGCCCCTAGTGGTTGATGGATGAACACTCGGAAATTGCTAAGTCCTAAGACTTTCCAAGGATGCCTATTCGGAGTTCATGGATATCATTACCAGTTTTTCAGGTAGTTTTTCTTTCTCTACAGTTTTAGATTTAATATCAAGCTCCTCTCTTCTCTGTAGTCCTTGGATTAAAGATATCCTAGGTTCTTTCTGCAGAAAATCTGATACGAGTGGACATAAATTCTATCATCCCTCAACTTCTGTTTTTGTAGCAAAATTTGGAGCAACGCAAAATTATACTAAGCACTTGACAATTGTAACGGCACAGACTAGGGACAGTCCAGCGTGAGCCAAAACACACAACGACAAGGGTAACACCACGACAAAGAAGGGGTACTCCGTGGGCACTTTAATAATGAAGGGCCCTAGGACTAGCGAGAGGGAAAATGGACACCTCCACCACTTACCTGCCTCTGTATTCTGCCCTCCTAGCCAGTCCCTATACAGTTTCCTCACCTGTCGCCGAACTGGAACCTGAAGCCCTCAGAGACCCTACTATAGTTCTGGCTAGTGAGTGGGTAGGTGAAGGATGCTAGCCCCACCGCTGAACTAAAACTACACACCAGGGAAGGAAGACAGACAGACGGGGTGTCACGGTTCTGATGCGAGGATTATTTTGAGGTGTTATGTTCTGCCCTGTTCTGCTGCAGAGCCGATACTTGCTGTTTCTTCCTGCAGAGCCTTTTGCAGATTGGAGGTTCTGCTATTTGTCTTCAACACCTATGGATGGGTTGTCTCTCAGTCTCTGGGTTCTATGCTGGTCCTGGGAGGTGCATAAGCAAATGCACCTCCTTCCTGGTGATTGCTCTGCTTTATTAGGGAGCATGCCCATGCAGGAAGATAGTGTTTAGTGATCCCGTAGTGTTTAGTGATCTGATCTTGGCTCTCGACTCTGCACTGTTGTTGACTCTTCTCTACCTGTCTCCTTTTTTTGTCATTGCCTCCTTGCTACTGACCTCGGACCTCCTTTTGACCACGTCCCTGCCTGCTCCCTGTATCCTGTACACACTCTCCCGGAACCTGACCCTCGGTTTGTATCTTGACCTCGTCTCTGTCTGCTCCCAGTGTCCTGTCGTTTCCTCCTGGCTACTGACCTCTGACCTCCTCCTGACCACATCGCCACCTGCTTCCTGTATCCTTTACACACTGTCCTGGAATTCTGACCCTGGGCTTGTATCTTGACCTTGTCTCTGTCTGCTGCCAGTGTCCTGTCGTTTCCTCCTGGCTACTGACCTCTGACCTCCTCCTGACCACATCCCCACCTGCTTCCTGTATCCTTTACACACTGTCCTGGAATCCTGACCCTGGGCTTGTATCTTGACCTTGTCTCTGTCTGCTCCCAGTGTCCTGTCGTTACCTCCTGGCTACTGACCTCTGACCTCCTCCTGACCACATCCCCACCTGCTTCCTGTATCCTTTACACACTGTCCTGGAATCCTGAACCTGGGCTTGTATCTTGACCTTGTCTCTGTCTGCTCCCAGTGTCTTGTCGTTACTTCCTGGCTACTGACCTCTGACCTCCTCCTGACCACATCCCCACCTGCTTCCTGTATCCTTTACACACTGTCCTGGAATCCTGACCCTGGGCTTGTATCTTGACCTTGTCTCTGTCTGCTCCCAGTGTCTTGTCGTTACCTCCTGGCTTCTGACCTCAGCTTGTCTGACTACATCTCCGTTCACTGCACACAAGTGTGTCTAGCGCCACCTAGTGATGGACATCACAGAGGGATCACAACAACAGAAAGACTGCAGCCACGATAGCAACTACAAAAGAGGGATTCAGCAGCTCCTTCCACCTCAAGGACCATCATCCAAATGGTAAAGAGAATAACCGGCACCCCCTGCTGGTAGCAGAGGATATATAAATGGTATATAAATGGCCTGAGAGTGGTCCCAAACACTTGATCTGGTAATTAGCCTCCTTGCTGGCAAGGCGTACTGACATTAACCCTTAATTTCATTGTTGGGAATATTTAATTTTCAGGCCAAAAATGCACCAAAAAACTCTTCCTAAAATAAAATATTGGTGCATGTTTTGCCAGTGAGCTTTTTCTTCGAAACATATGAAGTAGACTCTGAATTCACAGATTAGCCCACAATTTCCCTCCGATGAGCAGATGAAATATTTTATGGGCTTCTAATGGCGCTTTCAATATTATGTGCGACTTTACGGCGGCGCTTGTTTCTCTGGGCTACAAATGAGAAGCTGGAGGTGAGGAATACACTGAATATATTTTTATTTCCTTCCTGTAAGCACTTATATCGTAATAATATTTAAAAAGATGAAAGTTTATTAGAAGATGGAGGGGGCGCGTTGATCGCGGGGTTAGCGCGCGCCCGTTTACGAAAATTGCCAATCTGTTTCAGTTCTATAATTCAGAATCGTCTATTCCAGGATAATTCGCGCTTGTAAGACGTTTCAATCCAATTTGCTGCCTAGTAAATCGGCTGAGCAGTCACTTCCATCCCCAATTTTTTAAATATATACCATATTTTTCATATTATAAGACGCACTGGATTATAAGACGCACCCAAATTTAGAGGAGGAACATAGGGAAAAATAATTTTTAATGTTAAAATGAGGGTCCGTTTTCTAATCCTAGTGCGTCTTAATTCTAATGATCACCGGGGGGAGCGTCGGTGGTGGAGCAGCTCAGGAAGGTCACAGGAGGCAGGGACGGCGATGCTGCGGGCTCAGAGGAAGGGATGTTGCGGCTCAGGAGGGTTGGCGATACTGTGGGCTCAGGGGTTTTGCAGCAGGTGCTATTGATCTGACTGCGGGCTCCGTTGAATCCCCAGGATATGGCTTACTGGGGCAGCGGTGGTGGAGCAGGGTCATAGGAGGCAGAGTCACAGGATGCGCTCAGGGGAGATGTAGCGGGCACCATTGATTTGCGGGTGGGCAAGCGCCATTGATCTGCAGGTGGGCTGCGGGGATGTCACAGGATGGGGTGTCTGAGTGGCAGGTGCATTGAGCTGATTGCGGGCTCCGTTGAATCCCCAGAATATGGCTTACTGGTGCAGCGGTGGTGGAGTGGGGTCATAGGAGGCTGAGTCACAGGACGTGCTTGGGGGTGTTGTGGCGGGCAACATTGATCTGCGGGCGGGCTGCGGGAGTGTCACAGGATGGGGTGTCTCGGCGGCAGGTGCATTGAGTTGACTGTGGGCTCTGTTGAATCCCCAGAATATGGCTTACCGGGGCAGCGGTGGTGAAGTGGGGTCATAGGAGGCACAGTCACAGGACATGCTCGGGGGAGTTGCAGCGGGCACCATTGATCTGCGGGTGAGCTGCGGGGGTGTCACAGGATGGGGTATCTCGGCGGCAGGTGCATTTAGCTGACTGCGGGTTCCATTGAATCGCCCATAGTTGACGACATGGACTTCAAGAAAATGGCTGCGAAAGTGACACGCACGCAGATAGGACTCCGCGGCCATTTTCTTGAAGTCAATCACATCAATCTACGCATGCGCAGCCTCTGCAGCCATTTTTTTCAAGTTCATCGCGTCAACTGCATGCGATTCAATGGAGCCTGCAGTCATCACCATGCACCCACCCTGTTGTGTGTCACCCCCGCAGCCTGGCCGCAGATGAATGGCACCTACCCTCCCCAAATCAATGGCACCCGCCACGACCCTTCCAAGAACTTCTCCTATAATAGCTCCACCACCACCGCCGCCCCGGTAAGCCATATCCGTTTTATAACACGCACCCCCATTTTAACCCCAGTTGTGGGGGGAAAAAAGTGCGTCTTAAAATCTGGAAAATACGGAATATCTTTTTTTTTTACCAAACATAAATTTTTATAAAAAAATCTACTTTGCCTCTTAGTGTCAGAATATCTCTCACTTTAATGAATGTCTCATGTGTAAATCATGTGTGATCGTAGATTTTTTTCAATTTTTTTTTTTATTAAAATGCAATATTTAAAGATAGAGACGTCGGCAAAGGTGCGGAAATGAAAAAAAAAAATCAAACCTGAGCGATACATGGTACTACATGAGGTTAATTAGAATTCGCAGTCCTGACTTGGCAGCTGTCAGAAAGGTAATATATGCAATATGCAAGTCAGAGACGTAAGAACGAAATTACAGAATGGACCCTAATAACCGCATTTATGATCATAAAAACACACCAATGATTCATTGGGAAATATACAGGGAGCGGGCCCTAAACACTAAAGGGGTTTCCACTCCTAAAAAAAATTCACCTAACCGATCCACTTCCACTCTTCTGGTGAGGATGGATATGTGACCACTGCAGCCAGTGACTGTCTGCAGCGGTGACATTGTGACTGTGTGGCAAAATAGTCATCTAGATGTCTCAAATTGTAATAAACAATTTGTCGTAGAAAATCCGATCTTGATAATTTGGTGGTCATCTCAAAATTGTGTTCTTTCGGCAAGAAACCAATCTAGTATTTGTCATGATTAGCATTGGCAGTGCCCTGCTCTCCTGCAGAGCCAATGCGTTGTTTTTGTGTTATGCCCCGGTGGACGGGTTGTTCCCAGCCTTGGGCCTTGTGTTGGTTTTGGGAGGGGTCTGTTCACTGGAGCCTCATCCTGGGTTACTGCTCTGCTTTATTTAGGAGCAACTGCACCCGGAACGCCGCCATTGATACTTCCTGTATTGCAGTTGTGTCTCCGGTTCCTGTAACAGACTGTCCTGATCTTGTCCCCGATACCTCTAACCTAAGTACCCTACTCCACCCATTCCCTTGACTATGACTTTACTCCTGGCCTTCCCTGACCTCCAGCTCGTACCCTGACCCCAGCTCCGCTCTCTCACCGTGTACCTGATATGACATCCTGGCTTCCAAACCTCCGGCTCGTACCCTGACCTCATCTTCACGCTCTCACCATGTACCTGACGTGACCTCCTGGCTTCCAGACCTCCGGCACGTACACTAATCTCGGCGCCAGTCTCTCCCCGTGTACCTGATTTTACCTCCTGGCTTCCAGACTTCCGGCTCATACCCTAATCTCGGCCCAGCTCTCTGCTCATGTACCTGATGTGACCTCCTGGCTTCCAGACCTCCGGCTCATATCCTGACCTCGGTCCCACTCTCTCTCGTGTATCTGACGTGATTTCCCAGCTCCTGACCTTTTGGCTTGTTCAACTACTCCTCAACTAGTGTTTCTAGCGACACCTAGTGTTAGAGCATCTCACTACTCCTCCATTAGTGTGTCTTGCGACACCTAGTGTTAGGACTTCACAGTATTGCTTTGGTCCTACTTCAGTCATCCAAGCTTTACCAATTTGTCATGGTGTAGAGTCTACTAGTGTCACATGAAGTTTTACTCAAAACTCGCCTAGTGTCATGGCGGCATCAGATGCTGTTCACACTGCAGATTCTGAAACTCCACACTGTGTTTTCTCTGGTGCTTCTGAGTTACACAGGTAGGCTCAGGTGTCGACCAGTTGTGTACTCATTAATGGTCAGGCTCGCAAGAGTTAAACTCTGCTAGCTTGCTGGTTACCTCTGGGATCACATGTTATTGGAAACCTATCACATTTACTTCCCGCCTTTTTAAGATGGTGGAATCTGTCTTCCTATGCCGACTATAGTCTTATGCCGTGTTGGTCTGTGTGCTGTTGTGTCGCAGTCCTGCTGGTGATTGAATTGCTTTGCACTGGGTTTTGTTGTGGAGAAACCCGTTTTGTGTCCTGCCTGCTCCTATTTTCCTCCTATGCCCTTATTGTCTCATACCTCTATGTGAGCGTGCCGTGACATAGAGTTTTGGTTTCCCCTTTTTGTTTTATCACACCCCTGTCCTGGTCCTCCCCTGGGGTTGGGGCTTATAAGATCAGGACTGGTAAGGAGCAGAGCCAGGGTGGTGGCTCAGGTATCTATACCTTCAGAGGTAAGGGATAACTATGGACCCCTAGCCTGAAGACCAGTGTAGAAGCCCCTGTCCCATGCGCACTCCCCATTCACCATGACAACTGGGTACTAAAAGTCAACATTTACCAAATCCAAGGTAAGATCAAAATCTGGGAAATGTAAAGACCAAGAAGGCAATGAAGACTCTTTGTTATGTTCTTGAAAGCGATCCATAACTTTTCGACACTTGTAACATGGCGCCTTGTCCTCCTAATATGTGCATTTTGCCATGCTACTTGGACACCAGCCTTGTATTTAGCTGACTTTGTGACGCACCCACGGGGTCTTGGGGGCAACTCGTCACCGGGCTGGTGTCAGTTTGGGGATGTCACAGCGGCCTGGCCCGGTTTCTTGACCCTGTCGGTGTCAATAAAGATGGGGATGGGGATGATTGGAGTAGTTATTTGTGACGCCACCTGTGGTTTGACGCCATCTATGTGCCGCCGCTGCGGGATTTGCTCGCTGGGGCTGATGGTGTGACGCAGCAGAGTTGGTGCAGCTCTCCACAGGCAGAGCTGTGCCCCAGGGATGTTGCGAGTGGTAGTCTCTATGGCGCAGGGATGCGGTGATCTGGGCGCCGATAGTGATGAGACGACACAGAGCATGCAGTCAGTGTTCTTTGACTCACTGAAGTATCGCCGCCCTTGGGGTGCCGAGCTCCGCTGTCATGGGCTCCAGACAATCCCGGATAGTTCAGAGGTCAAGACCGGTGTTGCTTTCTGTGTGTCCTTCCTTGTGGTATTCCCTCCACCCTAGCTCCTGGGCCGTGGAACGGGTCACGGGTGCCTGCTGCACTCCCCGCGAACTCTGGGATCCACTTTCCTTTCCAAGAACCCTGGTTCGAGCCTCCAGCTCCAGACCATGGGCCCCTTCCGTTCCTGCTCCTTGCTGCTGCTCGGACCGTAGTCCTGGCTCGACTCCCTAAGGCCATTTTCACAATGCGTTTTGCCTTACGTTTAGTGGTCCCGGTGGGGCATCCGTCCAAACCACCCCTCCCCCATCCCGCAAAACGTGTTTCGGATGCATGCACCGACAGGGCCATTGACTGTAATGGAGCAGACTACGTTAGCGTGTGCTACTACGTTTTGGTGTCCGCCTACAGAAAAACGTATATGCCCAAAAATTATACAAAACAGAGCACACGCTAACGTAGTCTGCTCCATTACAGTCAATGGTCCTGTCGGCGCATGCATCCAAAACACGTTTTGCTGGGTGGGGGAGGGGCGGTTTGGACGGATGCCCAGACGGGACCACTAAACGTAAGGCAAAATTCAGTGTGAAAGGGGCCCACCTAAGATGTTGCTCTTTCTTCCCCAGATGAAGCCCCGCCTCCTGGACTGCTGCACCAGTGAACCGGAGGTCCCAAGTCACGTATTGGCCACCCCCAGTTCCTACCCCAGCTCAGTCCCAGTGGGAAAGCCCCTAGGCACCAAATTTGCACCACCTGTTCACCAGAACAATTCTTGACATTCCCCCCTCTTATAGATGAGTAGTTTACCCTTTTTGAAGGTTAGAATTTATTGACTGGCTAATTTTCCCATTCCTATTTGGAGGTCCCAAGTTACATGTTGGCCACCCCCAGCTCCTACCTCAGCTCAGTCCCAGTGGGAAAGCCCCTAAACTGTGTGCTGTATATATTGTGGTGTACACCGGTGAATAACCCCCTCCTTACCCAGTATGAATACTGCACCTCACTGAGGCTCAGTACCCTGTGGCACTTGAAGCCGCAGGGGCGCCACATTTGCACCACCTGTTCACCAGAACAATCCTTGACATTCCCCCCCTTTTATAGATGAGTAGTTTACCCTTTTTGAAGGTTATAATTTATTGATTGGCCAATATTTCTATTCCAATGTTGCTTCAAACCGAAACAGTGGAAGAATTCTTTCTGCTTTGAATTCCAAGAATCTTGAATATTTTTGCAGCACTTCCCTCTTAGTGAATGAATGGGATAAACAACGCATTACATTTACAGGAGTCTTCACTTCACAGCAACCAATAAAAGCTAATACATAAAAAGGATCATGGTTACAGCTAAACATTTATTAGGTGACATTTCTTTTATGGCATCCGACTCCTGCATGGAACCTCGTGCATAACTTTCTACGCTCTGTCTATGCGCTGTAAGTGGAGATAGACGGACAAAAAGTAGGAGCGGAAATTCACGTCGTGATATGGATGATTGTGTTCCAGGATCGCAGTTGGAACATTGGAACCAATACATATTTGTGATTATCGAAAAAAAAAAATTGCTTTGTAAATTCACAGAATTTTTCTTTATGCAGTATCAGTGAAAAAGTTCACACAATACGCGATAATAAACTCATGGATCCAAAATAGTATCACTATCGCTATGTCCCCACCATGAGTATTTGATGTTGCAGAATTTCTGCTCCTATTATATAAATGATGTGACTTTAGTTGAGGCCCCCTTCACACGTCCGTGAAACACGTGCGTGTTTGGTCCGTTTCCGTATGTACCGGAGACACGGACACACGTGCACCAATGTTATTTAATGTTTGGAGTTACACGTGCGTTATTCTGTACGGTGCGTGTGTGCGTGAAACGTATGTGTATCCGTATTACACGGATGCATGTCTATTTTCTGCACGGAACACGAACCCAATGAAACTCAATGGGTCCGTGAGCACACGTATGTGACACGGATGCATCTCCGTTTGCTCCGTGTACGTTTTGTGCTTTTTTCTAGCGATGTCAGTCATTATTTTTTTTCTGTGTATGTCGGTCAATCTCCCTCAGTCCATCGGTCGGTCTCTCTGTCTGTCTGTCGGTCTCTCTGTCTTGTCTGTCCCTCTCTAAGTCTGTCGGTCAGTCTCCCCCCTCTCTCATACTCACCGTTCCCTGATCACCGGCGCGGCGCTGCACGGCTGTTAAAAAAACTCCGGCGGCTTCTACTATTTTGAAAAAGCCGGCCGCTCATTATTCAATCTCGTATTCCCTGCTTTCCCCGCCCACTAGCGCCTATGATTGGTTGCAGTGAGACACGCCCCCACGCTGAGTGACAGCTGTCTCACTGCAACCAATCACAGCAGCCGGTGGGCGTGTCTATACTGTGCAGTAAAATAAATAATTAAATAATTTAAAAAAACGGCGTGCGGTTCCCCCCAATTTTTATACCAGCCAAGATACGGCTGAAGGCTGGTATTCTCAGGATAGGGAGCCCCACGATATGGGGAGCCCCCCAGCCTAACAATATCAGCCAGCAGCCTCCCAGAATTGCTGCATCCATTAGATGCGACAGTTCTGGGACTCTACCCGGCTCTTCCCGATTTGCCCTGGTGCGTTGGCAATCGGGGTAATAAGGAGTTAATGGCAGCAGCACATAGCAGCCACTAAGTCTTAGATTAATCATTGCAGGCGTCTATGAGACACCCCCAGTGATTAACCTGTAAATTAAAGTTAATAAACACACACAGTGAAAAAATCCTTTATTTGCAATAATAAACAATAACAAAGACCCTCGTTCACCACTTTATTAAGCCCCAAAAACCCATCCATGTCAGGCGTAATCCACGGAGGTCCCGCATCGTTTCCAGCTCTGCTACATGAAGGTGACAGGAGCTGCAGAAGAACACCGCCGCTCCTGTCAGCTCCACACAGCTCCACACAGCAACTGAGGTGAGTAGCGCGATCAGCTGAGCTGTCACTCAGGTAACTCGCGGCCACCGCTGGATCCTCTAACTGTGACAGCAAGTCGCCCGAGTGACAGCGATGAAGTCACAGGTGAGTTGCAGTCTCGGGTGGAGGATCCAGCTGGCTGAGGGTAGACTGAGTGACGGCAGCGCTAATTGCGCTGCTCACTTTAGTCACTCAGGGGATTAGCGGTCACCGGTGAGTCCTTCACGAGTGACCGCTTATCAGTACGCGACACAGACAGAGCCGCGGGATGACAATGAAGTCAGGTGAAGTTCACCCGAGTTCATTTTCATTGCCCAACTCTGTCTGCTGTCAGCCGGCATGTAGCAACGTCATTGTGCATCACACATGGAGCATTTCACACGGACAACACACGGACATGTCACTTACGTATCTCACGCACACACGGACATTCCACACGCACACACGGCAAGCATACGCCATTCACACGGATGCCACACGTACCATAAAAACGGACATAAAAACGGAACACGGACCCAGAAAACGGAATGTAACACACGTGTGTGTTTTTCACGGACGTGTGAAGGGGGCCTTAGATGTATTTTTATTATGTTTTTGATACTTTGACTTCTGTTTATTTTTGGACTAAAGAAGGATTCCAGATATTTGGCTTTGACAAAACTTTATGGATACAGGTATGTGTGATTTATGTGCATTTTTTGGTTAGTTTCCACAGTGGAAAAGAACTAAAAACGCATATGCATTTTTACCTGCAGATTTTCTGATTTAGTGCCATCGTCTATGGGGAAAATCCACACATAAAACTCTACTTGCAAGAGAAGATGATGTGCCGTGGATTCGAAACACACAGCACAAATCAGTGGCCATGTCATGTCTATAAACCTCAACTGTAACACCCCGCGTAGAAAATGTGCCGCATCAAAAACTCACCGTGGGCATACCGCTTGAGACCTACTTCCCAGATTTGTGCAAAACACTGACATTTTGCATGGACCGTGTTGATGGTGCGTGTGGCCCTCTGTGTGCCGTGAATTTGGCACATATGTGTTCACCGTGTGCTATCCGTGATAGCACACGGAGAGCAGGAACTTTTTACTCACCTGTCCCGGGTGCTGCTGTCTCCGATGCTGCTTCTTCTAGATCCGCGGTGCAGTGAATATTCATGAGCATAATGAGCGGGCCCGGTGTCACGCTGGGTGTGGGGAGAGACACCCAGCAACTGGACTCCTAGGAATAAGGGAGGCTGAAACACAAAGAAGCGGGGTAACCAGGGGCTCCTGTGCTGACCCTGACACTGGGGGGCCCTGCGCTTGCCCTCAAACCACAGGTACTTATAAGGGTTAGGAGGTGTGGCCCGCCAACGTGCCCCTGTCTACTAGCCAGACCCTAGGATTAAATCCCACCACCCACCAATCCACGGAGGGAAAAACAAACACAAAAATAAACAGCATAAGGGAAAAAAGGAAAAACAACAACTTATCTTGAGAGGGAATCTTCAGAATATACAGCAACAGTAGTCTGAAGCCACATGCACTCCCGAGCAAGCAACTTCTCCAAGTGAAGAGTATAATCTGCACTGGAGGAGTGCGAGGCCCCACGTTATAAAGGCCCCTAATTACAAGAAGGCTCCTCCAACCTGGCAATAAAACAGAAAAAACCCTTAAAGGGACAGTGTCCATTAACTTCTGCACCTGGTTCCAGCAGCAGCACCTGAAGGTCCAGACACATATGTGACACCCGGAAGCAAGTGACAGCAGTGCCAAAGACAGCATTGCTGGATATAGGTGAGTATAGAAAATTATTTTATTTCAAAGACGTGTGTGTTCTCCGTTACGTGTCACACTGATGTCACATGGATCACACCAGTGTGTAGTCTGTGTGACACCCGTGCTGCCGGAGAAAAACGGACATGTCTCCATGCGGAATTCACGGTCACGCGGTCTGTAAGAAAATACGGAGTTGTGCGCAGAACCATTCATTTTAGTGGGTCTGCGTACGTCCGTGTCTCCGGTACGTGTGAAAATGGACGTCATACGTACCGGAAACACGGATGTGTGAAGGTGCCCTACTCAATCTTTGCACATGAGTGCTGTGCTGTGCAGATCTTCGGGTTTACGCTTGGCAAACATCTGTCTGATCAAGGCGCTATTATTTGCATATACCGGTACTCCACCTATTTTCGAGTGCTCCCTTTTACCGGATGTTACATTTTTGCATATTTTTTTGTATTTTACAGTGCTGAACCCAGGTCAGATATCAGACATAAAAAACGGTTCTGATATAATACCTTGTTAATGTGCAGATTGCTCAGTGCTACGTGCCCAGGAATGACCGGACAGCTGTCAGTCTAGGCTACAGGGCTTTAAAGTTTTTCACACTTTGCTGCCCCCTTATGGCATAAAAATACTAGTGCAACATTAAGCCAGGTGACTAATATTGGTGAGGAGCGATATTGGGCATCCGACCTGCTGTATAGGAGGACTCTAAGGACACAAACCATTGACTAGAGTCAAATCTAATCAAGGCTCTTTGCTTTTCTAAGGCCTCTTTCACACGTCCGTGCAAAACACACAAGTTTTGCACGGACCTTGGTGAAGGTGCATATGGCTATGGGTGTGCCGTGATTTTGGCACACATGTGTTCACGGATAGCACACGGAGAAAAGGAACTTTTTACTCACCTGTCCTTGGCGCAGCTGCTGCTTCCGGGTCTTCGATGCAGTGAATATTCATAAGCATAATGAGCAGGACTGGAAGCAGGAGACAGCATCGCCGAAGACTGGTGAGTATAAAAAATCATTTTATTCCAGAGACACGTGTTTTCTCCGGTACGTGTCACACGGATCATATCAGTGTGTGTATATTCCGTGTAACATCGACCCTGTAGGTGATTCTCCAGGTGACGCCGGCACCACACATACAGAACTTGTTTTTCTGTAATCATTTCACATTTTATTAGTCACCAGGTTCAGAACCTTGTAAGAAAAAAATATTGTCTTTTGTTGCCATTTTCTAAGACCCATAATCTTTAGATTTTCTCAGCCATGGAGGAGTTCCAGGGCTTGTTTTTGCGAGGCGAGACGGCGGTTTTCTTGATTACATTTGGAGCCACATATAATGTTTTTGATTACTTTATGTTGCACTTTTTGTGAAAGTGCAGTTATTGAAAAATGGCAATTTTGGAGTTTGTTTTTTTTTCTTTTCCCTATTTCTTTATTGCTTTACTGTGAGTGTTTATTAATTTTATATTTAAACAGATCAAACTTTTACTATGTGTGGTGAGAAAGTTTTTTTTCTCATTTCTCTATTTCTAAATGGACAGAGGGGTGATTATTAGTGATGAGCGGGCACTACCATGCTCAGGTACTCAGTACTTGTAACTAGTGATGAGTGGACACTACCATGCTCGGGTGCACAGTACTCGTAACTAGTGATGAGCGGGCACTACCATGCTCGGGTGCTCAGTACTCGTAACTAGTGATGAGCGGGCACTACCATGCTCGGGTGCTCAGTACTGGTAACTGGTGATGAGCGGACACTACCATGCTCGGGTGCACAGTACTCGTAACTAGTGATGAGCGGGCACTACCATGCTCGGGTGCTCAGTACTGGTAACTAGTGATGAGCGGGCACTACCATGCTCGGGTGCTCAGTACTGGTAACTAGTGATGAGCGGGCACTACCATGCTCGGGTGCTCTGAATTTGTAACTAGTGATGAGCGGGCACTATCATGCTCGGGTGCTCAGTACTGGTAACTAGTGATGAGCGGGCACTACCATGCTCGGGTGGTCAGTACTGGTAACTAGTGAAGAGCGAGCACTACCATGCTCGGGTGCTCTGTACTTGTAACTAGTGATGAGCGGGCACTACCATGCTCGGCTGCTCAGTACTCGTAACTAGTGATGAGCGGGCACTACCATGCTAGGTACTCTTAACTAGTGATGAGCGGGCACTACCATGCTCAGGTGCTCAGTACTGGTAACTAGTGATGAGTGGGCACTACCATGCTCAGGTACTCAGTACTTGTAACTAGTGATGAGCGAGCACTACCATGCTCGGGTGCTCAGTACTCGTAACTAGCGATGAGTGGGCACTACCATGCTCGGGTGCTCAGTACTGGTAACTAGTGATGAGTGGACACTACCATGCTCGGGTGCTCTGTACTTGTAACTAGTGATGAGCGGGCACTACCATGCTCGGCTGCTCAGTACTCGTAACTAGTGATGAGCGGGCACTACCATGCTCAGGTGCTCAGTACTGGTAACTAGTGATGAGCGGGCACTACCATGCTCAGGTGCTCAGTACTGGTAACTAGTGATGAGTGGGCACTACCATGCTCAGGTGCTCAGTACTGGTAACTAGTGATGAGTGGACACTACCATGCTCGGGTGCTCTGTACTTGTAACTAGTGATGAGCGGGCACTACCATGCTCGGCTGCTCAGTACTGGTAACTAGTGATGAGCGGGCACTACCATGCTCGGGTGCTCAGTACTCGTAACTAGTGATGAGCGGGCACTACCATGCTCGGGTGCTCAGTACTCGTAACTAGCGATGAGTGGGCACTACCATGCTCGGGTGCTCAGTACTGGTAACTAGTGATGAGCGGGCACTACCATGCTCAGGTGCTCAGTACTGGTAACTAGTGATGAGTCGGCACTACCATGCTCAGGTGCTCAGTACTGGTAACTAGTGATGAGCGGGTACTACCATGCTCGGGTGCACAGTACTCGTAACTAGTGATGAGCGGGCACTACCATGCTCGAATGCTCAGTACTTGTAACTAGTGATGAGCGGGCACTACTATGCTCGAGTGCTCAGTACTTGTAACTAGTGATGAGCGGGCACTACCATGCTCAGGTGCTCAGTACTCGTAACTAGTGATGAGCGGGCACTACCATGCTCGGGTGCTCAGTACTGGTAACTAGTGATGAGCGGGCACTACCATGCTCGGGTACTCAGTACTGGTAACTAGTGATGAGCGGGCACTACCATGCTCAGGTGCTCAGTACTCGTAACTAGTGATGAGCGGGCACTACCATGCTCGGGTGCTCAGTACTGGTAACTAGTGATGAGCGGGCACTACCATGCTGGGGTGCTCTGTACTGGTAACTAGTGATGAGCGGGCACTACCATGCTCGGGTGCTCTGTACTGGTAACTAGTGATGAGCGGGCACTACCATGCTCGGGGGCTAAGTACTCGTAACTAATGGTGAGTGGGCACTACCATGCTCAGGTGCTCAGTACTCGTAACTAGTGATGAGCGGGCACTACCATGATCGGGTGTTCTGTACTTGTAACTACCATGAGTGTGGTATCTATCACGTCCCCACTAGAGTCCGCTCCAGCGACTTCTGCCCTGATCGCCAGGCGACGCCGTGTTCCTGCTGTGAACTGTGCTGGTGATGGGAGAGGAGGCGGTGCCAGTGGCTCTGGTGGGTGCAGGCTCTGCTCATTCACTAAGCTGGGTTTCCCTGGCAACTGCAGTATTACTGGCTGACTGTAGGTGGCGTGTGTCTTCCAGCTGACATTACCACCATTATTCAGCTACAGCCAATGGGAAGACACCACACCCTTCTAATTCTCCCTCCTGTCTGCTGGTCACTGCCAGAGATAGTTTTGTATTCCTGCTTCCTGGTACCTGTTCTGTTCTGAATATTGATCCCTGTGTTTTGACCTCTGCCTGTTCTCTGACTACCCTCCTGCCTGCTGTTTTTGTACCTTGCTGCCAGATCCGGATGTGACCTCTGCCTGGTTTCCTGACTACGTCCTTGTCTGTCTGATTTTGTCCCTGTTCTTTATCTCCTGGTTTGACCCTGCCTGACTACTACTCTCCTCTGAACTGCAGCTTTCCATAGGTAGCGATCTCTGGGGCCCTGCAGTAATTCCAAATCCCTGTATTGGGGTTAAAGGGTTTTGGGGCTCTCGGGATCCTGATATGTGAGCGGCGTTCCTCTAGCCCAGACCTGGGCAAGGGGCGGTCCGCGGGCCACATCCAGCCCGCCTACTCTCTGTGATCGGCTCGCCTGGTTCAGGGCGACCTTGCTGGCCGGTCACTGATGAGGGCAATCTGACCTGTTGTCCGGAGCTCCAGGCTCCGGGAGGCCCGTGGTCAGATTGCCCTCATCACACGCTGCGTGCCGGGCAGGGAACAGAGGACAGATCCTGCAGCGCCGCACATTGTAGGCAGCGGAACGCAGGAATCTCTCCTCTGTTCCTTGCCCGACACTTTTCTCTGTGACACACGCGCGCCCTGATATCATCAGTACGGTGCGCGTGTGTCATTTGAAAAGTTCCCGCCCGGCAGGAGAAGAAGCTGCAGCGGCGGGGGCTCCTCGGAGAGAAGCAGCGGCGGGGGCTCCTAGGAAAACAGCATCGGCGCAGCCTGGGCATGTAAAAGAGAAGCCGCTCAGCGGGGGGCTCGTACGGAGGTGCCTGAGGAGGGACAGTAAGAAGAAAGAGGTGAGTGGTTACTAGTAATCTGCGGGGACAATTGGGGGGCGGGGGCGGACGGGCGGGGGGAAGGGGGTAACTGTTGACAAATATTTGGGGTGTAGAGGTGTAGTATATGGGAATGTAGTTTTACAGGTGTGGTATATGGGGGGTGTAGTTATGTAGTTTTATAGGGGTGTAGTGGTGTAGTATAATACAGGTGTATATAGAGGTGTAGTACAATACTACACCTCTATATACACCTGTATTATACTACACCCCTATATACACCTGTATTATACTACATCACTACACCCCTATATACACCTGTATTATACTACACCCCTATATACACCTGTATAATACAGGTGTGTATATAGGGGTGTAGTATAATACAGGTGTATATAGGGGTGTAGTATAATACAGGTGTATATAGGGGTGTAGTATAATACAGGTGTATATAGGGGTGTAGTATAATACAGGTGTATATAGGGGTGTAGTATAATACAGGTGTATATAGGGGTGTAGTATAATACAGGTGTATATAGGGGTGTAGTATAATACAGGTGTAGTATATAGGAGTGTAGTATAATACAGGTGTATATAGGGGTGTAGTATAATACAGGTGTAGTATATAGGAGTGTAGTATAATACAGGTGTATATAGGGGTGTAGCGATGTAGTATAATACAGGTGTAGTATATAGGAGTGTAGTATAATACAGGTGTATATAGGGGTGTAGTGGTGTAATATAATACAGGTGTAGTATATAGGGGTGTAGTATAATACAGGTGTATATATCGGTGTAGTGCTGTAGTATAATACAGGTGTAGTATATAGGAGTGTAGTATAATACAGGTGTATATAGGGGTGTAGCGATGTAGTATAATACAGGTGTAGTATATAGGAGTGTAGGATAATACAGGTGTATATAGGGGTGTAGTGGTGTAGTATAATACAGGTGTAGTATATAGGAGTGTAGGATAATACAGGTGTATATAGGGGTGTAGTGCTGTAGTATAATACAGGTGTAGTATATAGGAGTGTAGTATAATACAGGTGTATATAGGGGTGTAGTGCTGTAGTATAATACAGGTGTAGTATATAGGAGTGTAGTATAATACAGGTGTATATAGGGGTGTAGTGCTGTAGTATAATACAGGTGTAGTATATAGGAGTGTAGTGGTGTAGTATAATACAGGTGTATATAGGAGTGTAGTGCTGTAGTATAATACAGGTGTAGTATATAGGAGTGTAGTATAATACAGGTGTATATAGGGGTGTAGTGGTGTAATATAATACAGGTGTAGTATATAGGAGTGTAGTATAATACAGGTGTATATAGGGGTGTAGTGGTGTAGTATAATACAGGTGTAGTATATAGGGGTGTAGTATATTACAGGTGTATATAGGGGTGTAGTGATGTAGTATTTAGTGGTATTGTATATAGAGGTGTAGTTTATTACAGGTATAGTGTATAGGGATGTATATTACAGGTGTAGTATGTGGCGGGTGTAGTGATGTAGTATATGGGGATTGTGTGTGTATGTATGTATACATTGTGTGTATGTGTATATATATTATATACACACACAGTATATATATGAGTGTTCGTGTGTATTATATATATATATATATATATGTACATGTGTGTGTAGAACCGAGTTAATAATATTAGTCCGGCCCTCTAAAACCATCCCAATTTCTCATGCGGCCCCATGGGAAAGTGAATTGCCCACCCCTGCTGTAGCCTGTCCATTACAGCCCGTCTGAGTCTGTGGTTCCAGGCAGGTGTTACAGTATCATGTTTTATTTGCAAACTCACAACGTATTGCTACATTTCATACATGATAACAGTTGATATATTCTAGAAACTTATTGAAACGAGTCACGACAATGTGTATTTTTGATGGCGCATTTTGGATAACAAAATGCACAAATGACCATGACCTGAGGATGTAACGGGTGACTAAATGATGTGTGTTTTTCTTGATCTCGTGGGATACATTTCTTAGCTGTCGTATTACATATTCAAGTACATGATGCATGACAATAAATGTCATTACGGGGTTATGCTTTGTTCTTTACTGACATTATATTTGCTTTTCCATAAAGGTAGCTGTCAAAAACATTGGTAATTAATGTAATCTTGTGGTGCTTCCATCCTTCCGCCGAGCACGCGTGCATTAATTTTGGCTTTTGTTCTCGGCTCACATCTGAATATATAACTCGTTGGTCAGTTGTGTTTATTTGGATGATGCCTTTTATCTATAAAGGGAAAATCAATCATGTCTTTCTTGGCACGGAATCTACTTGTTTGCATTGTAAGTGGACTTTGGGCTTTTTGACAAAAGACAAAAACATACTAATTCCTGTTATAAAACTGTCATCTCAAAAGAACTTCCATGGCCAGATTTGGAGCAAACCTCTTCACCTAGTAGGTCCCAACCACACTGTGGTTTTTACCCTCTTATCCCTATCTGGGCTTCGCTGCAGGGTCCTAATATCACAATGTGACCTCAGGATAGCGAGGGACAGAGGGCTCCTATACTGTTTATTGTCCCTCACACTAGGGGACCATAGGTTATCCCTATACTTTGGATTACCCTTGATGGTGGAGATGCCAGAGTCCCATGCCTTACTGTTCTCCTGACCAGGACTAATATGTTACCCTTCCAGGGAAGGAAGGGGCAGGCGTGTGATGGTAACACAGAAAAAGACAGACAGGGGAAAAAACAAAACTCATACACACAGCAAACTCACAGGAACAAACAGTAAGAGACTAAGGAGAAAAGCAAGAGATGGAAGGCAGCAACTAAGGACACCAGAACTCTCATAGCAACAAAGTACTACAACCACCAATAAGTCTGGATCCCAACATCTCAGAAGACCATTATAGAAAATCTATAGCTGGCATTAAAGAAAGTGCCCAGCCAGCATATATAGGAGGAGAGCAAATGTAACTGGTTCCCCCACAGCATGTGATCAAAGGAGACTAACAAGCAGCCTAGTAGAAATTACTCCTGCTATCCTGCCTATGGACTACAAGTCTGTGGGTCGACGCCCGAGGCTGCCTGTGCTGATCACAGACAGCAGCGAAGTTAGCAGGCGGAGTGCTAGAATCTGTAGAACATAATGCCACCATGACAGTCGTCGATGTTTGTAAAAACCTCCTTGTGACACCCTTGGGTTGCATCAATGAAGTAGCTGCTGGCTGGTGGAGCGAGGAGGTGTAGTCAAGGGAAAGGTGCTTACCCTGACAGCTGAATCCCTGAACTTGACTACTGTTAGACAGAGATGTGAGACAGCAGAGTTCCCCCAAGGTCTAGTTCTCTCTTTTTTTCTCATGTTGTATGTGTGAGTGACATACACTCCTTTTATGCCATTGGAACTCCAAATTAATAAGATTTGTTTTACAAGCGCTTGGGAAATCAATACAGCACACACACTCTGTGGTATATTGAAAGTTTCTGCTATATTACATCATGTGACCAGTTTATATAGTATCCTAAACAAAGAAATAACTATGCACCAATAATGCAGGGGTATATGGTAAAAATGCGAAACGTCTTCACCGATCAGTGAAAGCTGAACCCTGTAACATAATTCAGTTATAAGACAAGATGATTGCTATAACAACAAAATGGCTTGTATTCTCTCACATAGGTAATATATACTGTATGTATATTTTTTTGCAAACATGAGTCATATAGTTTAACCCTCTACATCCGGTGGTAAAATTGGTCATTTTCAGAGTTCAAAGGCCCCGTTACACGCAACAAGATATCTAACGATATGTCGTTGGGGTCACGGAATTCGTGACGCACATCCGGCGTCGTTAGTGACGTTGTTGCGTGTAACACCTCTGAGCGAGTGTTAACGATCAAAAATACTCACCTAATCGTTGATCGTTGACACGTCGTTCATTTTTTCAAAATCTCGTAGATTGTTGGTCGCTCCTGAGGCAGCACACATCGCTACGTGTGACACTCCGGGAACGAGGAACAACAGCGTACCTGCGTCCTCCGGCAACGAGGTGGGCGTGTCGTGAATGCGGCTGTTCTCCAATCCTCTGTTTCTATTGGCGGCCTGCCGTGTGACGTCGCTGTGACGCCGCACGAACCGCCCCCTTAGAAAGGAGGCGGTTCGCCGGCCACAGCGACGTCGCTAGTCAGTTAAGTCCGTGTGACGGCTCTTAACGATGTTGTGCGCCACGGGCAACGATTTGCCCGTGACACACAAACGATGGGGGGGCGAGTGCTTTCACCGATGTCGCTGCGTGTAAAGCCCCCTTAAAAGGCTGTAGCTTTTCCTTTTCTTCTCCTTCCTTCACTTGAGTAATGTAGTTCTTTCTATACAGACCATCTCCTCTATGAGACTAATGCAATGCTATATAGAAATGGGAAATCTACCCTTTGACCCCCAGTGTGCTATCTGACTATTGTGGAGTCTCATCAAACTGCACTTTTCCGCAATCTATTGGAATACAATGCCTCCGATCACAGGCTCTATCCTTATAGTATGAGGACGCATCCTGGATGTCATGTTCATACGTTCCTAGACAGCAAAAGAATGAGATTACAATGAGTTCCTATATTAAAAGGTGTGAACATGTTAAGAGTTCTTCTAGTAGGAAAGTCATTCATTCACTGAGGCGTTCAGGTTCATAATGAATCGAAGCAGAGGTCATTGACAAAACCTTTTTTTTTCTATGCCGCTATTAAGATGTACACATATGCCGGTGTTTGCACGATGGGCAAATTTCTTAAAATACTATCCTATAAAGCAATGGCAACTGAAATGAAAAATCACACAAAGAATAACCATATAATGTACAGTGCCATTCATTTCCACAGTACTTTTGTCATGGTTCTGATTCGTGGTGCTATGCTCTCCAGCATAGCCGGTGTTCTGTTTTGTATTTTGCGCTGGTGGACAGGTGGTTTCCCATCCTCGGTTCCTGCACTGGTGTTGGAAGGGGCCAGTCGTGGTTCCTGCCTGCAGTAAGTGCTCTTGCTCCCACTTGTGCTTGGATCTTGTACTCCTACCCCAGACTTGTTGTTACCCCTCTCCTCCTGTGTCAGTGACGTTGTTCCCTGGCTCTTCAACTCCGGCTTGTACCCTGACCTCGGCTGTGTTTTTCCCCAGTGTAGCTTATGTGATTTACTGGCTTCTCACCTCTGGCTTGTACCTTGACCTTGGCTCTACTTCCCCCCAGTGTACCTTACATGACTTCCTGGCTTCTGACCTCTGGTTTGTGCTCTGACCTCGGCTTTGCTTCATCCCTGTTTTCCATACATGACTTCCTGGCTTCTGACCTCTGGTTTGTGCTCTGACCTCGGCTTTGTTTCATCCCTGTTTTCCATACATGACCTCCTGGCTCCCGACCTCTGGCTTGTTTGACTTTCTCATCACTAGTTGCATCTGGTGACACCTAGTGGTAGTTCTTCACAACTTTATAGAAATCATCATCTCAGTTTCTCGCTATTGGGCTGTCACACTAGATACGGGTAAGTACCAAACGAACAGCGAAAGGGAAGGGCAACCTTGTGTCTAAGGAAAGGGGAGATGGTGACCCCTGCCCAAACCTACTGCTGGGGTCCCTCACTGACCTATATAGGTTCCACACCTATGCGCCAATTCGTATACCTGACGCTCGGTATCCCTAGTGCTAGGCCCTAAATAGGGAACAAATGGGATGAGCTCTTTGTCAATCCCACTAAATGCTAAAAGAAGACACAAGGAGGGCACACAGGGGGGGAAAAAGCATGAACTAATAATCCACAGATGACTCAAGTAGAAGTTCAGCACAGTTTCAGCAAAAACACGACAGATGATAGCAAGCCGCCTGCTTGCATCCAGAGCTTGAATGAACTGAATAATATCACCAGCACAAGTCAAGGGAATATGGGAGTATTTAAACCCAGGGGAAATACAGATGGTTAGCAGGTGAAGGGAAGACGGGCTCTGCTGTGTCTTAAAGGAAAGGGATGAAAACCCAGCAGAGGAGACACCATTACACTGACTACTGACAGCAGGAACAATAGAAAGTCAGGAAGCATTTTGAGCAGCCAAATGCTGTGACCTTCTATTGCCGGACACTACAGTACTATCTGTCACACCCATGACATGGGCTCCCAATGTAAATTCCTTATCAGAATGTCTTTGGAGTATAGAATCTGAAAGAAACCCATGGAGAACATAAAACACTTTACTGATGTCAGTGGTGGAATTTGAAACCTGGACCCCAACAGTTTAAGAAAATGGCACTACACACTGAGCCATTGTGCTACCTATTGTTACGTCAGCACCGGAGTCTGCTCCAGCAACTTCTACTCCGATCGCCAGGCGACGCCGTGTTGCTGCCGTGGATAGTGCTGGTGATGGGAGAGGAGTCGATGCCAGCGGCACCGGTGGGCGCAGGCTCCGCTCATCCACTGGGCTGGGTTTCCTTGGGATCTGCAGTACCACTGGCTGACTGTAGGTGGTGTGTGTCTTCCAGCTGAAGTTACCATCATTCAGCTACAGCCAATGGGAAGACACCACACCCTTCCTAATTCCCTTCCTGTCTGCTGATCATTGCCAGAGATAGTTCTGTATTCCTGGTTCCTGTTTTGCCCTGTTGTATTTAGTAATTCTGGTGTTCTGACTTCTGCTTGTTTCCTGACTACCCTTCTGCCTGCTGTTTATGTACCTCGCTGCCTGATCCGGATTTGACCTCTGCTACGTTTTCTGATTACGTCCTTGTCTGCCGATTCTGTCCGTGTTCTGCTATTCCTGGTTTGACCATGCCTGACGACTACTCTCATCAGACTGCAGCCTTCCACAGGTAGTGATCTCCAGGGCCCTGTGTAATTCCAAATCCCTGTATAGGGGATAAAGGGTTTCAGGGTTCTGGGGGTCCTGCTTGGTGAGTGGCTTCCCTCTAGCCTGTCCAGTACAGCCCGTCTGAGTCTGTGGATCCAGGCAGGCGTTACACCTATCAAGGGACAGAAAACGAAGAGGGTTTTTTGGCTTTCTAATTTTAATTGGAATATTGTCAAGTACAATATTACCGGGGTATTCGCCATGTTACAGAATATACCATAAATGTATGATGGATAGAATCTCACATGTATCTCACAAATAGGGCCTCATTGGTCCAGGAATGGAGAGCTGGCTGTTCTTGCATGAGTCTCTCTATTAATTTGTTATGGTGTTCCAAAATTTGCCGTTTGATGATTTTTGGAACTTCTGTACAAATGAAGGGGGATGGATGCAAATATACAGCCACCTCTCTGCTAACAGTAATGCACGAAAGGGTCCATTTTTGAGATAGATGCAGGCCCTAGTGCCATACATTTATGATATGAGACCGCTAGTGATGAGTAAGCACTAAAATGCTCGGGTGCTTGTTCCTCAACCGAGCAGCTCAAACGCTCGGATGGACTCAATAATGGAAGTCAATGGAAACGCAAGCATTTTTATGGAAGGCCTCTCTCAGGAGGGCTGGAAAATTGCTGAAATGAATAGAAACAGTGCTCAAATGGAATGGAAACAGAAAATGGGAAAACACCTGGATGCATCTCTGACTCCCAGGTTGCTGCTGGGAACTACATAAAAAAATAATGTGGGGTCCTCCCATTTTTGTTAACCAGCCAATGTAAAATGGAAAGCAGACAGTTGAGGGCTGATACTTTCAGGTTGGGAAGGTCCATGCTTATTGGACCCTTCCCAGCCTAAAAATATCAGCCTGCAGCTGCCCCAGAAGTGGCGCATCACATTAGATATACCAATCCTGGAGCCTTACCACTTCTTTTACGATTGCACTGGTACAGTGGGAATTAGAGTAATACTTTTTGGCTTATGGTTGCAAGCTTCCAACATTGAGCCAAATCAAGGAGTATAAATGTAAGCAATTTGTGGATAGTTTAAGAAGCACTAACAGAAAAAGAAATACCACGCACATAATGATGCTGTATCGAGAGAAATTGGAGAGAATATTGGAATATTGCGCAAGCGCAACTCTCTCCAATTCTTCTTTATGGCAAAATTAAGAGTAATTGAGTTGTTGACATGAAACAAATGTGTGAAGTGGGAATAGCCCTTATACGTAAAGTCTTCAACAATCACTGCCTCTTCCTTTAGGGGCCAAATTGTCCCAAGGCTTTTATCAGAATGTGTGCGTTCTGCAAGTGCTAACACTATTTAATACGATGTAAGTGTATAACGCCTTTCATAGAATCATGTACTCCTAACTAGAGACAAGCCAAGCAAATGGAATCGGTTTCAAAAGCACAAACCGTAAAAGATAATGTTACTTTCTTTGGTTTCCAATGATGGTGAAGAACCGGATAAGACCTCATAGGGGTGCTTTACACACAACGATATCGCTAACGATATATCATCGGGGTCACGGTGTTCATGACGCACATCCGGCGCCGTTAGCGATATCGTTGTGTGTGACTAAAAGGAGCGACGATCAACGATCGCAACGATCGCAAAAATGTCAGAAATCGTTGATCGTTGACACGTCGCTCCTTTTCATAATATCGTTGGTGGTGCATGCCGCTGGTTGTTCGTCGTTCCTGCGGCAGCATACATCGCTGTGTGTGACACTGCAGGAACGACGAACATCTCCTTACCTGCGTCTACCGGCAATGAGGAAGGAAGAAGGTGGGCGGCATGTTCCGGCCGCTCATCTCCGCCCCTCCTCTGCTATTGGGCGGCCGCTTAGTGACGCTGCTGTTACGGTGAACGAACCGTCCCCTTAAAGGAGAGATTGTTTGGTGTCTCCAGTGATGTCGCTAAGCAGGTATGTGCGTGTGACACTGCCGTAGCGATATTGTTCGTTACGCCGGCGATCGCCCTCATGGCGAAACAGTGACGTGGGCAGGTGCTATCGCTAACGATGTTGCAGCGTGTAAAGCACCCTATTGTCTTAAGTTTGTGTTCCCATCTGAGACAATTATGAGCTATCAATATTTTCTTAGATGCTGTAGAAATGCCCATTCCTGTCACTCTATAAATACTGCGGATGAAATAAGCATTGAACACTTTGCCAATATTGTAAGTAAATGTAATGCTCGACGCTCGAGATAGTGAAGTAGACCCACTGGACCACAGGGGGGACCCGGGCTTACCATTTTGTGGGAGGGGCTTCACTAAGTGCCCACCGCGAGGTGGACGCCAGGTGCCACTCCCAGGGCAGGGACCAGGACTGTGGCAGCTGACCCCCAGGAGCAGACAGGCTGGGGCAGGTGGCAAGGCCGAGATGCACCGGCAGTCACTGGAATGTCAAGGACCACAAGGTAGCTGGGGCTGGATGCACAGCCAGGTAGAATAGGCACAGTATGAAAAAAATGATTCCAGCTCACCTGTCACCCAATACTGCAGAATCTCAGGGATGCACAAAGTCCGCTGGTAAGTCCAAACCAGCTTGTGATGAACAGCGAAGAAAAAGGGAGGTCGGACCCAGCACCGATTCCAACAATAGAATAAGAATTAGCTTTTCTTTATTGGTACATTGTTAACATTTTCATATGAAGACCGTAGATGGAGGGTTTAATGAATAGGTAGCCTTAACGCGTTTCGGACTTCATAATAATAAAAACAAAACAGTCCTTAATCATAAGTAACCTATGTGTGGTAACAGAATAGGCACAGTCTCTGGTGTGATAAAGTCTACTGGGCTATCTGAGGCTCGAGGCACGGCCAGGTGGGATAGGCATAATCTCTGGTGTGGCGTAAGCTACCGGGATAGCTGAGGCTGGAGGCGCGATCGGGGCAGACAGGCACAGTCTCTGGTATGGCATGAGGCACCGGGGTAAGCTGAGGGAAATAGTACACTGTAAAAGGCACAGCGGACAAGGGGACCTGACAACTATCTGGCTAGGGTACAGGAACTCTATCTAACTAATCACATTGACCAGGCACCTCCCCTAGTGGGAGATAACCTCATGTACCCTGTGCCTCTTAGCGATAAGCTGAGAGGCACTTCCTCGGAGTGATGCGCTGGCACTTTAAGAGAAGAGTAGTGGCGTGTGCCCCAGGAACACTCTCAGAGGACGTGTGCTGCACACCCAGGCCCTGGGAGGGGAAAGCAGGGAGCGCACACATGGAGGAAGGGGAAAACACCGGGACACAAGTGCAAGCAGGCCGCAGCAGTGAGTGGTGCGCGTCCCTGCAGAAGAGGAGAGCGGTGAGCGCAGGGATATTGAGGCACCTGTGAAAACTGACCGCGGCAGTGAGTGGCGTGCGTCCCTGTGGGTGAAGGGGAGAAGGGAGCGCAGGCATGCCAGCCCTATAATATATTTCTAAAGGTGTTATTAACATGAAGTTCTCACCAGATATTCGGTAGGTAACAACTCATCCAATCCACACAGGCAAAGAAATCAATCCACAGATGTTTATAAATTTAGTTATGTGTAATAATGCGAAATGACACTGAAAAAAAGTATGAAACACAAAATACTAACAAAAATTTTTATACTTCTTACAAAATCCTTTGTTGGTGATGAAGCTTTCAGTCGTCTCCTGTATGGAGACACTAGTCGCCTGCAATGCTCAGGTGGATTTTGGCCCATTCTTCCACACACACTCCTCACATCCTGCAGGTCCTGACTCCTTCTATGACCTCGGAGCTTTAGTTCCATCCATAAATGTTATATTGGATTCTGCTCCGGTGATCGGCTCGTTCCTTCTTAAAAAATTCTAAATCACCGCAACCTATTTTTTACGGTAATGTAACCTAATTTTTTCCCCTGGGGTCTTATTTTTTAAAAATGAAAGGAACTTTTAGTTCTACCATATAAACTCAAGATAACAGAGACATATCAATGTGACTCAGAGGGAAATTCCATTTTTCTGCATCGTGGGAGCTGAGGAAAATCAAATATTGTAAGGCATGTATTGATGGTTCAGTGGCCTTGGTATGTGGTGGTTGAGGATTGGTTCGTGGCCAAAACTAAAATTCACAGGTCCCCCATAGCATAGCCTGGAATGTCCTCCACCTCATGCGGCTGTGCCAACAGCAACCTATCTAGAATTCAATTTACCTTTAACTGCATGGACGGATTATGGTATCATGCAGGGTCGGATTGGTGCACTGGGACACCGGAGAATCCTCCGGTGGGCCCCCGCCCCGAGTCCAGCACTGCAGCTCCTGCCTCCTGCATGTAGTAGATATTTCTCCATAGTGCTCACATAATGGTGGTAGATAACAGATTTGCTTATCTTGCTGCGTTATGAGCCTTGCCATGTGACATTTAGAAAGCCATGGAACCCATAGGGTGTAGGGGCGATATGACAGCCCGGAGGGTAGGGAGTTGATGGGGTTAAACAGTGTTGGTTCGTTTAGGAATGAGGAAAAGAAGGTGATTGGGGGTGATTAGGGGGTGGAGTGTGGTGGTAGGAAAGGAGGGAGCTTCATGGTGTATATAATAGGAGGTGGGAGTCAATTACCTCCTCTTGCACTTCCTGGATGACAGCTTGGACGGGCTGGGGAACCTCCATCATGATGTCCTGAGGAATCCTCGGATCTGGTCAGCATGGCGGTGCAGGGCGCCCAGGCAGTGCAGTCCCACACCCAGGCTGCCTGGGTGTCTCCTCGGCACATTCCCCTCCCCCCACCCCCCTCTTTGCTGTAGTGCTGGTGTGGCACCCCAGGGTTGCCACACAAAGGGTTAACTCCCCACACACAACACCAAGACCTCCTGGCCAGAAGGGGGAGACCAAGCTGCTTCCCTGTATATTCTGGTGGGGGGGAGGAAATGGTCAGTAGTTTCAGTTTGTGAGTTCAGTGCAGAGCACTGAGGAGAAAGGATCTCTGCAGGTTGGAAGCTGGCTTTAGCTCACCTCAGGATCCACTGACCAATTCCAGGCCTAGCTGAGGGTCTGAGGAAAGGAGACACAGAGGAACATTCCTGGGAGACAGAGCATTGCAGAGCTCACCCCAGTGGAGCACCCAGAACGGATGCTGGATCCGAGACTGCAGGTTACATACTGCACAGTTACCACCAGAGAAGTGAGGATTCCACATTCTCTATCTGTACCACAGACACAGCAACAAAGGAGAGTTCAGGAACATACTAGGAAGGACTCGAGTTGCCTGTCAGGTCGGTACCTAGGAGCAGAGCAGAGCCGGCTGCCTAGTTCACACAGCAGCAGGGCCACAGACACACAGTGAAGGCAAAGAAGCCAAAACGGCCCGGCTGGGTGGCAGAAACCCTGAACCCCTCACAGACTCCGTGGACAGTACTCTGCTGAATACCATCAAGAGTAAAAGACAAAGAAACTGTAAAACCGTGAGTCTGCCTGTTTATTGTGCTCGTGTCCTGCACTCCCCCAATAGACTAACACACTGCCCCGGGGAAAAGGCTCTACCCGTGGGGAGCCGTCCCATCTCAAGCTGCCTTCCATCACCCCGGAGGTTCTGCAGCAGCGGTGGTCATCTCTGATCACATTCCACGGGTGGCGTCACGAACATAACCCCCCTTTTTATTGTGGAACCAGGGAGCAAAGACCGGGTCACGACACCGTGATCCCCTTTCCAGAAGCGACCCTTGGCCCGGTTCTGTGTATCCCCTTAACCCCTGGCGACACACTGGCAGTTTCAGGACTCGTCGGGGTCTTTTGGGGAAGGTGGGGGTGAGGAGGACAACGTGAGAGCCCCCACTCCTGCGGGGACCCTCCGCAGCTGGGCGGGCGGCGGTAGCTTGCTGCGCCCGCTCTGGCTGTCGGGAGGAATCTCCTGCAGGGCCGCGACGGCCGAAAAGGGGGCGTGTCCAGCCCGGGGGCCTACTTCTGGTGTGAGGCCTCTGGCTGGATTTTGGAGCGATGCGGCCGCTCTTGGCCGGGAGCGCGCATGGCGGTGGATGGACAACACTCCCCCTCCCTCCGCGGGGGGGTCGGAGGACGGCTGTGTTACGGGGGAACCGTCAGATTAGGACCAGGGGGTATATATCCTAATCGCTAGTCGGGGCCCACCGTGCTCCAGATGACAAAGGAGCTGCTGGCACCTGAGGGTTAGGCGGAGACTATAGAGCTGGACTGCTCTGAGATAACCCAGGAACTCTGGGAACCGGTCACGTGTGTTGGGACACGTCAGACCGGACGACAACCCGATTAGCGTTTTGGTGCACCTAGCGCTACACCAACCACATGTGCAGGAAACATGTCAGGCCGGGTGGTAACCAGGTAGCGTTGACCGGAAGACCGCCACGAAAGCGCCCTGTCGGCCACGTGTGTAGGACACGTCAGGCCGAGCGGTCCTCCGATTAGCGTTTCTGGCCACCTCTCGACTGGCCACGTGTGTGTAGGACACGTCAGGCCAGATGGGTACACCAGTAGCGTTGACCGGGAAGCCGAGGAAAATAAGGAACACCCTGTTAACTCCACAGGGGTCCTGGAGTACGCTGTCCGTGCGCGTAGGGGGCACAACCGGACAGGTGGCGCAGCAGGTGCGTTGTCCGTGTGCGTAGGGGGCACAATCAGACAGGTGGCGCAGCAGGTGCGTTGTCCGTGTGCGTAGGGGGCACAATCGGACAGGAAGCACAGCAGCCGCAGCCCAGTTAACGCCACTGGGCTGCTATAGCAAGACTGGAACGGCAGGAGGGAAGCACGGCGCCTGACCCTGATGTGCCGAGCCACGAATCTTGGCGTGACAGGCACCGTTCGCCTAACCCTACCTACCGCTTCCCAACATAGGCTTATGCCGCAATGAGGCTCTAACATGGAGGTGTGCTCTGACTGAGCAAAAGTGAAGACTGCGCACCTCCATGTTGTCTCCAGCCCCTTTTATAACCTGGGTCCGCCCCAAACCCAGGGTGGAACCACCAAGGTCCAATAGCAGAGTGCCATGTCATCAGTGACGTCACATGCGACTTATCCGGAACCGCCACGTCATTGATGACCTCATGGCAGCCACGCCCCAAACACTTCACCAGTCATCGTCTGATGACCAATACTGAGGTGCCAGATCATAGGGGCGGGCCTCTGCGAGCCAGTCCGGAGTTGCCACGTCATCAGGACACCTGACACCCTCTGCCCTATCAGGGCCTGCCACCTCACGGACATGCTCAGTGAGGTCCTTACCGGACCTAGCCTCTGATGCACTAAGTGCCTGAGCATGCTCAGTAGCCTGAGCCACAGGCTTAGAAAGCAGACTATCAGTTTGAGCATGCTCAGTAGGCACATCCCAGAACTTAGACACAGCACGAAGTCCAAGTACCTGTGCAAAGAGGCTGTTAGGGTTAATTGTGAGAGCATGCTCAGTAGCCTGAACTGAGGACTTAGTCTCAGACATAACACAAACAGGCTGAGCATGCTCACTAGGCAAAACACCGGGCTTAGACTCTGGCTGGGGTAAATCGGCGCACGCATGCGCACTAGCCGCCTCTCCACACTTAGACGTGGTGGATGGAACAGCCAACTGGACGACCCGAGGCACGGCCAAGAACGGCAGTCGGCGCCTGGGCGCAACAGGAACCGCAGCAGGCTGCTTGCGGCTATGGCGGCGCCGGTTCGTAACAGTACCCCCCCCTCTAGCGGCCCTCCCACTCGAATGGTCTATAGTCGCCACAGATACCACTGAGCGACAGGCGGAAGATGGAGACATGCAGTGGGAGCTACAAGACTCACTCCACCGCGTAATCACCCCAGACGACCAGTCGATATGTGGGGAATGCCGCTTCAACCAAGGAATACCCAGCAGAATATCATCTGCACCCTTAGGGAGAACCAGAAATGAAATGGTCTCCCTATGCCCAGATGACATGGCAAGGGAAATGGGCACTGTCCGCTGGTGAATTACCTTGGGCAACAAGGACCCATCCACCACACGGACTCTCACTGGCCTTGGCATTTGCACCAGTGGGATGGCATGCTGCCGGGCAAAAGAGGAGGAGATGAAACTATCCCCAGCACCTGTGTCCACACTTGCCCTTGTGGACCATGTTGACCCCTTAAAGGAAATGGACGCGGGAAACGTCACCCTAATGGATGACGCAGAGTCCAGTCTACCTCCAGCTATGGTCACCAATCGTGGTCGCTTATCCTGACGCTTTGGGCAACGGTTGGCATAATGACCATACTGCCCACAAGCGAAACAGGAAATGCCCTTGCGACTCGAAGACCTAGCAATACCAACCCTAGAGATGTCCATAGGGACAGAGATGTCCTCTAAGGGAGGTGCAGTAGGAGAGACCACTACAGTGGCTGAACGACCCTCTGACCTGCGCTCCAGCTGACGTTCGGAGGTCCGCAGGTCAATGCGGGTAGCCAGAGACATGAGGCCCTCAAGGGTAGTTGGTACCTCACGCGACGCTAATGCGTCCTTCACGTGCGAGGCTAATCCCCTCCAGAACAGTGGAATGAGAGTCCTCTCTGACCACCCCAGTTCTGCAGCAAGTGTCCTGAAACTCACAGCATATTGACTTGAGGAGGTACGCCCCTGCTCCAAAATCAGTAGCTGTAGCGCCGAGTCGTGAGTGACCTGAGGCCCCAGGAACACTTGTCGCAAGGACTCCAAAAACTCCTTAGAGTCCTGTACTACGGGGTCATTCCTCTCCCACAAAGGTGTAGCCCACTCCAGTGCTCTATCAGAGAGCAAGGAGATGATAAACCCCACCTTCGACCTCTCTGTAGGAAACCGTGCAGCCAACAGCTCTAGATGGACTGAGCACTGGTTCACGAATCCCCTACATGCCTTGCTGTTCCCCGTAAACTTGTTGGGCAGCGAGAGGTGAGGGAGGGTTGGAGTAGGCTTGGTGACTGACACCATTGCAGCCGCTTGAGCCACCACATCATCCATATCAGCAGCAAGAGCAGACTTCTCCAGAGCCCTCACTCTGGCATCAAGCTGCAGCATGAACTGACGTAGCTGCTCTATCTCCGCCATGCCAGCCAGACCCTGGCGCTGTCTTACTGTTACGGGGGAACCGGCAGATTAGGACCAGGGGGTATATATCCTAATCGCCAGTCGGGGCCCACCGTGCTCCAGATGACAAAGGAGCTGCTGGCACCTGAGGGTTAGGCGGAGACTATAGAGCTGGACTGCTCTGAGATAACCCAGGAACTCTGGGAACCGGTCACGTGTGTTGGGACACGTCAGACCGGACGACAACCCGATTAGCGTTTTGGTGCACCTAGCGCTACACCAACCACGTGTGCAGGAAACATGTCAGGCCGGGTGGTAACCAGGTAGCGTTGACCGGAAGACCGCCACGAAAGCGCCCTGTCGGCCACGTGTGTAGGACACGTCAGGCCGAGCGGTCCTCCGATTAGCGTTTCTGGCCACCTCTCGACTGGCCACGTGTGTGTAGGACACGTCAGGCCAGATGGGTACACCAGTAGCGTTGACCGGGAAGCCGAGGAAAATAAGGAACACCCTGTTAACTCCACAGGGGTCATGGAGTACGCTGTCCGTGCGCGTAGGGGGCACAACCGGACAGGTGGCGCAGCAGGTGCGTTGTCCGTGTGCGTAGGGGGCACAATCGGACAGGTGGCGCAGCAGGTGCGTTGTCCGTGTGCGTAGGGGGCACAATCAGACAGGTGGCGCAGCAGGTGCGTTGTCCGTGTGCGTAGGGGGCACAATCGGACAGGAAGCACAGCAGCCGCAGCCCAGTTAACGCCACTGGGCTGCTATAGCAAGACTGGAACGGCAGGAGGGAAGCACGGCGCCTGACCCTGATGTGCCGAGCCACGAATCTTGGCGTGACAGGCACCGTTCGCCTAACCCTACCTACCGCTTCCCAACATAGGCTTATGCCGCAATGAGGCTCTAACATGGAGGTGTGCTCTGACTGAGCAAAAGTGAAGACTGCGCACCTCCATGTTGTCTCCAGCCCCTTTTATAACCTGGGTCCGCCCCAAACCCAGGGTGGAACCACCAAGGTCCAATAGCAGAGTGCCATGTCATCAGTGACGTCACATGCGACTTATCCGGAACCGCCACGTCATTGATGACCTCATGGCAGCCACGCCCCAAACACTTCACCAGTCATCGTCTGATGACCAATACTGAGGTGCCAGATCATAGGGGCGGGCCTCTGCGAGCCAGTCCGGAGTTGCCACGTCATCAGGACACCTGACACCCTCTGCCCTATCAGGGCCTGCCACCTCACGGACATGCTCAGTGAGGTCCTTACCGGACCTAGCCTCTGATGCACTAAGTGCCTGAGCATGCTCAGTAGCCTGAGCCACAGGCTTAGAAAGCAGACTATCAGTTTGAGCATGCTCAGTAGGCACATCCCAGAACTTAGACACAGCACGAAGTCCAAGTACCTGTGCAAAGAGGCTGTTAGGGTTAATTGTGAGAGCATGCTCAGTAGCCTGAACTGAGGACTTAGTCTCAGACATAACACAAACAGGCTGAGCATGCTCACTAGGCAAAACACCGGGCTTAGACTCTGGCTGGGGTAAATCGGCGCACGCATGCGCACTAGCCGCCTCTCCACACTTAGACGTGGTGGATGGAACAGCCAACTGGACGACCCGAGGCACGGCCAAGAACGGCAGCCGGCGCCTGGGCGCAACAGGAACCGCAGCAGGCTGCTTGCGGCTATGGCGGCGCCGGTTCGTAACAGGCTGCCTGCAGGGTCACCTCACCTGTGTGGCTGGATTATCGGGACCGGAGGACTGGGCGCAGCAGGCGGCGGCGAGGAGGAGACAGGAGGCGCCTGCAGGGTCACCTCACCTGTGTGGCTGGATTATCGGGACCGGAGGACTGGGCGCAGTAGGCGGCGGCGAGGAGGAGACAGGAGGCGCCTGCAGGGTCACCTCACCTGTGTGGCTGGATTATCGGGACCGGAGGACTGGGCGCAGTAGGCGGCGGCGAGGAGGAGACAGGAGGTGCCTGCAGGGTCACCTCACCTGTGTGGCTGGATTATCGGGACTGGAGGACTGGGCGCAGTAGGCGGCGGCGAGGAGGAGACAGGAGGCGCCTGCAGGGTCACCTCACCTGTGTGGCTGGATCATCGGGACCGGAGGACTGAGCGCAGCAGGTGGCGACGAGGAGGAGACATGAGGCCTGCTGTCTATCCTGGAGAAGGCATTGGGACAAGGGTGCAGCTCTCATCAGTAGCGGCTTCCCCCAGGAGGGGAGTGCCCAGCATTGTGGAGGCGACAATCGGCCCAAACAGGGCATGTGGACACGGTGCTCCTGGCGTCAGGGGGCGAACCCGGCGGGCATTCGGTGGCTGCAGCTTGAGGGACTGTCCCGGGATCAGCGATGGACGACTGGCGAAAAGGACGGTGACGGCTGATCTGAGGGCATCCTCTGGAGGCAGCCTGGCGCGGTAATCAATTTAAGTTTCAGCGTTTTTGTAGTGGTGGGGGGACAGTCGCTATAGTGGAGTAGTGTCTGGAGATATGGGTAGCAGCTGGGGGGGTTTGGAGCATGTGGTTAGTTCATAGGTCGGTTGGTGCCGTGGTCCCTGGGGGGTGTGGGTTCATGTTCTGGAAGCCAGGGGCAGAGTTACGGACAGGGTGGTCTCATGGCAGCGGGGCCGTGAGGGTGCAGGTGGCGTCAGGTCCGGTGGTTACAGTTTCAGGTTGGGGATGGCGAGGTTTGGCGTTTGCCGCAGTTTAGGTCTTGTGAGACTTGGTTAAGGGTGCTGATGATTGCGGCACATGTGAGCGGGTGAGACGGCGCAGTTATTGAAGGTTTGCTGGGTGTTTCATTATTAATCTTCTGATGCATGGTGGTTCTTATTGGATGAATTATGGTGGGTAAGGTAAAGGGGCGAGGGGTCCCGCGGTACGGTGTGTGCGGGGAGTTTCAGGGGGGTTTTGTGAGTGATGTGTAGGTGCGGGGCCCCGGTATAGCGCGAGGGTTGCTGTGGATAAGTGAATAAAGGAGAGCGGAAATGTAGGAGAAGGTGAAGTGTTGGTTGCTGTAATGGGTTTGTAGGTTTGCAACCGCATCAATGGTAACATGGGGTTAATTTGTGGCTAGTCAGCATGTTATCCCATTGTGGAGGTTGGTGCTGGGAGGAATGTTGAGTCCAGCGTGACTGAATTGGTGTCAATGTAGGTGCTGGGCAGCTTTGGGCTGCTGTGGGTGAACTCGGTTAATCAGCAATGGTGGGCTGCGGACGGAATAATGGAGTTCTTCGGACAGCCGTGATTACGGGTGGGGACTATGCGAGTTTTGGTTTGGACTAGAGGATTGGGTACTTGTGGTGCATAGAGTGTAAGTCGGATAGCTTAGGGCCATCTGGTATTATTGGGTGTTTTGCATGGGTGGACTCCTGGCATCTGTGGGCTGGTGGAGTCTATTTTATATTCATATACAATTTAAAAAACAAAAAATAAAAGGGAATGCTTGGCCCGGTGGTAGGTATGGGCATCTGGGTAAGGGTTTGCTTAGGGAGTCGTGGTGCTCCGGTCTCACGGCACAAAGGTATTTGGTTTGAAGGTGCAGTTGTGCGTTACGGGAAAATAGTGGTACGCCCCTCGGTGGTCGGCTTTGAGCGGATACTATGGTGTGGCCAAGGTTTTAATTTATCTTGGGGTGTAATATGAGAGCTCAAAGGGGGTTGTGTGTCACAAGGTTTTTCCTTGAGATCGAAACGCCCGGACATGGTGTTTGGTAAAGTTGTGTCTCCTGATGCCCATAGTTGCATATGGAGTCAATCGGGCCAGTGGTGTGGCTGCAATTTTCCGGTGGGCATTGTAGTACAGGGAGCTAGTCGTGGTCCGGTTTGCGGAGGCAAGCGGACTGCATTATGGTTGGAGGTGTTATTGGGGACCTTGGGATCGAAGGTAATGTTTCAATATCTTCGCCTCAGTAAGGGGTACAGGGCGATGGTTGCGGTTGTTTTGTTTTTTGAGGCCGTGTTAATTTTGGGGTGGGGCATGGTTCCGTTAGGCCGTGTGGGCCTCGTGGAAATTAAGTGGGCCTGATTTCGGATGAAGAAGGTCCATTAGTGTGGTAGTTGAAAATGTGGTAAGATTTTGGGATTTTCTGGGGAAGACAGCTCGAGCCTCTGTTGTTGTCAGAGGGTGTGATGGCGGAATAAATCGGTCAGGGGAGACCGGTAGTGATATTTGGCTCTGGGGAAGCTGCAAGGTCAGCTGTAGGGGAAATTCCAAGGCTATGGATTGCAGTCGTTTTACAGCGGGGTTTCCCTTTAGCTGTTTCCTGGGAGAACTAGGTTTGGGGTGCGAAGTGACCCAGTAGCATAAGCAGTGTGTGTCATCCTGTTGTTGTATCTCAACCCCAGTGGTGGTTGAATTCAGCTGGAGACAGGAGGAGGACTGACTGTACAGGGTGACTGTACAGTGGTTCTTTGGTCGGTACTGGGGAGGACGATGGTACAGTCGGTACTGCATTTAATTGGTTATAATAAGGCCAGCGGGGCATGGTGTGGATTCCGGTATAGTTTGGGAGCTTGTGGCATGGTGTGCCGGTGGGCCTGAGTGGCCGTCAGAGGGACCCGGTGGCTCCTGCCACCAAGGATCAGGGGAGTGCGGTGCAGTAAAGTGGACTGGGTACGCTGGATGGTGCATATATGGGATGCTCAGAGTTTAAGTGATAGATGAAAAGGTTTTAATGGTTGGTTTGCTTGCAAGTTGGGGGAGCAAGCGTTGAGTGTGGGGGGGGTCCAGGCCACGCAAGGTGTCACGTGGCCTGTTCTGTGGCGGGGGTAGGTCTGGTCCAGAGGCGGTTTAACGGATAATGTTATTTGATTGGAGAGTCACTTGTAGGATATAGTGGCTCCGGTTACAAGGATCTTGCAGGCATGGGTCCTGCAAGGTGGGGGGTATTGATCCGTAGGTGATTCATACCTCATCTCCGGCCCGGTGTGTGTTGCGGCCAGGGATCATGTTTTGGTGGTGGAAGGTGGTTTCTGGACCGGGCCTACCCAGGGTTACGTATTGTATTACGTACTGTATTATTATTATTATTATTATGGTATTACCTATTGTTAAATGTTGGGGACGCCCGTTGGACGGCGCCCCCTTGTGTTAGTGTGTAAACAATAGGCAATAAAGGGCTGCTGTGGCCATTTTTTACCAAGTCGCAAGCAGTGTCCGTGATATTATTGGTACCGGGTAAGGGTAATTGGGAATAATATAGGAATCAACGACCGGAAAATCCCTCCTGGAAATGTCATGATCTTTCTGATCTCTGTGGTCCATTACATTAATGACATTTCGCAATACTGAGCTATCATACATCTCCATCTACCAACCAAGCGACTTCTGCTCCTTCCATCTGCGGGGCTTCTCCCGTGCTGCACTTATCCAGAAGAATTTACTGTTCATGATAAGACTGCTAACAGTCTCAATCTTAGGTTTTTCGAAAAGTAATTTCTACAAGAAGGTGTCATGGGTGTGTCACATTTGATAGAGAGTCATGTGGTTTTTGGCCATAGAAGGTCACAGCGTTTGGCTGCACAGAATGCTCCCTGACTTATCATTGTTCCTGTCAGTATTCATATTCATTGGTATAGGTAGCTTTCCTGCTGGATTCATCTATCTGCCTTTTGCCCTTTTGGATCCAGAACGAGTTCAACTCCCTCCCAGCTGTTGATTATTAGGATTCCCTTGGTGTTTAAATACCCCGTCCTTCTTTTGGACTGCTGCTGGTGATATTTTCAGTTTCTTCAAGCCGAGGTTGCAAGCAGGTGGCTTGTACTTCTCTGTGGCATCATTGCTGAAAACTCTGCTGAACTTCTACCTGAATCATCTAATGAGAACTAGTTCATGCATTTCTCCCTTTGTGTCTTCTATAGGTGTTTACTGGGGTTGAAGAAGAGCTCATCCCATCCGTTCCCTATTTAGGACCCAGCACTACGGATACCTAGGGTCAGGTATCTGGCTCGGCGCATAGGTACGGAACCTATCTAGGGTGGTGAGGAACCCCAGGGACCAGCAGTAGGGATACCTAGGGTCAGGTATCCGTTTCGGCGCATAGGTGCGGAAACTATCTAGGGTGGTGAGGGACCCCAGGGACCAGCAGTAGGTTTGGTCAGGGGTCACCATTTTCCCTTAGCCTAGACAAAGGGTTTCACTTGCCTTTCGTCATATCTAGTGTGACAGAAGGTCTATGTAACATTACCCTAGTCCATTGGCCATAAACATCCAAACCTGATCACAGATATCTCAACTTCACCAGGTCCTCAACTAGCTACCCTTTACAAATATCTTGGTAATCAGAACATCATGATTAGAGTTGAGCGGATCGGTCATAATCTGAGTCTGGCGGATCCGGATCGGGTTGCCGCCGAAGTCCGGATCCGATCCGGAATCCGCGGCCATGTAAAACAATGGGGAGCCGGATCGATCGAGAGAGAGAGAGAGAGAGACAGAGAGAAAAAACCCCGGATCCGGATCATGCACCCCGAATCCCGGGTACTGGTCGGACTCGGATCGGGCGCTCAAACCGTGCGGATCCGGATTTTGCGGATCTGGGTCCGCTCAACACTAATCATGATGTGCCCTTACTGAGTTTAGAGAAAATAGTAATATGTGAAGAACTGAGGCATTAGGGTTCTGTGCACACAAGGCTTTTTTTGAGGAGGGTCCACTCTGAAACGTGGCTCAAAAAGCTTTAATTAAATGCTCAAAAGAATTAATAAACGTAAAAATGACTTCTTGCTTATATCTTCAGTCTTTTTTGTGTCTTTTAACCACATCAGGTTTCCAAAGATGCTGAGTGGTTAAGTGGACTTTTATTATTAGAGCATCTTCAGAGGAGAAGACGTAGAAAGAATGGTTAACTCACGTATTTTAACTTAAAAGACATTAGTTAACCATTCTTTCTACGTCTTCTCCTCTGAAGATGCTCTGATAATGAAAGTCGATTAGAAGGCTCAAAAAAATGCTTGGAAAATTCCCAGGATCTTTTTGCAGCGCTTTTATTGGAAAACAAACACTCGCTGTTTCTTCACTCTGAACGGTGTTTAAAAAAATGGCAGGAAAATGCCTTTAAGAATAGAATCCACAAAATAGCTAAAGAACTCTAAAAAAACATGCTTGGCCAAAAATATATATATAAAAAAAAGTGTCCATAAAATGCCCAGAAAAATAGCCAGAAAAGATGCTTCGGGAAGAAATAAAAGCCAGCATTAAAAAAAAATTCTGGAAAATGTCTGTGATGATACGCCACTAGGTGTCACTAGAAGCTACTAGTGACAGGGAAATCAGACACGCCGGTGGTCAGAAGCCAGGAAGTCAGATAAGGTACACAGAGAGCAAGAATAGCCGTGGTCAGGGTAGAAGCTGGTGGTCAGAAGCCAGGAAGTTAGATAAGGTACACAAGGAGCGAGCAGAGCCGGGCTCAGGGTACAAGCCGAACATCAGAAGCCAAGAAGTCAGATAAGGTACGCAGGGAGTGAGCAGAGCCATAGTCAGGGTGCAAGCTGGAGGTTAGAAGCCAGGAATTCAGATAAGGTACACAGGGAGTGAGCAGAGCCGAGGTCAGGGTACAAGTCAGAGGTCAGAAGACAGGGGGATAATGTCAGAGTCAGGGGCACGGGCAGAGAAAGGTAACAAAAGTCCTGGGTAGGGAGGAAAGATCAGAACAACAAAACTCACTGGAGCCAGAGAACTCACTGCAGAGCAGGAACTACGACTTTCAGCGTTGCAGGTGAAGTTGCTCTCAAATGAAGCTGAGCCCTCACCCGGAACGAGACACCTGAACACAGGCCCCTCTCCGCACCAGCGCCGGACCCGAAGGCTGAGAAGCAACCCGTGATCTGGAGCATAATACAGAACATTGGCTCTGCTGGAGAGCATAGCACCGCGGATCAGGACAATGCCAGTAATAAAGATGCCTCCAAAAAGACTAGAAAAACACTTAAAAAAATGCCAGCGGCCAAAAACCTATAAAGTCGCTCAAAAAACCTACAGAGATGCTGCAAGGAAACAAATGCATTTTCTTAAGAAAACCTCAGTATCTGAAAAAGACGTCATGTGCAGATAGTCTGATGAGCGGTCGTTAGAAGGGAGACTTTTTCCAGCACTGGAGCTTTTGATCAGAGAAGTGTATGGTGCCACCATCTAGACCAGGGCTCTCTTCAGTTCAGTCGTCTGCAGATCTTCCAAGACGAGTGGAGATCTTAAACTTTCTAGATACTCAGGACAGTATTCTGAAATATAAAAATGTAGAATAAAGGGATGTATAGTATCCTTAGGACTCTGCTAGGAAACTCTTTGAAGTATGGATCTGCCTCCTTAGAGGGATTAAGCTGTGGAATACGAGAGGAGGTTGGAATGTTAGGATGTAAAGCATGCAAACCATCTGCCCGTCATGTCTCCAAACTTGTAGAAATTCCCGCAGTTTTTCTTCTTTCTTACTTCTTGTCGAGCTCTCATTCCAGTTTCATTTCAAGCATTAATAAGGGTCAAAATCTTCTCTCCTTTTCTCTCATTGGTTGCTCAGTTGAACATTTTTTTCTCATTTTTTGCTATTTTTCATTTCCCCGATTGTTAAATATATGTCATGGACGTCTCCCAGTTTTTGGAGACTAGTGGCAACTTGAGGACTGGAGTCCCTTATCCCTCATCTCTATCTGGGACTCTGCATTTAAATGCGGTTTTGTTTCCTTTAGTACCTAAACGGTTAATGTCAGTTTGCCGCTGGCAGCTTCTCCAGCAGTCTCTAGCTCAGTGCTTCAGCTGCAATTACTTTGTTGTCACACCTGTCAGGTTTAAATAGAGGTGTTACCCGGCAATCTTTGCTGTTGATACAAATCCATTTGTATACAGGCCCCCTTGGTGGAAGGAGCTGAGTTGAAGCGTTTCAGGAGCCAGACTTTATCCTTTTGTGTTGCCGTATTTCCTGTTTGTTTTCCTTCCTTTGTGTTTCTGTATTGTAGTGGTGAATCTAGTAATCTCATCAGCCTACTCACTAGCTAGGGTAAGTTTAGGGCCAGCTGAGGGACCCAGGTATCCGGCTCAGCGACAGGTTGAATGAACCTGTATAGGGATGCTAGGGAGCTTAGGAATCACCTTTAGGTGATTTCAGGAGGTGTCCCCTCACCTCTCTCCCTAGCGGCAGGGACCTCCATTGTATTGTGTTTCTGGTGTTCCCCCTGTTTTGTGGTGTTGCTTTGTTTTTTTTTTTTTTTAGGTATCCCTAGTGCTGGGTCCTAAATAGAGAATGATCCAACAAACAAGAATGCGGTTCTGCACTACCTTACTGAGCTGTTTGCAGTGCCAGAGAGGAGTGAGCTGGTCGGTTCCTTCAGTTGTATGTGTGCCGCCCAGTGCCCCGTTACCTTCAGGTCATCTCAGGGTCTTCAGGGACGGCGCGTCCTGGGTTCTTCTGGTCACAGGTAGGTTGACTTCTATAGGATTCGTGACGCCACTCTCTGTATTGCGGTCAGGGCGATCGACACTGCAGATTAGGGGACGCCTGGGGCTGATGTTGAATGCAGTTAGATGTAGTGGCCTCCCAAGAGTGGGGCTGGCCCCAGGGCCCAGTGTGGGAGTGTCGTACCACAGGTCACAGAAGAACTCACACGCAAAGCAGGAATATATTTCAGGGTTTTTACTCACTTCAGGTGGCAGGGGTGAGTAACCCGGGCGATGCTGTGCTGCTCCAAGTGGGAACCAGGCTCCTTCAGGCTGACTTAGGGGGTGGCTGCTGACTCGCCTTCCTAGCCCTCTATTGTTTGTGGTGACCCAGACTTGTAGTCCTACGCGGTCACCCAGGAAAGTTGCTTCTGCCTGTTCTCCCCTTTTTCAGCCCGTCTGCTTGTAGCCTGGACCAGGTCACTCCGGCTGCTTGCCTCTTGTGATCTATGGGCCCTCTCGTTGCTACGTGGCTGCGGACTCTGTGGTGTTTTGGTGGAGGGTAAGAAGTACCCCCACCTGCAGGTTGAGCAGGCCAACTGAATGGGCCCCTGCTCTGGGGATCTGTAACCCCGTGCGGGCCTGGTCCTCGACTGGCAGTCCCCGTTATCAGCCACCTCTCTGCACTCCGGCCTTGGGTGGATTTCGGCCGGCACTACCAGTTGACCGTTCTCCCCCCGCCAGTAACCACTGCACTTGCGATGTCTGACTAGTGACAGCCTCCAGGTCTCCTCCTTGCGACTGCTCTCCCTGAGCTTCACTAACTGGCTGGTTCACTACTCCCTCCCCACTGTGCCTGCCTACGCAACTTAGCAACCAGGCTCTCTACCACACCCCTTGAGTGGAGATGGAGGCCACGCTCCCTCCTGGATTCCCCAGGGGTCCCTTCAAAGGTCCATGTGTGAGACCTGATCACTATGCGCCTGTGTAACCACACCTCGGTTAGCCTTCTGGATTACCTGTATTGTACTGCCCCCAGCATGGGTGCAGTACTCAGTGGTGCCTGACCAGGTCAGGGGCGCCACATATGGGTCTTCGGTGCACGTGGAAAGAAGGCAGTTGAAGTTTACAAGCGTCCATAGGAATAGAAAGTCCAGGACACATCCAGTGAGTTTCCCAAAAGTGCTTTATTTTAATTCCATGTGTGCATTAAAAGAGCAGGCAGAGACCTGGGTGCTGGTCTCTAAAGGACGACGGCCGTTTCGTACCTCTTGGTACTTTGACAGGCTCACGAGGGACCCATCGAAGTACCAAGAGGTACGAAACGGCCGTCATCCTTTAGAGACCTGCACCCGGTTCTCTGCCCGCTCTTTTAATGCACACATGGAATTAAAATAAAGCACTATTGGGAACTTACTGGATGTGTCGTGGACTTTCTACTCCTATGGACACCTAAATAGGGAATGATTGGGATGAACTCTTTATCAACCCCACTAAACACTGAAGAAGAGACATAGAGGACACACGGGGGAAAATGCATGAATTACTTATCTACAGATGACTCAGGCAGAAGTTAAGCCAAATTTCAGCAATGCTATCACAGGTAAGAGCAAGCCATCTGCTTGCAACCAGAGCTGGCTGAATGAACTGAATAATATCACCAGCACCAGTCCAGGGAAGAAGGCAGTATTTAAGCACAAAGAGAATACTGATGATCAGCAGCTGGGTGGAAGGCGAGCTCCTGCTGGGTCCAAAGGGGGAGAGATGAATCCAGCAGGAAAGCTTCCTATACCCATGAATACTGACAGCAGGAACAATGGAAAGTCAGGGAGCATTCTGCACAAGGAGACACTGTGACCTTCTATGGCCAGAAACCACATGACTGTCTATCACCCGTGACAGTTAGCCTCCATATACAATAGTGACCCAGTCTTCTAAAATCAGAAGATTTCTTAAGACTCCAGTGTATAATGTATCATTAAGATTTGCAGGATTTATCTGTCACTAAAGACAGAACATTGATTAAGCCTGTGACAAGTGGTAACAATCATGTCTTAACATCTCCCGGGGGGCTCCAGGTCCTCGTTGACGCGTAGCTGAGAAGATACGGTCCAGAGAAAAACTTTTCTTTTTCCGGGGAACTTTAGGTCAACGATTTATTTTATTCTTCAAATGGTTAACAAAACAGATGACACAACGCCAACTCCAGACAGAGTGTCCGCCGCGCTGCGAGGCCGGATAACCTTTTTACTGCCGTATAATGAGTGAGAGGCCATCACTCACACCTAGAATCCTTTTCCCAGATTATATCGAGCAGAAATAAAGATCACTTTATATTCTTGCATCATCTGCCTTGCAGACGGGAACAAACCTCTGTGACCATAAAGTTATCTCATTCAGGCCGGCGCTCGGTGTACTTGCGACAGTGCCGAAATCACCGGGACTCTGGAATTGGATTTATTGCTATTGTAAAGGATGGGACTAGAGTCTTTATCATAAAACAATAAAGTATCAGTCTAAAGTTGAAGCAAATGAGGTATCCTGGGTCACACTTCTGCTCGAAGGATAATCTTCTAAATACTCAATGGATGGATTTATTCCGCTCGGTCTACATGAACTATGGACATTATGTCTCAATGAATTGCATATTCTTTGATGCCCTGTGAGATTTTTGGGCAAAAATGGGGTCTTCACAATTGCCTTGTCAGCTCTTATTCCTTACAATGTGATAAGTCACTTAGCAGAAGCCTCAGGGAGATGTTGGGCTCAACACATAGCTGCCAACCGGCAACAACTCCGACAAATTCAGTGCTCTTCTGGGCCGTAATTGTAGGGTGGTGAAAAACCTTCCCAAAATTGAGTTTTGCATTAAATGTTGGCCCTGTTCAGTTTGGGGAAGTTGCTTGGTGGTACTGGTGGAGTAAGGGGCACTTTGCACACTACAACGTCGCAGCTGCGATGTCGGTGGGGTCAAATCAAAAGTGATTTACATCCGGCGTCGCAGTCGATATCGGAGTGTGTAAATCCTTTTTGATACGATTAAGGAGCGCAAAAACGTCCAAATCGTATTATCGGTGTAGCCTCGGTCATTTCCATAATTTGGAAATGACCGATGTTACGATATTGTTCCTCGTTCCTGCGGCAGCACACATCGCTGTGTGTGAAGCCGCAGGAGCGAGGAACATCTCTTACCTGCGTCCTGCGGCTCACACTGGCTATGCGGAAGGAAGGAGGGGGGCGGGATGTTTACGTGCCGCTCAGCTCCGCCCCTCCGCTTCTATTGGCCGCCTGCCGCGTGACGTCGCTATGATGCCGCATGACCCGCCCCCTTAATAAGGAGGCGGTTCGCCGGCCAGAGCGACATTGCAGGGCAGGTGAGTGCATGTGAAGCTGCCGTAGCGATAATGTTCGCTACGGCAGCTATCACCATGATATCGCTGCTGCGACGGGGGCAGGGATTATCGCGCTCAGCATCGCAAGCATCGGCTTGCGATGTCGTAGTGTGCAAAGTGTCCCTAAGACTTAAAGGGGTTGTCCGGCACTTTAACATTGATGACCTGTCTGTAGGATAGGTCATCGATGTTTTACTGGTACAGTTGCCACACTGGTACCCACTCCGATCACGTATTCATGCGCCACCACTGGCCAGAACTGCTCAGTTGTAGAGTTTCATGGTTCTGATCCGTGGTGCTCTGCTCTCCAGCAGAGCCAGTGTTCAGTTGGGTGGTTTCCCGTCCGCAGTTCCTGCTCTGGTGTTGGGAGGAGGTCTCTCTCCAGGCGCCTCGTGATTTCTCTGCTTCATTAGGAAGCAACCTTACCCAAAATGCTGCCAGTCATAGTTCCTGCCTGCAGTAAGTGCTCTGGCTCCTATTTGTGCTTTGCTCATGTACTCCTACCCTGGTCTTGTTGTTATTCCTCTCCTCCCGTATCCCTGACTCTGATGTTGTTTCCCAGATCCTGATCTGACTTGTACCCTGACCTCGGCTCTGCTTTTCCCCAGGTTACGTTACGTGACTTCCTGGCTTTTGACCGTCTGCGTGTACCCTGACCTCGGCTTCGCTTCCCCCAGTGTACCTTATGTGACCTTCTGGCTCCTGACCTCTGGTTTGTTTGACTTCCCCATCACTAGTTGCTTCTGGTGACACCTAGTGGTAGTTCATCACATAAAGGTGCACGGTACAGTTCCATAAACTATAGTGGCCATGGATGGATACTAAATATCCGTCCAATATTCTAATCAATAAGGGCAGATGTGGAGTACCTGTCTGCAGCCACTATTTTGTCAATGGAGCTGTGTTGTGCAGCTCTACAACTCAGCAGTACTGGCCACCGACACCGAGAACAGCCGATTGATGGGGGTGCTTGGTGTCACACCCCCACCAGTAAGACATTGATGACCTATGCTAAGGATAGGTCATCAATGTTAAAGTTTCAGTCAACACCATTAAATGCCAATGTTGGTAACTATGCTTATTGTTTCACCGGCATCTGTGCAGAGACATTGACTTACTCACTACCCTAGCCGGATCGCATCTTCCTGTGCAGTCCCCCGGCCATCCACGTGTGCTGCTGTCTCATTCCCCGCCCAGGTCTTGTGCATGCCGCACAGGGTTCCTGGGAGTGCACCTAAGATGTGGCCCTCATCTTAAAAGGCCAGTATGCCATTTCCAGGAAATGCCTCTCAGCCTATGCCTCAGAGGCACTGTGTATTTTTAAGTCACCCTCCCATTAGGGAAGGTGTCTGCGCAACACATTCAGTTAGTCAGTATAGCAGTCTGCTAGTTAGTTGTCAGATCCCCTTATCCCTGTGTCTGTCTTCAGTACCTGCCTTCCCATACCTGTCTGCCCCAGCCGTGCCCAACATTCCTGTATGTAACCGCCTGTCCAGCCTGTCTCAGTCCTCCCACCTGTACCTGTCTATTCCTTAGTCCGTCACTTGCCCTGGGAGTCAGCTGCCACAGTCCCGGTCACTTCCGTGGGAGTGGTACCTGGCGTCTGCCTCGCGGTATACACTTAGTTAAACCCCTCCCACTAAAGGGTAAGCCCGAGTCCCACTATGGTCCATTGGGTCCACTAACCCAGATCGCTGCCCTTACACCGGCCTCGACCGTTACACTAATAGATGCTTTTAGATACAGTAGTGGTATATAACAATATTTTATTCTACAAATCAGGGATAGACATCACATGAGGTCTTGTAGACAAGATGACCTATTGTCATCATAAAACAGCTTCTTAATGTCTATTAGATTCTATGCAAAGAACTGAACTAATGGATTTCATGGCTCACAAGTTCTGGTGGGGGGTTAATGTGATTAAATATTGAATACCAAGGGGCCTTTATACTGTTCTTGCATCAGGGCTCACAGCTGTCCGTGTCTGGCTTTGTTTTAAAGGATTTGTGCCAAGTTAGTATTTAATCACCTATCCAGTTATCACCGATCGGCGGGGGACCACTGATCACCAAACCCAAGAATGAGGCTGAGCAGATCCTAGTGTGAACGAAGAGGAGGTCTAGCAGTGAGCTAGACATGGCTGAGGGTCTCTGACGACCTCTGCTTCTCGGGACTCAGAAGAGCTCAGTTCTTGGGATTGGTGAGGGTCTAATTAGTTGGACCCCAGTGATCAGTATGTTATGGAAACATGAAAACATACCAACAAGTGGATCGAGGAGAGACAAGAGGATCGCCGGACTCAGGAACATGTGTTTATTCTGCTCTACATCCTCTGAGTAGTATGGAGCCATATATATTATAATATATATATATAATATATAAATGTGAAAAATTTAATATTACCAGTTATGTATATTAGATTTTATGACAGGGTATTGATCCAGGGAACTAGTCTGATTGCCGTATGTGGAGTCAGGAAGGAATTTTTTTCCCCATTGCAACTTGTTTGCCACAAGGGGGTTTTTGTGCCTTCCTCTGGATCAACATGTTAGGCTACGGGTTGAACTAGATGGACTTAGGCGGGCTTTGCACATTACGACATCGCATGCCGATGCTGCGATGCCGAGCGCGATAGTCCCCGCCCCCGTCGCACATGCGATATCTTGTGATAGCTGCCGTAGTGAACATTATCGCTACGGCAGCTTCACATGCACATACCTGCCCTGCGACGTCCCTCTGGCCGGCGATCTGCCTCCTTCCTAAGGGGGCGGGCCGTGCGGCGTCACAGCGACGTCACACGGCAGGCGGCCAATAGCAACGGAGGGGCGGAGATGAGCGGGACGTAAACATCCCGCCCACCTCCTTCCTTCTCATAGCAGCCGGGACGCAGGTAAGGTGATGTTCCTCGCTCATGCAGCTTCACACACAGCGATGTGTGCTGCCGCAGGAACGAGGAACAACATCGTACCTGTCGCTGCACCGGCATAATGGAAATGTCGGAGAATACACCGTGATACGATAATGACGCTTTTGCGTTCGTTCATCGTATCAAAAAGGTTTTACACACTACAAAATCGCAAGTGACGCCGGATGTGCGTCACTTTCGATTTGACCCCACCGACATCGCAGGTGCGATGTCGTAGTGTGCAAAGCCGCCCTTAGAGTCTCCCTTCAACCTTAAAAACTATGATACTATGAATAGAAGAGGTTCAAAGGAGTTGTCCACTACTTTGACATTAATGGCCTATCCTTAGGATAGGTCATCAATGTCCGATCAACCGCACCCCCGCCAATGAGCTGTTGTTGGTCGCAGCAGCAGGCAGCTGGAAATGTTCAGTTCTGGCGCTGCTTCAATTTCTGATAGTGGCTGCAGCTGGGTACTGCACATCTGCCTTCCATTGCTATCAGAAGACGGAGCAGCTCCGGAACTCAGTCTGCCGCCCCCACGACAGCCAACGGGCTGCTCAGATCCGTATCCGCAGTGGCTTGAGGGGTCTCTGGACCCGAGGTGAGGTCGCGCGGCCGCTCGAAATAAAAAGGGCGGATAGTGTTCGTGACACCACCCACAGGTCATGGTAAGACGAAATACCACCGCTGCTGCGTTTAAGGGGGAAGCGCCCGGGAGCGATGCAATGGCAGCTTGGGATGTTAACCCCTCCATGGGCAGGGGTATGGTGTCCCGGGCTCGGTGATGGTTGGCTGGGGACCCGTTGAGAGTAGAGGGGCACAACGTACTCACACAGTCCAGAGATACTGACACCAACACCGGGTAAACCAAAGTCTTGAATGCCTTGCCGCTTCTGGATGAGCACGCTGGGTCCGTGCCCTTTTGGCGTTGCTGGTTGGTCTGAAGTCTTGTCCCTTGGCACTGTGTTTACTCTGGGTGGATCCCTTTTGCCTAAGACTACTCGGGTCCCGCTCACTTGCGTGGCTAGCAGGGTGAGCTTGCTCTCAGGGTTCACGCTTGGGATTTTCTGTATGATTTTGGGAAGTCTTATCCCCCTCATTGCGCTAGTACCCCGATTCTGGAGCGGGTGGAGAATGTTTCGTAAAGATTTCGTCCTCGTCGGTGAATTACTGGGCTGCATGAAGCTCCTTCCCAGCCTAGGGTCCGCGTACCCCGTCGTGCCCTGGCCCCCGCCCGGCTGTAGCACAAGGCCGCCGGTCTGCCCTCCGTGGCAGTACCGTGCCCCCTGTCACTATCCTCTGCGACCGGGGTTCCAGCTCCTTCCAGGCCAGGCCAACGTCTGGCACCTGGGACGGATACAGGAGCCCAGCTCCGCAGCGTGACCTTGTCATGTCACCGCTCACTGGCACTCTCTACTACTCTCTGACACGTCTGGCCCTCCTTCTACCATCCCTCCATCTGGGTGGCCCTATTCCCCTCAGGCTGCCCAATGGGTGGTTGGTGGGTGTGGTGCAGTGTTCCTCAGGATTTGTGTATACCTGTTCTTAGCAACACCAAATGGACAGGACCCGTAACCAAGGAGGAGCAGGTACCATGCAGAAGGGTAGATTGCACGGCACCCTTGTGACAACCTGATAGGCCAGGGCGTCACATCAGCATTTCCAGCTGCCTGCTGCTGCCTTTGGGACCGGAAGCAGATGATCGGCGAGGTGCAGGTGTCGGACACATTGATGACCTATCCTAAGGATGAGCCATCAATGTCAAAGTAGTGGACAACCCCTTTTAATAACATTTTCTGGTTTTACAGGACTGGACAGGTAGAGGGAATATTGCAAAGTCCTTATACACTATAAAATAACGCCTTGAATCTATGGCACCAGTGAGGCCACCGTCACAATACAGAAGAGACTCGGAAAATAGTCTTGTAATGTTGCGTTGTAACGAAGACATTTTTTTCATTTGTGCCATTTTGTGTCTGCCGATCACTTTGGATTGGGCAAATTCCATGTGGACAGCTTCTAATTACTAGGTTTTACAAATTGCTAAATCGAGCACAATGTCTCTGTGACGTCTGGGATACACGGAGGCGTTTTGTAACATTTGTAATTGATTTTAACTATTGAACGGGAACTGCATTCCGGATTCTTGTGGACACTCAGTCACTCAATAGTTAAAATGAATTAGCACTAAAATATCTTAATCTAATCTTGACCTTATAGACACACATATGTAGAAGCCATGGCTCATACAGAGGAGTAATGTGACCCGTAACATGGCACTGTCATTGGGCGCCACTTTTCCAACAAGCTTGGAGAGGCACTGGATGCCACTAAAGAGATTGACCGAGTATTGAGTCTTATCAGCAATGCTCGATGGGAGGAAAGTATGGGCATCAGCTATACCGGAGAACGACAGAAAAGAATCTTCTACCTTTCTTAGTTGACACGTGTAAAATAGATTTAAGGCCAATTTACACACAGCGACATCGCTAGCGATGTCACTGGTGGAAGCACCCGCCCCCGTCGGTTGTTCATCAAGGCAAATTTCTGCCTGTGTCACACAACATCGCTTACACCCGTCACATATACTTACCTGCCTAGTGACATCGCGGTGGCCGGCGAAGTGCCTCCTTTCGGAGGGGCGGAGATGAGCGGCCGTAACATCCCGCCCATCTCCTTCCTTCCTCATTGCCGGCGGCCGCAGGTACGCTGTTGTTCCTCGTTCCTCCGGTGTCACACGGAGCGATGGGTGCTGCCACAGGAACGACGAACAACCTGCGTCCTGCAACAGCAACGATATTTAAGATTAGAACGACGTGTCAACGATCAACGATTAGATGAGTAAATTTCATCGTTAGCGGTCGTTCGTGCGTTTCACACGCAACAACATTGCTAACGAGGCCGGATGTGCGTCACTAATTCCATGACCCCAACGACATCTCGTTAGCAATGTCGTTGCGTGTAAAGCACTCTTTAAACCCAAAAGCTACCTCAATCAGACAGGACAGTTTTTGAATTAATAGAAATGAAGCCTTGAGTAAGGGAGAATGGTAACTATTCGTGTTCGGATAACGCTTACCGAATACCGAGTACTATTCCAGAATTCATCACGACATGAAAAATGCTCGGGTTCCTCATTGACTTGCACTGGGTTTGTTATTCATTGTGAATTCCGGAATAGAACTTTCAGATTCATTAAGAATAATTTCAACACAAATGGTTACTATTCGCCCATCACTAAGGAAGTACCGTTAAAGAATGTGAACACGTTTTTTCCGCTCCGAACTCCTCCCAAAAAAGTGCCCATGTTTTTTGCTCCTCATAGGTTCAGTCTTTTAACGGATTTAGGCTTCCTAAGATGCCAAGTGGTTAAAAGTAGTGACTTGATCTCTGTAGATGCTTTATACTTTATATTTATTCACAATACAAGTCAATGGAAAGGGTCTAAAGACGCCCAAACATCAGTAAGAGCATTTAAGGACTTGTGGGACTTGTGCGCATACTGCGTTTTTTGACACTTTTTTTTCAAAAGCTGCACCAAAATCTGCATGTCTCTCCTGAAGCCAGCAAAGTCTATATGATTTCTGAATTGCTGTGCGTACGTTGCTTTTTTTTCCTTGCAGATTTTGGTGTAGAAAAAATCTGCAGCATGTCAATTATTGGTCTGAATTTGCAGCGTTTTTTCACCCATTGACTTCAATGTTGTGATGAAAAAAATGCTTCAAATCCGCAGGTGTGTTCACATAGTGAGTTATTGGTGTGGTTTTGCCGCGTTTTTTTGCAGCATTTTTTAACACAAAAAACGCATGGCTAAAACAGGTTGCGATGTCATCAGGATCAGGACAATGTAAAATTAAACAGAAGAATGGTTGAAACGGGAAATTGTGATATTCAACCACTAGGTGTCACTAGATACAACTAGTGGTGGGGAAGCCAAACAAGCCGGATGTCTGGAGCCAGGAGGTCTCGTATGGAACACAGGAAAAAAGCAGAGTTCAGGGTACGAGCTGGAGGTCAGAAGCCAGGAAGTCACGTAAGGTACACAGGGAAAAAGAGGAGCTGAGGTCAGGGTAAGAGCTGGAGATCAGCAGCCAGGAAGTCACGTAAGGTACTCAGGGAGAAAGCGGAGCCATGGCCAGGGTACGAGCCGGAGGTTAGAAACCAGCAAGTCACTTAAGATACACAGGGAGAAAGCAAAGCCGAGGTCAGGGTACGAGCCAGAAGTCAGAAGCCAGGGGGGTAACGTCAGAGTCAGGGGCATGGGTAACAGAGGTCCGGGGGAGGGAGACAAGATCAGAACAGAGCACACACGGGAGTCAGAACACTCACTGCAGAGCAGGGACTATGACTGGCAGCATTCTAGGCAAGATTACTCCCTAATGAAGCGGAGCAATCACCCAGAACAAGGCGCCTGTGAACAGACCCCTCGCAACACCAGCGCAGAACCTGAGGCCAAGAAACAAGCCGTCTATCAGAGAACAATACAAAACAGAGAATCAGCTCTGGTGAGAGCAGAGACATGACAGAAATGACATCAAGAGAGCTTTTTTCTTCTTTTTTATTAATCTAGCTTTATTGACAGTCTTCTCCTTGTTGCGTGCAAAAAACCCCCACACACCCAAAAAAGCGGCAAAAATGCACTAAAACCGCATGTGTTTTTTGGTGCATTTTTCTGCCACAAGGGGCAGATTTGGTAGAGACATTTTTAGTGCCAAATCTGCAGCATGTGCACAGAGCCTAAAAACATTTTTGCTTGAAAATCTGCAGGCGGTTTCTAATTTAATGAGTAGAGTTAAGAAAGAACGTTTGGAAAACACTAAATATATTCCATAAAAATGCTGGAAAAACGATTAAAAAAAACACGATGAAAAAGAGCTCAGGAAACGACAAAAAATATACTAATTAAAAAAAAGACAACGTTTCCTGAAGTGGTTTCTGCCTGAAAATCTCAAAGGGATTGCCTTCCTGGATAACACATCGTGTGTACATACCTTTAGGGTGACTACTCAATCAGCTGGATGTATGTGCCAAAAATTCCCATAAATTGGTGGTCAATAGCCTCAGAATTTTTCCGATCTATTTGCCGCCATGACATGGGTTGCAACTCCTGGTTTTGCCCTTAGAAGCGGCAATTTATGGCTATGACGTCCATCATAAAGTAGGGCATTGGTGGACACTGATGGTTGGGGTGCGATAGCATAAGGTTCACTACCACTTGTTGATTCCTAGGGGTCCAACACTGTTCCCCAGCTTATCGGAGAGGCAGTGGGGCTAGGAAAGAACTTTGCCACTTTGTATACTGTTGGTATCTCTCCGGTCTTTCCTGGTGGCCTCATCAATTGACATTGACTATAATGGGTTGACCAAGGTGGTCTTTCTGACGAAAGCCAAGAAGAGCCGACAGCTTGTTCTCTCTACGCAGTTTATTCTGAATGATTGCAATTGTTGGGGGGTCATTGAATCTAATACCGCATCAATCAAACACACTTTTATGCCAAGACCACCTCCTTAAGGTTTATAAATGAAACATTCAGAGAGCGTCCATGTCCATTTACATTACTTACAATGCAGAATATAGAAAATTGCAGAAAACCATTTCAGCCTTCACTGTGTAGGCTTATAAATCATTGCGTCCATCAATTACTGCTGTACCAGTCTTCTCGCACATTACCCTTTCTCATGAATCTTCCATTTTTTTCATTATGGATTATGAACTTTGATTGACCCCCTTTGCAATGATTTTTTTTTTTTCATCCTCAAAATCCTAAACATGAAATTCTAAAGTTGCTTTCACAAAAAAACATTCCAAGCGTAAATGTGGAGTGTGCGACGCGCCCAACTCTGGGCAATTCTCACTCGTTAACACATATAAACCAGTGAAGCGCAATTTATGCACAAGATTAATGGAGATCGCCGTCCTGTATGTATTTGATAACGAATCAGATGTCAAATAATTAATAGAACATTATCAGAAACACCAGGTATAATACGATTCTCTTCGACCACAAATCCAAAAGCATGCAATCACCCACTCAATTCCACTCAATTCCAAAAGATCCCCACCCCGTTACCTCCACCAGTCCGGTATTGCATGTTTAACAGTTGAGGGCTAGTCCAGCAGCAAAAATACATGGTTCATAAAAACTGTTGCAACGAGGCCTTCTACTCCAAGGAATCCACAGGGCCAAACCAAAAGAAAAAACTCCTAAAAACAATTAGTTATTTAGATCAATGTTAAAAGATTATAGGTATAAGCCACTGCTCATCTAAATTAACTACAGTGATATATTACAGTGAGTGTAATAGGGTGATAGACTCAATTGGTGGGGACAGTGCAAATGGTTTCCTGTTCCCAAGGTAGGGGCAACATTAGTAGTTGCACTAGTTTTTATTCAGATACAATAATACGTGGTTAAGGGGATGACCTATCTCTCCCTCCCTTACTCCTACCTACCAGCGGAGGTGTACCATAAATTATTGGGTACCCCCCGCTCCACGTCGTCTCTCCCTAATATCTCCCTTCAAGCCAGTCGCTAAGACCCGGGAGACCCACCACCAAAGAAATATGTGCAATTAGTCACAGTACTCAAGGATAAATAGTTATTAAAAACTTTTTTCTAGATATTAGATGAATCTCAGATCAAAAAGGAGATCTTATATATATACATGGATATGAAATCCCAGCAAGAATTAGCTTATCTGCCGAGATCATCCAATGTAAATCCCAAACTTAGTTTATCTGTACATATGGATATAAAGTCCCAGCAGGGAATGACTTATCTGCCGAGACCATCCAGTATTCTATCCCGACGCGTTTCCCCCCTATATTTTTTCTAGGGGTTCATCAGGGGACTGATCCGGATTAAATCTCTAGGAAAAACAACATATCCAAAACATAATATCATATTTTATTCCAATGGAACACACAACAACAAAATATATCAGAAAAATGGAACTACCGATATCAGCAAGTGGAGGGAGCATACCTTATATCTTAATAACTGGTAGTCGCATCACCAGTGTGGCATCAATCATCATAGAGGCATTCACTCCGTCCTGGGACACTGCTCTCAGTAATCTGCAGGTCCCATAACGACAACTACCAAAAATGACACACAATGGTATACTTATTGCTCCCTTTCAAAAGGCCATGCAGACCTCACAGGGCTATGGAACTTATAACATTATCAAAGGAAAAGAGACATACCTTGTAACTAAAAGAATGTCAGTCACAAAAGCCACATGGCATCAATCGCCCATAATGGGGAACAGGAAACCATTTGCACTGTCCCCACCAATTGAGTCTATCACCCTATTACACTCACTGTAATATATCACTGTAGTTAATTTAGATGAGCAGTGGCTTATACCTATAATCTTTTAACATTGATCTAAATAAATAATTGTTTTTAGGAGTTTTTTCTTTTGGTTTGTGCTACAATTACTCCTATCAGTATATGGTAGTTTTGGTTATAAATTTGACATGGCTGGCTTCCTTTCGGGACCCATTAATAGTAATAGGTGGCTCAGCGATGCTGAAGAGGTTTTCTCTGACAAAAACCTTGAAACAAATCCAACAAATAGAAACCTCAGAGTGGTGTTTTCTGAACTACAAACAGCATATATAGATAATGCAAAAAGCTGGTGGGAACTACAATCCCTGGAACACTATATAAAAAATAATATAGTGCCCAGAGGATTGAGAATTAATTTGATTCCAGCAGAAAGAGTAAGGACCCCCCTCCTCCTTAAAAGGTGGGAGGAAGAGTGTGTGGCCTCCTCACTTCGCTTTATGAACATCCTCCTAGAAGAGGAGAAAAAGAAATTTGAGGAGACCAATAAGACTCTCACTGCTCTTAGGGAAGAGGCCCTGAAATTTAATAACGACTCTGACTTCCAGATCAAAGAATTGGCACTACAAGGTGCAGTAGAGAAATATCAACAAAATCTGAAGAGCCGTAAACATAAACATTTTGTTAGGGATCTGGAAGATTTTAAAGAGAGAAGGGCCTTTAACCTCACAGAAGGAGGAGGTGATATATCATCTTCGGACCTCTCAGACTCCGAGAGCAGATCCAGAGAGAGAGGTCAAAATAGACCAAGGGGAGGTGTACAGTCTGCTGGACGTGGTGGGATCAGAGGATGTGGTGCCCTGGGGGAAAACAAAAATCACTATGGAAATCAGGATCAACGAGGAGCATACACCTCGGGTTCAGAATCCTCATCTTCCTTTGGGCCACCAACCTCCTCTGTACACCAGAGCAATTTTTTAGGGATGAGGGACCCCTATCCCTTCCGAAAAAGACACAACAGAAGGGCCAAAAAATGGTAAATGGAGGCCAAACGGATGGTCAACAGATTGTCAACCTTTCTGACTATAGACTGTCTGAAATGGAAGAGAGGGTCCTCGGATATGGTCTATCCTTTGTTCCCACTACACGTTTCGACTCCTTCATCTGGGTTAAAGACCTTGAATTATTTCTAAGGAAACTCAGATGGAGGAAGTACTTTAAGCATAATGACCTGAATGAATGTCAGAAATTGGGAATATCCCCTGACATGCTCCCAGACGTTAGATTATTGGCAAGTCTATCAGAGGATGATGGGAAGGATAAGGGGTTTGGTCCATTCACTAACCTAAAACCAAAGAATAGGAAGATGCCTCCCCCCACCGAGTGCACAAGTATTGATATATTCTCAACACTGGTGACTAAGGAGATACGCAAAATAAGACCTGGACTAACCAGCAGTAAAAGTAATCTCACACAAAGAGAAAGAGAAGCTCTTATGTCCCTTGACCAGAATAAAGCTATAACAATAAAGCCCTCCGATAAGGGGGGCAATATTGTGCTTATGAATACGGAACAATACCGCTCTATGTGCCTCCAGTTACTTTCAGATAGAGCCACATATGCGGTCTTACCAGGAGATCCTACATCTGCATTTATGATGGCTCTTACTGAAATTGTACAGGAAGGCTTTGAGCTGACTCTCATATCGAAGGATGAAATGGATTTTCTGGCTCCAAAGGAGGTGACAATAGCAACCTTCTACTCCACACCCAAAATCCACAAGGGGATACATCCCCTGAGGGGACGGCCCATAGTGTCAGGTATTGATGCTATGGGCCAAAACCCCAGTATTTATCTGGATAAGGTTCTGAGGAAGTTTGTGAACATACAGCCCTCTTTTATCAGGGATACATCAGACCTGCTGAGGAAAATAGAGGGTATACACATTGATGAGGATACCATCCTTACATCAATTGATGTTGAACAACTGTACAGTTGTATACCCCATGATAATGGCATCAGAGCGGTCGAGCATTTTTTGGAGACAAGAGGGGTACAATATAGAGAACACAATAGGTTCATAATCAAACTCCTCACCTTTGTGCTTACCCACAATTACTTTACCTTCCATAACAAGTTCTACCACCAGCTCAGGGGTACTGCAATGGGGAGCCCTTGTGCCCCCACCTTTGCAAATATATACCTGGGCTGGTGGGAGGATGCTGTGGTTTTTGGGGACGAGGATGTCACGTGGAACCCCCAGATTATCTTCTGGGGGCGTTACATAGATGACATCCTCGTCCTCTGGAGGGGAGATGCAGCATCCTTCCTGAAGTTTGTAGCATACTTGAATAAGAACAACCTTGGACTTAAGTTCACCTGTGAGGTGGGGGGTGATAGACTGCCCTTTCTAGATATCCTTCTGACGAAAAACGCTGATGGGACCCTGGGAACGACAGTCTATCGCAAACCAACGGCAACAAATAGTTTGCTGAGGTGGCAAAGTCACCATCCTGAGCCTTTACGTAAGGGCATACCGAAGGGGCAGTTTCTCCGATTTAGGAGAAACTGCTCCTCGCTACATGATTTCCAACAGAGGTCAGTGGGGCTTGGAGATAACTTTAGAGATAGGGGGTACCCTGAACACGTCATTCAGACAGCCTTTAGATCTGCTTGGGGCCAAAGGAGGACCACATTGTTAGCCCCTAAGCCTAAATCTGAACAAGATAAGATCACTAGATTGATTGGCTCCTACGATGATGAAAACAGCAAGATCATGCATATACTAAGACGGCACTGGGGGATTTTGAGATCGGATCCTGACATATGTGAATATATTACACCACACCCGAGTATCACCTATAGAAGAGGCAAAACCATTAAAGATTATGTGGTCCATAGCCATTATGTGGCGGAGAAAGCATCAGGATCATGGTTAGAAAGAAAGCCTCACGGGACTTTTAGGTGTGGGTCCTGCAAGTTTTGTCCATATATTGACCAGAGTAAAACCTTTAATAACCAGCAATCGGGAAGGGTCTTTCATATCAGGGACTTCACGAACTGTCGGACGGAGGGCGTAATATATAGGTGCACCTGTACATGCCCGCTTAGCTATATCGGCAAGACAAAACGGCAGCTGCGTGTTCGTATAGGGGAACACGTAGGCGATATAATTCATAGACGAGAGACGCCTATAGCGAGGCATGTAAATATGTGTCATGGAGGAGATCTTAAGAGTATACGATTTCAGGGAATTGAGGTTGTCCCAAGACCAATCAGGAAAGGGAATTGGGATATTAAAATCCTCCAGAGAGAGGCACGGTGGACATTCCTACTTGAAACAATCAGCCCAAATGGACTGAATGAGGTTCTCAGCTATACCAGTTTTATCTAAAAAGCATCAAATGAGCATATGAAGCTACACCCGAGAGGTACTATAAATACATATGTAGCCTAAATAATTTTCAATAATTTCGTTGCTGTATTTGCCTGACAGTGATATTTACTGTCAGTAGCCGTATCTATTTGTTTATATCTAATTTTACACTGGTGCAACTAGGTGCAGGTTTTCACTAACATTAGGTGAAATACACAAACTAACTACTATCAGGAACTACGGTATGCAGGATATGCGGGGATACATTTAGGAGCTGCACGCTGGAAATGACGTCACTGACTGGCTCCAGTGAGCTATCATGGTCGGCAGATTGCTAGGAGGAATTGAGAAGACGCGCGCCGGAAGTGACGCCGGATGACTACTTCCGGTTTGCGTGTCATTGAGCACATTGTACTGCGCAGCCACGGAAGTGATCCTCGTAACACTTCCGGTTGATTGCTATGGCGCGTCACACTGGAGTCCCAGGGAGCGGATGCGGAGGTGAGAGACCCGGCACTTCCGGCGCGCATCACTGGGAGGCGGGAATTACAAATTCCCAGAGTGTATAAGACACTGAAAGAGAGGGGGAAAGTGTATGACACGCTGGCTGATACCACGGGACCTGCGGGACAGTAGAAGCGGCGTTCCCCTATTGACTGAGTGCCCCATTATGGGCGATTGATGCCATGTGGCTTTTGTGACTGACATTCTTTTAGTTACAAGGTATGTCTCTTTTCCTTTGATAATGTTATAAGTTCCATAGCCCTGTGAGGTCTGCATGGCCTTTTGAAAGGGAGCAATAAGTATACCATTGTGTGTCATTTTTGGTAGTTGTCGTTATGGGACCTGCAGATTACTGAGAGCAGTGTCCCAGGACGGAGTGAATGCCTCTATGATGATTGATGCCACACTGGTGATGCGACTACCAGTTATTAAGATATAAGGTATGCTCCCTCCACTTGCTGATATCGGTAGTTCCATTTTTCTGATATATATTTTTTTGTTGTGTGTTCCATTGGAATAAAATATGATATTATGTTTTGGATATGTTGTTTTTCCTAGAGATTTAATCCGGATCAGTCCCCTGATGAACCCCTAGAAAAAATATAGGGGGGAAACGCGTCGGGATAGAATACTGGATGGTCTCGGCAGATAAGTCATTCCCTGCTGGGACTTTATATCCATATGTACAGATAAACTAAGTTTGGGATTTACATTGGATGATCTCGGCAGATAAGCTAATTCTTGCTGGGATTTCATATCCATGTATATATATAAGATCTCCTTTTTGATCTGAGATTCATCTAATATCTAGAAAAAAGTTTTTAATAACTATTTATCCTTGAGTACTGTGACTAATTGCACATATTTCTTTGGTGGTGGGTCTCCCGGGTCTTAGCGACTGGCTTGAAGGGAGATATTAGGGAGAGACGACGTGGAGCGGGGGGTACCCAATAATTTATGGTACACCTCCGCTGGTAGGTAGGAGTAAGGGAGGGAGAGATAGGTCATCCCCTTAACCACGTATTATTGTATCTGAATAAAAACTAGTGCAACTACTAATGTTGCCCCTACCTTGGGAACAGGAAACCATTTGCACTGTCCCCACCAATTGAGTCTATCACCCTATTACACTCACTGTAATATATCACTGTAGTTAATTTAGATGAGCAGTGGCTTATACCTATAATCTTTTAACATTGATCTAAATAAATAATTGTTTTTAGGAGTTTTTTCTTTTGGTTTGTGCTACAATTACTCCTATCAGTATATGGTAGTTTTGGTTATAAAAAAGAATCCACAGGGCCCCATGGCCACCATCAGACCTTTGTGCGCTCTAGTGCTTATAAGGTCTTAACACTAACCGGAATTTGGATGACCACCACCTCTTCTACTGGCTCTCTTCCTCTGTCTGGCTCTGTTCTTCTCTTCTGTCTTCACTCTTTAGGGCAACCCAATGATGTTTAGGCCTTAAGGGATATCATGACATCGCAGGGCGATTCACGTGCTGTAGGTGGCAAAAAGTGAAGAGGACTGAAGACGGAAGAGAAGACTGGAGCTGGAGGGAGGAAATGAGAATTAGAGGTCTGGTGAGGAGCAAGATGGGTATAATATTTTTGAACCCTACTGAGAGCAATCACTGGAGAAAGACATCATGATCAGAAAAAAAAAAAAATTAGAAGGAACAAGGCAAAGACAAAGACAACCAACCCGATGGCTTGATACTATCAAGATAACAGTGGAGAAGAATCTGGTGGACCTATCTAGGCAGGGAAAACCCTGGTGGACCTGTCTAGGTGGAGAAAACTCTAGTGTACCTATTGAGGCAAAGAAGACCATGGTGGACCTATCTAGGTAGAAAAAACCCTGGTGGACCTATCGAGGCAGAGAGGACCCTGGTGGACCTATGTAGGTGGAGAAGACCCTGGTACACCTATATAGGTGGAGAAGACCCTGGTAAACCTTTCTAGGTAGAGAAGACCCTGGTGGACCTATCAAGGTGGAGAAGACCCTGGTGGACCTATCAAGGTGGAGAAGACCCTGGTGGACCTATCTAGGTGGAGAAGACCCTGGTGGACCTATCTAGGTGGAGAACACGCTGGTGGACTTATCTAGGTGAAAAAGACCCTTGTGGACCTATCTAGGTGGAGAAGACCCTCGTGAACCTATCTAGACTTCACAAGAGCAATCTTCCTATAGACTGTTTATCCATCAAGTTACATGTTATGGCTGGAGATCGAGCTAAAAGCCGTTAAAAGAAAAAGAAGACTTTTATTATATTCTATGTTCTTTAAAAATGTCAACGCAGAGTAAATAGTTTTTAACAATTTGATTTGGGTCAGGTAAAGTTGACACAGATCGAATGTTCCTGCCAAATACAAGTGAATCTGACAAAGTAGCATATTCGCTCATCTCTAATGCAAACTTTTTACATTCAGCTGAAGGGAATATGCACATGACATCTTTTTCAGGTAGCTTCTACCTCGGAAATTGCTCAAAAGAATGAACATATTAATTTATATATAAAAACATCTTGCTGTGCACAAGTTCTGGCCTTTCAACGTTTTTAATCATGTCAGGTTTCCAAAAACGCTAAGTGGTTATAAGAAGTGATCGGTCCATTCTTCTGCCAAGGAACAAGGCGAAATAGAGACAACCAAACTGATAGCTTGATACTATCAAGATAACAACGGAGAAGAACCTCGTGGACCTATCTAGATGGAGAAAAACCTGGTGGACCTATCTAGGTGGAGAAAACCCAGGTGAACCTATCTAGGCAGAGAAGACGCCGGTGGACCTATATAGGTGAAGAATACCCTGGTGGACCTATCAAGGTGGAGAAAACCCTGGTGGTCCCATCTATGTGGAGAAAACCCTGGTGGACCTATCTAGGCAGAGAAGATCCTGGTGGACCTATGTAGGTGGAGAAGACCCTGGTGAACCTATCTAGGCAGAGAAGATCCTGGTGGACCTATCTAGGTGGAGAAGACCTGGTTAACCTATCTAGGTAGAAAAGACCCTGGTGGACCTATCTAGGCAGAGAAGACCCTGGTGGCCGTATCCAGGCGGAGAAGACTATGCTGGAAATATCTAGGCAGAGAAGACCCTGGTGGACCTATCTAGGTTTCACAAGATCAATCTTCCTACAGAACATTCATCCATCAAGTCACATGTCATTCTTCTGCCATTTTCCACTCAGACGATGCTGTGTACTTTACAATACAAGTCAACAGTAGAGCACAAAATACTCCTTGTAGATATGTGCATGTCTTTTGGAGCGTTTTGTCATCATCTTCGCTTTAAAAAAACGCTATTGTTTCTTCATTATTCAAAGAAGTAAATAAATGACAGTAAAAGAGACATCACAAAAACATGGAAAAACATTTCAAGAAAACACTGGTGGCCAAAATCATTGTAAAAGAAATTTGGAAACGACTGAAAAAATCATGCAAAAACACTTCAAGAAAAAAAAAACACACAAGAGTTTTCTCAACGGTCTTCTGCTTGACACACTCAACCGGTTCACCTGCACATAGCCTACAGAGGTTTTCAGGGATCGGTAGAACTTTAGCAAAAAGCAGGGATTCGGTAAAATATATCAAATAAAAACTACTCTCCGCTCTTTAACGTTCCACCACTCCATTGTCTCCACTCCGGTGGATCCCATCAGTCTGTACCTTCTTCCTGAAGTTTTCACATGCCGTACATTATTCAGATGACTACTGAAGCCAATCAGTGGCCTTGGCAGAGTCTGGAGATTGGCTGCAATGCTTTTGCGAATGATGTATACCATGTAGGCAGAGATAGGCAAAGTCAACATTATTGGTGGCGGTGAACCGTCAGAGGATGAGTTGAGTGTTCGGGTTCATGGAGAACTGGGCCGACTTCTCAGTCGGCTACAGGCTCTACGGTAGGGACGGGCTGCACCTCAATGGGGAAGGTGCAGCTGTGCTGGGGGAGAAAATGGTCAGACGGATGGAGGAGCTTTTAAACTAGGATCTGGGGGGAGGGAGGGTAGTGGAGCAAATAAGGGGATAGATAGAGCAGATAGAGACAGGGAGACGGTAGGGGTCAATGAAGGATTAGGGGGGGATGGGACATACAAGGAACATAGGGAGGCTAGGAGTAATAAAGGTGTTAATAGGATTAAATGTCTACTGGCAAATGCAAGAAGTCTTGCAAACAAAATGAATGAATTGGAGACCCTTATGTCAACCATGGATTATGATGTGGTGGGCATTACGGAAACCTGGCTGGATGAAAGCCATGACTGGGTGACAAACATACAGGGTTATAGTACATTTAGGAAGGACAGGAAAGGCCAAAAAGGTGGTGGGGTGTGTATATTTATTAAATCTAACCTAAAACCTGTGTTGAATGATGACATTGGGGGGAACTGCAACAATGTAGAGTCAGTATGGGTAAATGTACATGGGGAGGGGAATAATGGAAAAATGCTAATTGGAGTTTGCTATAAGCCTCCTAACATACCTGAACAAATAGAGGGTGAAATGCTGGAACAAATTGAAAAGGCAGCTAATAATAATAATCGGGTTCTTATTATGGGGGATTTCAACTATCCAGACATTCAGTGGGACATAGAATCTTCTGGTTGTGCTAAAAGCTGTAAGTTCTTATCTACCATTCAAGACCATTTCCTCTCTCAGATGGTAGATGAACCGACGAGGGGAGATAATTTGCTAGATCTGGTCCTGTCAAATAGACCGGAGACAATTTCAGATCTACAGGTCCGGGAGCACTTGGGCACCAGCGATCATAATATGGTAAGCTTCAACATAATATTCAATAGAACATTTCAAAGGGGGAATGCTAAAACCTGGAATTTTAGGAAAGCTGATTTCAACAAATTAAGGGAAGAGCTTAAATGTGTAGATTGGGACAAAGTCATGGTAACTGGGGATACCGAACATAAATGGGGTAAGTTTAAGGATATACTACTAGAGTCCTGTAAAAAACGTATACCCTCTGGTAATAAAATGTCCAGGAATAAAAAGAAACCACTATGGATAAATAAGACTGTACAAAGTATAATAAAACAAAAACAAAGGGCATTTAAAATCTTAAAGGCTGAGAATACAGAAATAGCATTGCAGGAGTATAAAGATATCAATAGGAAATGTAAAAAAGAAATCAAACAAGCAAAATTAGCTACTGAAACAAAAATCGCCAATGACATTAAAATAAATCCCAAAATCTTTTATAAATACATTAATGCCAAAAGGAAAACAAAGGATAGTATCGGCCCCTTAAAATATAATAACAAGTTAGTTATAGAGGACAAACAAAAGACTGAGATATTAAATAGGCATTTCTCATCTGTATTCACCAAGGAACTGACTGTACCAGGGATCATTCAACAAGTGAAAAATCAAAGTCCACCACCCGATATAATTAATTTAACACAAGATGAAGTACGCCTACGTCTGAGTAAATTAAACATTGACAAATCCCCAGGGCCAGATGGCATTCATCCACGAATATTGAGGGAATTGAGCTCCGTAATCGACAGACCGCTGTATCTCATCTTTTTAGACTCACTTTTAACAGGGTTGGTGCCTCAGGATTGGAGGATTGCTGATGTGGTACCGATATTTAAGAAAGGTAAGAGGGTAGATCCAGGCAACTACCGTCCAGTAAGCCTGACATCAGTAGTATGCAAAGTTTTTGAGGGCATTTTAAGGGATGACATGCAAAAATATATTGCAGAAAATAATATGATAACTGACAAACAGCATGGATTCATGAAAGATAAGTCGTGTCTAACCAACCTGTTGGGGTTCTATGAGGGGGTAAGTTCAAACCTGGATATTGGTAATGCAGCTGATGTGATTTATTTGGACTTTGCAAAGGCATTTGATACTGTATCACATAATAGCCTTATACTAAAGCTCCAGAAGTAAGGACTAGGGGACACAATATGCAACTGGGTAAGGAATTGGCTAAAAGATAGGAAACAAAGAGTAGTCATAAATGGTACATTCTCTAAATGGGCTATAGTCAGCAGTGGGGTGCCGCAGGGATCTGTGCTTGGACCGATTCTTTTTACTCTCTTTATTAATGACCTTGTGGATGGGATTGATAGTACAGTGTCAGTCTTTGCCGATGACACCAAACTATGTAGGATATTAAAAACTGACCTGGATAGTACAATATTACAAAAAGATCTGGATAAGATGTCAGAATGGGCAGATACTTGGCAAATGAGATTTAATGTTGATAAATGTAAAGTAATGCACCTAGGACGGAGTAATCCTATAGCTGCGTATACATTAAATGGAAGTAAACTCGGGACTACAGAACAGGAGAAGGACTTGGGTATTCTCATTACAAATAAGCTGAGCAGCAGCACTCAACGTCAAGCAGCAGCTGCTAAAGCAAACAAGATTTTAGGGTGTATAAAAAGAGAGATTAGATCCCGTGATCCCAACGTATTGTTACCCCTCTATAAATCACTTGTAAGGCCACATCTGGAATACGGGATCCAGTTTTGGGCTCCACATTTTAAAAAGGACATTCAGAAGTTAGAGTCAGTTCAAAGGCGGCAAGTAGACTACTACAAGGAATGGAGGCCGCCCGTATGATGAGAGGAGGAGAAAGACGTCTCAGAGGAGATCTCATTTATATGTATAAATACATGTGTGGTCAATATAAAGGACTGGCACATGACTTATTCCTTCCAAAGACAGTACTAAGGACCAGGGGACACTCACTGCGAGTGGAAGAAAAGCGATTCCGACACCTAAATAGGAAAGGGTTCTTTACAGTTAGAGCGGTCAGACTGTGGAATGCCGACCACAAGAGGTAGTAATGGCCGATACTATAACAGCTTTTAAAAAAGGGCTGGATGATTTCCTCAGTACACAAAACATTGTTGGTTATAAATGACTTAGTGACTAAATGTAGAACTGGTGGAGGAAGGTTGAACTAGATGGACCTAGGTCTTTTTTCAACCTAAGTAACTATGTAACTATGTAACTGTGTAACTATGAGTGTAGTTTATCCCCTCCGTAAATTTAACACATTGGGAAATTTGTAGCTATCTTGGAAAACTAATAAACAAAAGAATATAAATTGTTACAAAAGAGAGAACTCAAGAATTAATAGAATTGTGGAGAACCGACATCAATGGAATGGTCTATAATGGAATCCCCTATGGTGAGTCACGTAAGGTTTACTATTTTGATTAAACCAACTATTTCCAACATTCAACTGGCCGTTCACATTAAATCTTACCAGGTCAATACCATATCAATATCCTACCTACGACACCATTTCCAGTCCGTTTGGAATGAAGGAGGGTGACCTCATAGGCTCCCGACACACTGAAGCCTTTCCTGATGACAGTCACACATGTCTCTTTGGGAACATCACTCAACCCGGTGACATTAGAGCGCTCGCGGTGTCGACATTGTGATTAAATTCTCAATCACTCCATGGCAATCTAATTCCGTAAAGAGCTATTCACATCTGAAAGCAAAAAATTACAATTTACATAGGCTGATAGTTGATTAAAACAAGGTGGGAGATCTCCACTTATTGTCCATTTACGTGCTCTTCATATTTGTTCACATCCAAAAATTAACAAAATATTAATTATTTATTGGTCTTTTTTTAACGAAAAAACAAAACCTTTAAGTAAAATCTGCTACCACTATAAGGGGTACTTTGCACGTTGCGACATCGGTAATGCAATATCGTCGGGGTCAAATCGAAAGTGACGCACATCCGGCGCCGGTAACGATGTTGCAACGTGTAAAGCCTAGATGCGCCGATAACTGATCGCAAAAGCGTCGTAAATCGGTGATCTGTGTAGCGTTGAACATTTTCATAATGTCGCACCAATAGGAGATACGATGTTGTTCCTCGTTCCTGCGGCAGCACACATCGCTGTGTATGAAGCCGCAGGAGCGAGGAACATCTCCTTACCTGCTTCCACCGGCTATGCGGAAGGAAGGAGGTGGGTGGGATGTTTACGTCCCGCTCATCTCCGCCCCTCCACTTCTATTGGCCGCCTGCCGTGTGTCGTCGCTGTGACGCTGCACGACCCGCCCCCTTAGGAAGGAGGCGGGTCGCCGGCCAAAGCGACGTCGCAGGGCAGGTAAGTGCGTGTGAAGCTGCCGTAGCGATAATGTTCGCTACGGCAGCTATGACAAGATATTGCATGTGCGATGGGGCGGGGACTATCACGCTTGGCATCGCAGCACCGGCTTGCAATGTCGTAGTGTGCAAAGTACCCCTAAGTAATGACTTACTGATCAGATATGCCAAAAATGTGTGGTCTTTGTGACTTCCATTGGTCAGAAAAATGTAGGGGGTCAATCTGGTATTGCAGATTTTTGCTTTCAGCAGAATCATTCAGGACATGCTGTACAGCAAGCATTATTTGTATCACCACAACACAGAGGATACAGGAATAATGTGACACAAGCAACACTGAGGAGGGACCCAGTATAGAGGAATTGCTACACATTTAAAGATGACCAACCACCACGATTTTCATATATAAACTAAAGCCCATGTTATACTGGCACTATCAGGCTGATTCTATACATATCTTTAGTTGTGAGAACGGATGTATACTTTCTGAAATACAGGCAAGTAAAGTTTGTGAAATGCACTGTTATTTGATTGATAGGTGCAACGGAATATCTAATAGATGGGTCAGGTTTTGCTAATTATTCCCACCTCTGTCTGCTGCCTGTCCTTCCTCCCCTTGTCTCTGTTATTACAGGGGGAGGAAGGAGGGAAGAAGGACAGGCAGGCAGACAGGGGCGGGAATAACTGGAAAAACTCGACCCACCTATTACATATTCTGTAGCACCTATCAATCAAATAACAGTGCATTTCACAAACTTTACTTGCCTATATTTCAGAAAGTATACATCCGATCTCACAACTAAAGGTATGTATAGAATCAGCCTGATAGTGTCAGTATAGCACTGGCTTTAAGCGGGCTTTACACGCTACGAGATCGCTACAGCGATCTCGTTGGGGTCACGGATTTTGTGACGCACATCCGGCCGCATTAGCAATGCCGTTGCATGTGACACCTATGAGCGATTTTGCATCGTCGCAAAAACATGCAAAATCGCTCATCGGTGACATGGGGGTCCATTCTCGAATATCGTTACTGCAGCAGTAACGAAGTTGTTCCTCGTTCCTGCGGCAGCACACATCGCTCCGTGTGACACCGCAGGAACGAGGAAGCTCTCCTTACCTGCGGCCGCTGGCAATGTGGAAGGAAGGAGGTGGGTGGGATGTTCGTCCCGCTCATCTCCGCCCCTCCGCTTCTTTTGGGCGGCGGTTCAGTGGCGCTGCTGTAACGTCGCTGTGACGCTGAACGAACCGCCCACTTAGAAAGGAAGCGGTTCGCCGGTCACAGCGACGTCGCAGGGAAGGTAAGTAGTGTGACGGGTCCGGGACATGTTGTGCGACACGGGCAGAAATTTGCCCGTGTCGCACAACCGATGGGGGCGGGTACGCACACTGGCGATATCGGTACCGATATCGCAGTGTGTAAAGCGGCCTTTAGGTTATATAGGAAAATCTTGGTGGTTGGTCCTCTTTAAGCAAAGAAAACAGATAACATTGCCAACTGCTGTCCTCTCAGTATAGTCCCTGAAGCATAAGTCTGCAGCTGTTGTATTTTCTAAACTCTCGTAACATTTGAAGGGTCATAATAACATAGGTTGAAAAAAAGCAATATCAGCTGACTTATCCCCCCTGCTCCTGTTCAAATGTAGCCCTGCTCTTTGCAGGCTCTGTTTCCGCGGGTGGCTCACTACCGCCTTGATTTGCTCGCATTTTCCTGTTTCGAAATGTCGTTGCGCCACCAAGAAAAGGAACTCAACAGCATTGGAAAGGCAAAAGAGAGGGATTATTGCTTTTTTTTATCCAATCATCCGATTTTTTAAAAATAATTTCACCCCTAGACAACTTATATATTTTTTTTATGATCTCTGGAGATTTTATCAGAATTATTTTCTGTGCATACCTTGATTCTTGATATATCCCACATAGCTCCAGTCATCCGGCTGAGCAGTGGTGGAATTTTTGGTACAAAAAATATTTTGTTCTTCTTTTGCACAAAATAAGTCCATTTACCTGGACATTGGGGTCTTTTTATACTGCTAGATATGGTATGCCATAAAGGTTTGATTGAAGAAGGTCTACAATGTCCCTCTCAGCACCCCATTGGGCATATACCCATTATAGTAGTTTTTTTTTTAATTTTGCACCTCGTTATATCCAATATAGCCGAAAGGATATGTATTTTATTACATAGGAATGCTTACTGATCACCTTACAGACTCATGATAGTTTATCAGCCACTCGATGTAGGATATTTTGTAAAGTCCTACAGCAGTTTGGCTTCTTTACAATGGTAGACATGACTCAGTTTCTGTGTACTACCAACAGTTACAAATGGCTCAGCTGCTGATCACTAACCAACAAGTATGAATCAAGTGCAACCTACTGAGAGGAGGAAAGGCAGAATGAGAAAAGAGTATACACAGGAGATGTGCGTGTAGATGGAGAAGCTTGTAACTTCAGTGTTTCCTTTAAAGTGGTTCCCATTTACAATAAGATAAATGTGGGGTGAGTTCCCGTTATTTTTGATAAAAAGCCAAGATAAAGTCAATGGCTGGGGGCTGGTATTATCAGGCTGGGAAGGTCCAAGGTTATTGACCCCTACCCAGCCTAAAAAAAGCAGCCTGCAACCACCCCAGAAGTGGTGCATCCATTAGATGCCAATTCTAGTGATTTATCTGGCTCTTCCCGACTTCCCTGGTGTGGTGGCAATCAGGATAATATTTTGGGGGTTGATGTCTGCTGTGCAATGTCAGCTAGCATCAAGCCCAGGATTTAGTAATGTAAAAGTGTCTCTATCAGACACCCCCATTACTAACCCAGTAAGTGTATAGTTAAAAAACACACAGAGGGGAAAAAAACAACTTTATTTGAATAAACACTCCCCCACACTATCCCTGGTTCACCAATTTGTTGACTCAAAATATACGTCCTGGAAGTTGTGATATAATCCAAACAGTAATGCCCCATGACAACCATAGATTTCTATGGAGCCTCGTTCTGAGAACATTCTCAGAATTAAGCTCCATAGGTCACTGCCGGTCAGCAGCAGCCTGGAAATTGCTTCCATTTTGGTTCCTTTTGCAGCCCATTAGCCCTTACTATGACTATTTTACAGCCATTTTACAGCCCACAAGTTTGGGTCTACATTGATTTATATAGGGTTCGGCGTCGGGAGTCAAGTTAGGGTCAAGTCCTGTTGCTGATCCAAACTTTTATTTGAAGTCTGTCCGAACCTGAACATCCAAGGGTCCGCTCATCTCTACACTTCACACAAGTCTTACTCCTCTAGAGCCTGAGCTACTTCTCCGCTTTCGGGGACAGCTCCATTCAGTCTAATGCACTGCATGGGATTGCTGCCTTCCTCCTATAATTGATAATACAAATTTATATGGAGAGGACCATTTAGGTGATTTTCTGCCAGTGTTAAAGGGTCTTAAGTATTGGTCAGTAAATGTGTCGAAATTGCAGTTCGGCAGTTTTCTCGAATTGGCCTAAGACATTGGATTTTGCATTGAATTTATTCGATGTGATTCAAATGTGTCTTATTGTGCTGTGGATTCTTCTTAGACCACAGCACATAATATATAGAGTTCTGAAAAAAACTCATACTCACCCCTTCACTCACCTGTCCTACCGTCGCACTCATCAGATCTCTCTTACCGGCTCTGGGGACTTTTACATTTTTTTTAGATATGGTGATTTTTGTCCTCTTTTACGACCTTCAGTCTTCATCTGTACCAACTAGACCTCAGCTATACAGATGACGATTAGGGTGAGTGGATTCGTTGAAGGTTGGGTTCACCGGGTTGAACTGTAGTTAGGTAAAAGTTTGGTTTGGGACCCAGACTTGACCTGAACTTGACCCAAGACCCTGAACCCCATATAAATCAAAGAGGACCCAAACTTATGTGCTGTAAAATGGCTGTAAAATGGTCATAGTAATTCTCTCGCTCTCTTCTCTCTGCTCTGTTGCAGCCTTTCAACAAACTTTGTTAGCATATGAACAGCACCCAAACCCCGACTTTTTTAAAAAGTCCATGTTTGAGTTCGAACCCTGTGAGCCACAAATTTTTACCATGTAGGTTCGCTCATCCCTAGTCATGATACCAAGGCGTCAAAACGCAACGTGTGTTGATGAGGTCAAGCCAAGGCCGGAAGTGCCGGTAAAGACTGAGGATCCGGAAGAGGACATCCATTGACACACCTAAAGCAAAAAAAAAAGACAAACCTGCAAGGAGAGATCGGGTGGCGCTGCTCGAAGCTGTGAGACAAGTAAGCAAAGCCGTGAGTATAATTTTGTTGTTACCTATTCCAGTACCAGGTCGAAATGTCAACCCTGGTTGTGTTTGGAGACCGACATGATTTTGGTTAGGAAGGAGGGGACAGAGTTAGAGGTTGGGGGGTTTTAGGTTGTGGGGGGTTTATATAGGACAATCAAGAAGTAGGGCCCCTTTTTTGGCCCGCGCTTTTCAGTAGAGTCGCGCCTGCCCTCCTTAGTGGTTGAAGCAGGGTTATAGTGGCTTATGGCGGTTTGGATGGGTCCTCGAAGTTGTTTAAATTGTACTGGGGATTCTTGGAAATATGGATCCCTTAATTAGTCTGGTTGGGTTGTGGTCTGGTGATTTGGGGGGGACCACCGGCAATGGAATGTCTAGTACCGCTGTTTGTTAGTTAACTATACCCTTCCGTCCCCTCACTTTTTTTGCATTGGTGGGAGTAATGGGGTCAGGGGGAGGTTACTGTTATTACTGTTGGTAATCATCAGATTTAGGAGCTTCAAAGACCCCAACCATTTATATATACAGTACAGACCAAAAGTTTGGACACACCTTCTCATTCAAAGAGTTTTCTTTATTTTCATGACTCTGAAAATTGTAGATTCACATTGAAGGCATCAAAACTATTAAATAAAACATGTGGAATGAAATACTTAACAAAAAAGTGTGAAACAACTGAAAATATGTCTTATATTCTAGGTTCTTCACAGTAGCCACCTTTTGCTTTGATTACTGCTTTGCACACTCTTGGCATTCTCTTGATGAGCTTCAAGAGGTAGTCACCGGAAATGGTCTTCCAACAGTCTTGAAGGAGTTCCCAGAGATGCGTAGCACTTGTTGGCCCTTTTGCCTTCACTCTGCGGTCCAGCTCACCCCAAACCATCTCGATTGGGTTCAGATCTGGTGACACTTTTTTGTTAAGTATTTCATTACGTACTTCATTCCACATGTGTTAATCATAGTTTTGATGCCTTCAATGTGAATCTACAATTTTCACAGTCATGAAAATAAAGAAAACTCTTTGAATGAGAAGGTGTGTCCAAACGTTTGGTCTGTACTGTATATATAAGTTATTACTGAATGTTGTATTTTGTTAAATCAAAGGCTGCTGTGGCCATTTTATCCAATCTGGTGTCAGCATCTTTTCTTAGATCGATGGGGGATTGTGGGATGTGTTGGGTCTAAAGGGGTATATATGTATATATGTACAGTAAAGACCAAATGTTTGGACACACCTTCTCATTCAAAGAGTTTTTTCATGACTCTAAAAATTGTAGATTCACATTGAAGGCATCAAAACTATGAATTAAAACATGTGGAATGAAATATTTAACAAAAAAGTGTGAAACAACTGAAAATATGTCTTATATTCTAGGTTCTTCAAAGTAGCCACCTTTTGCTTTGATTACTGCTTTGCACACTCTTGGCATTCTCTTGATGAGCTTCAAGAGGTAGTCACCGGAAATGGTCTTCCAACAGTCTTGAAGGAGGTCCCAGAGATGCTTAGCACTTGTTGGCCCTTTTGCCTTCACTCTGCGGTCCAGCTCACCACAAACCATCTCGATTGGGTTCAGGTCTGGTGACTGGAGACCAGGTCATCTGGCGTAGAACCCCATCACTCTCCTTCTTAGTCAAATAGCCTTTACACAGCCTGGAGGGGTGTTTGGGGTCATTGTCCTGTTGAAAAATAAATGATGGTCCAACTAAATGCAACCCTGATGGAATAGCATGCCGCTGCCATGCTGGTTCAGTATGCCTTCAATGTTGAATAAATCCCCAACAGTGTCACCAGCAAAGCGCCCCCACACCGTCACACCTCCTCCTCCATGCTTCACGGTGGGAACCAGCCATGTAGAGTCCATCCGTTCACCTTTTCTACAAAGACACGGTGGTTGGATCCAAAGATCTCAAATTTTGACTCATCAGACCAAAGCACAGATTTCCACTGGTCTAATGTCCATTCCTTGTGTTCTTTAGCCTAAACAAGTCTCTTCTGCTTGTTGCCTGTCCTTAGCAGTGGTTTCCTAGCAGCTATTTCACCATGAAGGCTGCTGCACAAAGTCTCCTCTTAACAGTTGTTCTAGAGATGAGAAGGTGTGTCCAAACTTTTCGTCTGTACTGTATATAGGGGGTGACATCCCGGGCATCGACTACACCAAAATCATGGGTTTCTTCTACAGAATCCACTGAAGGAGAATCAGAAAAAAAAAAGGATTTGGGCATATTCATAATTTCTGTAAAATTCAACTTGACTCGAATTGATTTGCTAATCTTTAAAATTAAGAAATGGCAAAACCTCCAAGTGACAACGCCGGTGTAGATCTAAGAGGTCCAATGTCCCAAAACATGAAAAAAAAGGGTCTAGGATGGGACGCTAGATTGACGTCTAATAATTTCGAAGAGCCGGATGAGACTGGGAGATTGTCGGGGAAGGCTGGAGTTTCTTTAAGAAGACATGTTCCAATGTTCTTAAGTCTAAATACTATTTAAATCTCCAGGAGCCTCATTCGACACAGCACTCCTCAGTCACCTCACTTAATCTCTTTAATCTCTATACGAGAACATAACAAAACAGTTTTTTCCACGGCCGTAAATCGTTCTTTTGATACTGCATAAGCCGGTAATAAAAAGTGATACTTGTTCATTTCGGCTTCGCACTTGAGCCTCATCCATTGCTTCGCTGCTCCCCATTCTGTGCCTATTAGATCGATATGAAAATTGTCTGATACAATCTGACCGTGTCCTTGACGACCGTGTCCCCAATAAGTGGAATTCTTAAGAGTTCCAAATTTCACATGCAAATAAACACAGAGACCTCCATGTGTGAAATGGAGTTTAATTGCTCGCCGCGCGCAAGCGAGGATGGCATCGAGCTCCGTCAGACGCATTGCACGAGATAGGGCATCTTGAAAAGTCGACTGCTAATCTCACAAGGGTCTCGCCGGGGCTTGGAGTGGCCCGAGCTACGTCATGCCGAAAACAATTCCATAAGAAAATCGCATTGTGAATTAAATTAAAATCTTCCTGGTAATTACCACCTGCAAGAGATAGAGGAAAATATAGACGTAGCTATTAAAATATCTGCACAGAAAGACTTAGACACGGAGAGAAAGGCGAAACGTTCCGGGGGATAATTTTAGGGCTCATCGCTGATACAGTAGATATGGAAGAGAACGAATAATGACAATATAGAAAGCATCAAGCTCATTAATGGGCAAAGAGAAGGTAACATTTTAAAGGAATTGTCCTTTAAGATAAAGGTGATCTATCCGTGAGTGGAGGGGGTCCGACACCCAACACTTTCCCTGATAAGTTGATATTTGGTGCTGTAGTTCCAGAAATACATTGTGTATATGTACCACCCCGGGGGTCGGCCGATCGGATCCGGGCTCGTTAGGTGGGTGGCTCGAGCTTCTCCGGACCTGGGGGTCACGTCGCTCTGAAAGGGGTTTGGCGCTACGTGTAGGGACTTCGGTGGGGAGGTTCACGGCCGGAGCCGTGGTTGTTTTTGGGGGTTAAATTCGTGACACCACCCACGGGTTGTGGTGAATGGATGGACACCACCGCTGCCGTTGACTAGGCTCCCGGGGACAGTGTGGTGCAGCTTGGTGTTGACCCCTCCGTGGGTAGGGGGATGATTGTCCCAGGGGCCCGAGGGAGGTGCTGAGGCGGGGGAATAGATGATGCATGCTGGCATGTCGGTGCGGTGCGGTACAGTGCGTAGCCCGAAGGCACTGTTGTACTCACAATTACAAACACGCTGGAATCTCTGGTAAACCAAACAAGATAGTGGACGGTGCCCACAACCAGCTGCGCTTTTCCCCTTTTCAGGTTGGTGGTTTCCGCCTTTCTCCTGCACCTCACTTTTGTAGAAATGATGACTCCTATGCCTGAGCAACAGTAGTCCGCTCCCAAGCCTAATTTTTGCCGGTAGACCTCGTGTGCCCGCAGACGCTGGCTCGTGGGGTCTCGATGCCTGGGCGGTGGCTTTCTACCCCTATCGTTGGGCTGTTGTCTTCAGTCAGGTCTTAGGTGGGAAAGGGCCTAAAGTCCAGTCCTCAATCAGTTGATTCGACTTGGTCCAGTTGTTTCTGTGCCTTGTACTGGGTCTGAGTACCCCTCCTGGTGCTCCGGTTTCCAATCGGTTGCCCAGTTCAGTACTGGCGGGCCACTACCCAGGCCCGGTCCCTTACTGTTCCACCAGCTGTAATCCAAGGTCCTGCAGGCGGCCACCACCGTCTGCCTCCTTGCCACTGGTACCGTGGATAGGGCTACGACCCCGGCACCGGTCAGTGTTAACGCTGCAAGCCTGACACCTCAGGCCTGCTGCTCTTGAACTTGACTCTCCACTTTACTGTCCAGACTCAACTACTGTGTGCTGTCTCAAGCTCTCCGGACTCCTAGGTGAGTGTGGCTAACCGCTCGGCCCCCCTGGTGTGACCATTGAACACTGAGAGAGGTGATAAGGGTTTTGTAGGTTGGCTGCTGTCACCTTATTAAAGGGGGGGGAAGAGGTGTCTGTGTAAAGGCCTACCTGTGACTACCTGGCTAGTCCAGGGCGTCACATATAGACCTCAACCCATTTCACTTTGTAGTGTTCCTTCACCATGCTCGGTTCTTGCAAATAGTGATCAGGGAGCACTACCATGCTTGGGTGCTCAGTACTTATAGCTAGTAATGAGCGGGCACTACCATGCTCAGGTGCTCAGTACTCGTAACTAGTGATGAGCGGGCACTACCATGCTCGTGTGCTCAGTACTTGTACTAGTGATGAGCGGGCACTACCATGCTCGGGTGATCAGTACTCGTACTAGTGATTAGCTGGCACTACCATGCTCGGGTGCTCAGTACTCGTACTAGTAATGAGCGGGCACTACCATGCTCGGGTACTCAGTACTCGTACTAGTGATGAGCGGGCACTACCATGCTCAGTTGCTCAGTACTGATAACTAGTGATGAGCGGGCATTACCATGCTCGGGTACTCAGTACTCGTACTAGTGATGAGCGGGCACTACCATGCTCGGGTGCTCAGTACTGGTAACTAGTGATGAGCGGGCACTACCATGCTCGGGTGCTCAGTACTGGTAACTAGTGATGAGTGGGCACTACCATGCTCGGGTGCTCAGTACTCGTAACTAGTGATGAGCGGGCACTACCATGCTCGGGTGCTCAATACTCATAACTAGTGATGAGCGGGGGCATTACCATGCTCGGGTGCTCAGTACTGGTAACTAGTGATGAGCGGGCATTACCATGCTCGGGTGCTCAGTACTGGTAACTAGTGATGAGCGAGCACTACCATGCTCGGGTGCTCTGTACTCGTAACTAGTGATGAGCGGGCACTACCATGCTCGGGTGCTCAGTACTCGTAACTAGTGATGAGCGGGCACTACAATGCTCGGGTGCTCAGTACTGGTTACTAGTGATGAGCGGGCACTACCATGCTCGGGTGCTCAGTACTCGTAACTAGTGATGAGCGGGCACTACAATGCTCGGGTGCTCAGTACTGGTAACTAGTGATGAGCGGGCACTACCATGCTCAGGTGCTCAGTACTCGTAACTAGTGATGAGCGGGCACTACAATGCTCGGGTGCTCAGTACTGGTAACTAGTGATGAGCGGGCACTACCATGCTCGGGTGCTCAGTATTGGTAACTAGTGATGAGCGGGCACTACCATGCTCGGGTGCTCAGAACTTGTAACTAGTGATGAGCGGGCACTACCATGCTCAGGTGCTCAGTATTGGTAACTAGTGATGAGCGGGCACTACCATGCTCGGGTGCTCAGAACTTGTAACTAGTGATGAGCGGGCACTACCATGCTCGAGTGCTCAGTACTGGTAACTAGTGATGAGCAGGCACTACCATGCTCGGGTGCTCAGTATTGGTAACTAGTGATGAGCGGGCACTACCATGCTCGGGTGCTTGATACTCGTAACTAGTGATGAGCGGGCACTACCATGCTCGGGTGCTCAGTACTGGTAACTAGTGATGAGCGGGCACTACCATGCTCGGGTGCTCAGAACTTGTAACTAGTGATGAGCGGGCACTACCATGCTCAGGTGCTCTGTACTGGTAACTAGTGAGGAGCGGGCACTACCATGCTCGGGTGCTCAGTACTGGTAACTAGTGATGAGCGGGCACTACCATGCTCGGGTGCTCAGTACTGGTAACTAGTGATGAGCGGGCACTACCATGCTCAGGTGCTCTGTACTGGTAACTAGTGAGGAGCGGGCACTACCATGCTCGGGTGCTCAGTACTGGTAACTAGTGATGAGCGGGCACTACCATGCTCAGGTGCTCTGTACTGGTAACTAGTGATGAGCGGGTACTACCATGCTCGGGTGCTCAGTACTGGTAACTAGTGATGAGCGGGCACTACCATGCTCGGGTGCTCAGTACTCGTAACTAGTGATGAGCGGGCACTACCATGCTCGGGTACTCTTCTCCTTGGCACCCAGAATCAGGAGGACTGGTAGGATTAATAATATGCTAAAATGCAAATTGCAATATACAAATGGAATAAATATTAGAAGAGAGAACAATAAAAAACAAGAGAGAAACAGTGAAATATAATGCCTGAAAAATATTATAATGCTAATAGGGTCAATAATACTACAAGTGCACAGAGACTGTCTGCAGGGCTTGTAATGTAGTGTAATGTGCAGTATCGTGCTCTGTGTGAGATGTATGCAGGGAGCGGCTCTGTAAGAAGCAGATTGAAGGTCACAATATAAATACAGGCCACTTAGCAGTATTCAGCACTGTGCACGGCAGCGGAAACGTCTGAAAGTGCACAGAATGCCGCTCCCTGACGGACCGGTATGGTCCAATGCCCCTCCGTTAGTTGGGCTGCCCTGGTTAGCTGCCCCGATCCAGATATTTGGCCATCTATAGAGCAGTACTAATATTTAGTATTTAGAAGCGCTTACAAGCTGATATGCTCATTGGTGCTTGAGGGGAGTGGACTCACGGGACCGCAACACACAGGTCCGGCTGATATGGAACGTGCTGCAGGAGCTGCCGGTACAGCAGGCTTGCCAGGGGAACCAACGGAAGGGGACTAGTCCCCTCGCTCATTAGCATACGATTTAAGATCTTTAGAAATACTTTTCCTAAAGATCTTTTTATCTATGCTAATGTATAAATGGACGGTTAGGCAATATGTACCCAGAACTTCTCTTGGTTCTGGGTGCATATTGGACCTGACAGGTTCCCTTTAAGTACCAGTGTACCAAGATTCAGAGACTGTCCAAAGCGAAACTGAAAAAGGCATTTTTGTGGGTCCAAAAATTCGTAAACTCGTGTTCGAAAAAAAATGAAAGCTGAAGAAAAAAGGGCTTGGGCATGAAATTTCTAGGTAACAGCAAAGATCCAAATGTGACCCGATGTGTGACGAACTCCTACTAGGTGTCACCAGATGCAACTAGTGATGGGAAAATCAAACAAACCAGAGGTCAGGAGCCTGGAGGTCACGTAGAGAACACAGAGATAAAGCAAAGCTGAGGTCAGAGCACAAGCTGGAGGTCAGAAGCCAGGAAGTCACATAAGGTACACTGGAGGAAAGTGGAGCTGAGGTCAGGGTACAAGCTGGAGGTCAGGAGCCAGGAAGTCACATAAGGTACACTGGAGGAAAGTGGAGCTGAGGTCAGGGTACAAGCTGGAGGTCAGAAGCCAGGAAGTCACATAAGGTACACTGGGGGAAAGGGGAAAGAGGAGCCAAGGTCAGGGCACAAGCCGGAGGTCAGAAGCCAGGAAGTCACATAAGGTACACTGGGGGAAAGAGGAGCCGAGGTCAGGGCACAAGCCGGAGGTCAGAAGCCAGGAAGTCAAATAAGGTACACTGGGGGAAAGAACAGCCGAGGTCAGGGTACAAGCCGGAGGTCAGGAGCTGGGAACAATGTCTGAGTCACGGACAAGGGAGGAGAGGTGTAACAACAGGCCCGGAGTAGGAGGGCAAAATCAAAGCACAAACAGGAGCCAGACACTTACTGCAGACAGGAAATATGACTGGCGGCGTTCTGGGTGAGCATGCTCCCTAATCACCCAGAATGAGGCACCTGGAGAGAGGCCCTCCCAACACCGGCGCAGGAACCGGTGCAAGAATTTCCAATTAAGATGCAGAATGAATATTCAATATATATATATATATATATATATATATATATATATATATATATATATAAAAGGGAACACTATTTTATATGTATATATATATATATATACAGTATATATATATATATAATATATATATATATTTATTTAAATAAATATATATATATATATAAGCATCAGTCATTGGATTTGAAAAGGTTTTCATAAACCCAAATTTTGCATACCTCTGGAATTACAAAGTCACCGACCCCCTTTCAGACAGGGTTAGTGGGCAGACATTTTTTTTTTTAGACTATTTCTCTGAACTGTTCATTCCAAACACAAATTTACACATCTCAAATTACATTTTAAGAAAACCCTTAGACATCCGTACCGCGGCACTTTAATAGTGATCTAGAGCACTCTAATAGCACTCTAATAGACAATATGGGGCATATATCAGCAAGTGAGGACCACTAAGCAGCACAGCCAGTGAGTGCAAGGCAGAAAGCAAATTTCTTTTAAGTGGATTTATAATATGCAGGACAAATTATTTCACTTTAAAGACCTTCTCTGGGGTTAATAATGGTTATTGATGTGAGCGGGGTAAGTGCCTGCACTTTGTAATACATTATATATAGTTATTTGGTGCCTAAGAGCAGGTACTGGAGCTTTACACATTACTCTGGTTAAATGAAGATCAATGGAGAAGAAATGCAGGAATCTATGGATACAATGTGTTGTGTGAATTTACACTTATTGTTTATTTTTCTTATGGACACTTATACGAATCTTCTAGTGCAAAAACACCCTGTAACTGCAAAAATATGGATTATTAGATATCTATTAAAACATTGAAACATAGTAGGTGTAAGGATTAAATCCATTCTGCAACAATGTACAGTACAGACCAAAAGTTTGGACACACCTCATTCAAAGAGTTTTCTTTATTTTCATGACTCTGAAAATTGTAGATTCACATTGAAGGCATCAAAACTATGAATTAACACATGTGGAGTGAAATACTTAACAAAAAAGTGTGAAACAACTGAAAATATGTCTTATATTCTAGGTTCTTCAAAGTAGCTTCAAAGTAGCCCCCTTTTGCTTTGATTACTGCTTTGCACACTCTTGGCATTCTCTTGATGAGCTTCAAGATGTAGTCACCAGAAATGGTTTTCCAACAGTCTTGAAGGAGTTCCCAGAGATGCTTAGCACTTGTTGGCCCTTTTGCCTTCACTCTGCGGTCCAGCTCACCCCAAACCATCTCGATTGGGTTCAGGTCTGGTGACTGTGGAGGCCAGGTCATCTGGCGTAGCACCCCATCACTCTCCTTCTTAGTCAAATCGCCCTTACACAGCCTGGAGGGATGTTTGGGGTCATTGTCCTGTTGAGAAATAAATGATGGTCCAACTAAACGCAAACCGGATGGAATAGCACGCCGCCGCAAGATGCTGTGGTAGCCATGCTGGTTCAGTATGCCTTCAATTTTGAATAAATCCCCAACAGTGTCACCAGCAAAGCCCCCCCACACCATCACACCTCCTCCTCCATGCTTCACGGTGGGAACCAGCCATGTAGAGTCCATCCGTTCACCTTTTCTACAAAGACACGGTGGTTGGATCCAAAGATCTCAAATTTGGACTCATCAGACCAAAGCACAGATTTCCACTGGTCTAATGTCCATTCCTTGTGTTCTTTAGCCCAAACAAGTCTCTTCTGCTTGTTGCCTGCCCTTAGCAGTGGTTTCCTAGCAGCTATTTTACCATGAAGGCCTCCTGCACAATGTTACCTCTTAACAATTGTTCTAGAGATGAGAAGGTGTGTCCAAATGTTTGGTCTCCAGCTCGGTGCCTAGATGCGGAACCCATCTAGGGTGGTGAGGGACCCAAGGGACCAGCAGTAGGGATACCTAGGGTCAGGTATATGGCTCGGCACACAGATGCGGAACCTATCTAGGGTGGTGAATGATCCCAGGGACCAGCAGTAGGGATACCTATCGTTATATAGCCAGCTCAGCGCATAGATGCGGAACCTATCTAGGATGGTGAGGGACCACAAGGACCAGCAGAAGAGATACCTATGGTCAGGTATCCGACTCGGTGCATAGATGTGGAACCTATCTAGGGTGGCGAGGGATCCCAGGGAATAGCAGTAGGGATACCTATAGTCAGGTATCCGGCTTGGTGAATAGGAGTGAAACCTATCTAGGGTGGTGATGGATCCCAGAGACCAGCACTAGGGATACCTATGGTCAGGTATCCGGCTCGGCGCATAGATGCGGAACCTATCTAGGGTGGTGAGGGACCCCAGGGACCAGCGGTAGGTTTGGTCCGGGGGGGTCACCATCTCCTCCCTTCCCATTCGCCATTTGCTTGGTACCTAGCGTGACATCCGCTCATCTCTCTGTATACTATATATACACTATTCATCCAACGATTCTCCACGGTCCGGTGTCAGAGCAGTACCCTGGTACCCCGCCAGTGTTTTTGCCTCCTCTCCCAACATGGACCGCTGCAGACAATCAGTAGCTCTGTACACATCAATCACTAGTATCAGTATATCATATAAGAGAGAATCACTGAAATGACCAGTTGAGGAGATTTTGTATTTAACTTTTTGATTTTAGTGCTAAGTTTATCAAATGCATAAAACTAGAAACGAATAATAAGTGGACCCTTGCAGGTGGAAGGTAGCGCTACAGCCGGGCGTCCACGGCAGGAGAACATCCCACATAGGTGTTCTCATATTTTTCTATGGTCACTAACCATGGGGCAAAATGACTCATTATTGCAAATGAGTTTTTTCCATAGACTCTGAAGCCTTGTGTTTTATATTGCTCTGAGAGGAGGCACGCCACGAGGGTTACACAATGCGTTGATCTGGCCTGGGGGAGTCGCGGTCGTTCAGAGCCGGCCGGCATTAGCTCATTACAGATTCAATTTGATAAGAAGAATCAAAGCTTTTCATAGTATGTGATGATTTAAGAGAATAAGGGTCTTAAAATAATTGGCTGCTGACATCATAATAGTCGGTGATGACTCACGGCAGCAGCCAAAGACATTAATCTAGCATTGTGGGGAGAGGATGTGCAGCTGCAATACAGTTAATGGGCGCCTAATTAACAGCAACGATACAAAAAAGAGAGTCAGGTTCACAGGATGTTACAGTAATTACATAATGGACACTTCTACTACTACAGAGGATTCTTCTAGTACACTCTGGTACTGTGCGGCACACATCACACTGCCCACCAGAACGTTCCCCACCTGCACTGTGAAATATGAGCAGCATCTAGAAAATCCATATAGTTTGGATCACGTTGCGTTGACAATAATCAAACACCTGCACCATCAGGTCTGTAGCACCTGCGTCTCTGCAGAGACGCCAACCTACTCACTGCCATCCTCTCCCGCACTCCCCTGCCCATCCATGTGTGCTAATGCCTCCTTTCCCTCCCAGGCCCTGTATATGCCACACAAGGTTCCCAGGAGTGCACCTAAGATGCGTGCAAGCACACCTTGAAGAGGAGGTGCACCTTTTCCCAGAAATGTGTATTTAAGGCACCCTCCCATTTGGGGAGGTGCCTGTGCAATGCCTCTAGTTAGTCAATCTCCAGTCTGCTACCTAGCTAATTGTCAGGTCCTGAGCTCCTGTTCTGTGTCTGTCTCCTGTACCTGCCTTCCCACACCTGTCTATCCCTGCTGTGCCCACCATTCCTATCCATACCCACATGTCCAACCTGCCTCAATCACTCCGCCTGTACCCGTCTATACCTGAACCCATCACCTGTCCTGGGGATCAGCTGCCATAGTCCCGGTCACTGACCTAGGAGTGGTAGCTGTCGTCTGCCTAGCGGCGGGTGCTTAGTTAAGCCCCTCCCACTAAGGGGTAAGCCTGGGTCCCCCTGTGGTCCCGTGGGTCCACAATATCGCTTGCTGCCGTGAGTGTTACAAGGTTACTGGCAAAGTGACTGTTTTTCTAAGTTATTGAAACAAAATAAAAATAATATAGTGTGTCGCCCTCCCCAGAAGTTCTGCACGTGTTCAGTATTTGATTACTCAGAAAAGGTTTTACATATTGGTGAAATCTGCAGCAATTCCGCATTAGCAGCATTTGCAATTTTTTTTCTCTTTTTTACTGTGGAAATGAAAAAAATTGCAGTAAATTTGCAGAATTTTTGCAGAAAAATTGGCGGTAAAAATCCACAAAATACATTGTCAGGCTACAGGATGTGTATGTGAGTATTGCAGATGGTTCGTGAAGGGCTATGCTGTACGTGGCATACTGCAAATTGCTCTTTCTACACCTATCATTGAAGGGTTATAGTCTATGCTAGTGGAAAACTGTAACAGCCATACCGGTATCCCCGTGCTGTCCTACTCCCCTCACCTGGCGGGGACGTCGTTTCCCTCACTTGCCTGGATATCCTCTAGTGGCTGCCCCGTTCTCGGTCCATGCTGCCGACTCCCAGAGCCTGTGTGCACATCACAGGCTTCCTTGTTCTGTCTGAAGGGTGTGCACTTGGCTACGCTCCTTTTCTTAAACTTCCAACGTACCCTGACCCAAAAGTGCCTCTCAGGTCAGCTGAGAGTTTGCAGGTACTTAAGGAGAAGGAGCAGCCACCAAAGAGGAGTTAGGAGCCCACACAACAGTTAGAGGGAGTTCTCCAGCAGGAGAGGAAAGGAGCAGACAGTTTTACCAGTGGCTCTGGTGGGATGCAGGAGTCAATACAGTCGCCGAGGGGAGAGCTTAATTGCTCCCTCGGGACCGGGTGCAGAACAAGGTGCAGAATCCTAGGTTGAAACGTACTTCAAGTTGCATCACCAGAATCTGTAGGACAGGGGGAATGCACGTCCCTCTGCTCACCAAAATCCCAGAGCACAGTGCTACATAGGGTCCAGAGTCGAGATACCAGTCTGGCCCCACAGTGAACCCGCGGCACCTGCATACGGGAAAGGAGACAGTAAGTCAAGAACCGGGGTTTCCAAGTAGCTTCAGGCCACAGGGATTCAACAATACAGGTGCAAGCAGGAAGGGCCCACCGACCACTGCACCGGATCCGACCTCCAACCGGATCCAGGATCGACTGGGGACCATCACGGCAGGTGACCAGTACTCTGGGAAAGCACCATAAAAGAGAGTAAAGACACCTGGACCCACAGAGACTATGTCAGCTTGTTATTACCGTCGCCGTCGCCCCGCACTTCGGCGCCTGCGGCCATTGTCTACAACTCCCCTCATCATCCTCCCCAGGGCCCGTCCACCTGTGGGGAGCAGAAACCATCTTTGCTGCTACTACCATCTGCCCCAGAGGACAGCAACAGCAGCGGCGGCTATTTCATGGCCGTGTACTATTGTGGCATGATGAAATCATGCCCATTTATCCATCTGCCCCCTTTCCGTGGACACCTTGGGGTCACGAAACCAGGTAGGCCACCCGTGGCATCCCCCAGACCCTTCACCAGCATGGCGACGAGTAACCCCTCAGGCCCCGTGGGGTGCTCCATACATATATATACACACTTCTCAGTATTTCTGAGGGAGATAGCCATTCTCTCAGTCTTAGGCCTCCTTCACTCGTAAGTGATTCTGGTACATTTGTGACAGTCTTTATACGTACCAGAATCACAGACATAGGTAGATCCATTAAAATCAATGGATCTGTGCACACATCAGTGATTTTTCACTGATCATGTCTCCATGTGGCATACATGCATGTCCGTGATTTCCCACAGAGACATGTCCGTTTTTTTCTGGCATCACTGATATCCCATGGACCACACTATGGTGTCATCTGTGAAACACGTGCCAGAAAAACACATACATTGAAAATAAAAATCTTTTTAAACTCACCTTCTCCAGTGCTGCTGTCTCCGGTCGCTGCTGTCTGCTGCTTCCAGGTCGGCTAATTATTCTCATGCATATGCATTTATGCACTGCACAGTGGACCCAGAAATAGCTACAGAGGGGAGACAGCGGCGGCCAGACACAGCATCACGGGAGAGATCAGCACCACAGACAGCAGGAGTGTGGACAGGTGAATATAACTGCCTGATTTCCATGTGCTATCACTGACCATGGATCACAGGGAGCACATGGAGAACCTACGTGTGCCGTGAATCATGACACATGGAGGGACATATGCATTTTTAACACGTCAATGAAAAATGTCTGTTTTTTTACTTACGTGTGAAACAGGCCATACACGGACTGTGTTGAAGGTGCGTATAGCCATCTGTTTGCTGTGATTTTGGCACATGTGTTATCTCCATGTGCTATTCGTGATAGCACACGAAGAGCAAGAACGTTTTACTCATCTATCACCGGCGCTGCTGTCTCTGGCACTGCTGCTTCCGGGTCCGCGGTGCAGTGAATATGCATGAGCATAATGAGCAGGGCCGGAAGCAAGTGACAGCAGTGCCGAAGATAGGTGAGTATGGAAAATAATTTTATTTCAAAGACACGAGTTTTCTCGTGTCACATGGATCACATCAATGTGTGGTCCGTGTGACACCTCTGCTACTGGAGAAAAACGGACATGTCGCCGTGTGGAGCAGACGCGTGTCCGTATGCTCCCCATGATGACACGGAAATATGTGCAGACCCATTGATTTTATAGGTCTCTGGTACGTATGGAAATGAACATCATATGTACCGGAATCACGGACGTGTGAAGGGGCCATATAACAGTTGACCGCCACCAAAACTCTATATACATTGTCGATTTAGGGTCCCTTGTTCTTGGGATGAGTGGAGGTCTCGGTGATCGGACCTTCTAGAATCATACTGTTACGGGGGGCTGTCTGATAATAACCGAAAGGAGTATCAGACAGTCAGGGTCCACCGTGCAAAGACTTTGCTGCAGACTATGGCAGAGTGCAATACCTCTGTTAACTCACAGAAGGATATAATAAGAAAGTAAAGCAATTCCTCCCTTACTTGGAGGGTGTGTGGAATGATCTCTGTTAAGAATCACAGAGACAAAGGCAATGTGTGCAAAATGGCACCTACCTAGGTCCGCTCTTCTAGTGGTGCAAAAGAGACGAACAGCAGCGTAAGCCGCACAAAGCTCCTACCTGCGTTCGCTCCACTAGTGTGCGAGGACACGAACCACTAGATATGGCACCTGCCTAGGTCCGCTCTTCTAGTGGTGCAAAAGAGACGAACAGCAGCGTAAGCCGCACAAAGCTCCTACCTCTGTTCGCTCCCCTAGTGTGCGAGGATACGAACAACTGCCAGACGCAGTATAAGGAACGTTACCCTAGCGGCAACGTCCACCTACGAGTACAATCACAAGGCCCAGCCAGACCATGTGCCTCAGGCACCTGCCTATGTCCGCTCCCCTAAGAGGTAAGGATACGGACAGCAGCCGAAGCTGTAAGGTATAAGAACGCTACCCTGCCGGTAGCGCTCACCTAGCATAGACAGAGGAATGCCTAGAGGAACGCGCACAGAGCGTCTACTCATATGCATGAACCAAGAGGACTGAGCACCATGCGGCGTGTGTCAGGGTCTTATATAGACTCTGTGCCTCATCCAAGATGGAGGACACCAGAGCCAATCCGCTTCCAGAACGACAGGAGTGACGTCATGCTGGCCTATCACCGAGCAAGACGTCACAAGCACATGACCAGCGACCAATCGGCATAGAAGGTGTCAGAGACATGTGACCTCGTGTCAGCGATGATGTCACCCGCACATGTGCAATGGCTCCAAGATTGGACTTAGGCGGGCTTTGCACACTACGACATCGCAGGTGCGATGTCGGTGGGGTCAAATCGAAAGTGACGCACATCCGGCGTCACTTGCGATGTCGTAGTGTGTAAATCCTAGATGATACGATGAACGAGCGCAAAATCGTCGTCATCGTATCATCGCTGCAGCCTCCGACATTTCCATAATGCCGGGGGAGCGACAGGTACGATGTAGTTCCTCGTTCCTGCGGCCGCACACATCGCTGTGTGTGAAGCCGCAGGAGCGAGGAACTTCACCTTACCTGCCTCCGGCTGCAATGAGAAGGACGGAGGTGGGCGGGATGTTTACATCCTGCTCATCTCCGCCCCTCCACTTCAATTGGCCGCCTGCCGTGTGACGTCACTGTGACGCCGCACGACCCGCCCCCTAAGGAAGGAGGCGGGTCGCCGGCCAGAGGGACGTCGCACGGCAGGTATGTGCGTGTAAAGCTGCCGTAGCGATAATAATCGCTACGGCAGCTTTCACTATATATCGAACGTGCGACGGGGGCGGGACTATCGCTGCAGCATCGGTAACACATTGTTACCGATGTCGCAGCGTGCAAAGCCCGCCTTAGTCTCCGGCGCTCGCACATGTGCAGTAGCAAGAAATCTGGACTTAGTCTCCAGCGCTCGCACATGTGCAGTAGCAAGAAATCTGGACTTAGTCTCCAGCGCTCGCACATGTGCAGTAGCAAGAAATCTGGACATAGTCTCCAGTGCTCGCAGCAACCGTAACAGTACCTCCCCCTCAAGGGCCCCCCTCCCGGCGACGCAGATAATCGGCAACTAAGTCGGGAGCATGGACAGCCTCCTCAGGCTCCCAAGAGCGATGTTCCGGGCCATAGCCCTCCCAATCTATCAAGAAGAACCTGCGCCCTCTAACCATCTTAGAACCAACTATGGCTCGTACCTCATAGCTAGAGCGAGAGGAATCAGAGGCAGGAGAGTGCACTTCACGAGCGTGAGGTAAAATAGCCGGCTTTAGCAGTGAGACATGGAATTTGTCATGAATCCTAAGATGGACAGGTAACTTCAATTGATAGACTACAGGATTTACCTGTCGAAGAACCTCATAAGGACCCAGGAAGCGAGGAGCAAATTTGACAGAGCTCACTCTAAGTCTCACGTGTTTTGCAGAGAGCCACACAAAGTCCCCTGGAGAAAAGACAGGAGCCGGGCGACGAAACCGATCGGACACCGTCTTCATACGGTCCTTAGCTGCTTGGATCGACTCTTGAATCCGATCCCAAACCTCTCTGGCATTAGTTGCCCAGTCGGCCACAAGAGGAGGAGGTGCAGCAGCGGGAAACGGTACCGGTACCCTAGGGTGTTGCCCATTATTGAGTACGAACGGTGTCTGCCCAGTGGCCTCAGCCAGCGAATTGTTAAGGGCAAATTCTGCCCAGGGTAGGAGGGAGGACCAGTTATCGTGGTTCTCAGCAACAAAGTGTCGAAGGTATATAATCATAGATTGATTGGTACGTTCAACCAAACCATTAGTCTCCGGATGGTATGCCGAAGAGAGATTCAACTCAATTTGCAGAAGGCTACAAAGATCTCGCCAGAAACGGGAAGTAAATTGCGGGCCTCTATCACAAATGATACGATCTGGCATCCCGTGAAGCCTAAAGACATGCTTGAGGAATAGTTTGGCTAGTACCCTGGAAGATGGGATTCTCGATAACGGTACGAGATGAACCATCCGGGAGAAATGGTCCGTAATGACCCACACAAATCTATGTCCCTGTGAACATGGAAGATCACCCACAAAGTCCATGCCTACCACCTCCCATGGTCTATCTGGCACTGGTAAAGGATGCAAGAGCCCAGCCGGTCTCTGCCGTAATGGACGGTTGCGAGCACACGAGTAGCAGGAACCGACATATCTCTTGACGTGGCTGGCTAAGTGTGGCCACCAATACCACCTCTCCAGTAACTCTCGTGTCCGCCTAATACCAAAATGCCCACCCACCTTTGAGGTGTGGGCCCATGACAGTATATCATTCTGTCGATCAGGCGGAACAAATGTCTTGCCCGGTGGGATTTGGTCTAACGTCACAGGGGAGAGCGTATGAAAAACCCTGGAGGGAAGGATAAGACGAGGTTCGTCAATCTCTTCCTGGGTAGAAAGCATAGAGCGAGACAGGGCGTCTGCCTTGTTATTCTTACTCCCAGACAAATAGTTGATGGAGAAGTGAAAGCGGGAGAAAAACAAGGACCAGCGGGCTTGGCGAGGATTCAGACGCTGAGCGGTTTGTAAGTACGTCAGATTCTTATGGTCTGTATAGACCTGGAAAGGATGTTTCGCTCCTTCCAGCAAGTGACGCCACTCCTCCAAGGCTAATCTCAAGGTGAGCAGTTCCCTATCCCCAATGGTATAGTTTCTCTCTGCCGGTGAAAAGGTTTTAGCAAAGAAGAAACACGGCCTTTTTCTACCTGCACCGTTCTTTTGATACAAGACCGCACCAGCACCCACTGAAGAGGCATCAACCTCTAAGAGGAAGGGCTTACTCTCATCGGGTCTTTGAAGAACGAGAGCAGTTGAAAAGTGTCTTTTTACTGCCTCAAAAGCCTGAGATGTCTCAGTAGACCAGGCTTTGGGATTAGCACCTTTCTTAGTCAAGGCCACCAAAGGGGCCACCAAAGTAGAAAAATGGGGTATGAACTGCCTGTAATAATTTATAAATCCTAAGAAGCGTTGCACCGCCTTCAAGGAATGAGGTTCGGACCATTGCAGGACAGCAGAGAGCTTCGCAGGATCCATAGCCAGACCCTCTTGTGAGATAATGTAACCCAAAAAAGGCAATGAGGACTGCTCGAATACACATTTCTCGAGTTTAGCAAACAATGAGTGCTCCCTTAAACGGGAAAGGACACGAACGACATCCTGACGATGAGTCTCCAGATCAGGAGAAAAAATCAGGATGTCGTCCAGATACACCACTACTGAGGATAACAGTAAATCCCTGAACACATCATTTACGAAGTCCTGAAATACTGCGGGTGCATTACATAACCCAAAAGGCATGACGAGGTATTCATAGTGACCGTCTCGGGTGTTAAAAGCGGTCTTCCATTCGTCACCCTTTCGAATTCGTACCAAGTTATACGCACCCCGCAGATCCAACTTCGTAAAAACTTGAGCTCCTCTCAGTCTGTCAAAGAGCTCCGAAATTAAAGGTAATGGGTATTTGTTCTTTATTGTGATTGCGTTGAGACCCCTGTAATCTATGCAGGGACGCAAATCACCCTCTTTCTTCCGAACAAAGAAAAACCCAGCTCCCGCGGGAGAGACAGACTTACGAATGAACCCCTTCTCTAAGCTCTCTCTTATATAGGTCGACATGGCCTCCGACTCAGGTATCGACAGGGGGTAAACCCTGCCTTTAGGTGGAACCGAACCTGGGATAAGGTCTATGGCACAGTCATACGGCCTATGGGGTGGAAGAACCTCAGCACCCTGTTTGGAGAACACGTCAGCGAAATCCAAATAGGGTGTAGGTATGGGAGAGAGATCAGTTGATGCAACTGCAACGACCTTAGGTGGTAAGGGAAGACATCGGGACTGACATTTCGAACCCCAACTAATAATGCTGTCAGACTCCCAGTCAATGTGAGGAGCATGAGTCCGAAGCCATGGAAGACCCAGAAGGACGTCGTCTATACCCTCAGGCAAAACAAGAAAAGAAATCTCCTCTATGTGACCCTGAGACAGGGAAAGGCGCAAGGGAACTGTCCTCAATGTAATGGAGTCAGACAACATAGTTCCATTAACAACACGGACAGGAATAGGCGCCTCTAACATGATAGAGGGAATATTGTGTCCCTTTACAAATCCTGAGGACACAAAAATCCCGTCAGCTCCGGAATCCACAAAAGCCATAATAGGCCATGTATTCTCAGATAACGAGAGCTGACCTGGGATACAACACTTAGAGGGTGCAGAAGACGTCTCTAGTAACCCCCCTCTAATGGTTACTAGGCCAGGGAGTTTCCCTGACGACTAGGACACTTGTTGGCATAGTGCCCAGCCTGACGACATACGTAACATATAGGAGGACCAGACTTGCGTAGTCTGGAGAACGTATGACCTAACTCCATAGGAGTGGGGGATGTTTCAGATGCTGAGGAAGATGGTAGTGGACCCTCAACAACTGGAATAGCCCGATGCTTAGGGCGTGAGGAAGAGACCTCGAGTCTACGTTCCTTATGGCGTACATCGATCCTCGTTGCTACTGTGATCAAGTCCTCCAGAGAAGCAGGGACTTCACGAGTAGCAAGGGCATCCTTGACATAGCCAGCCAACCCTCTCCAGAAGATAGGAATCAACACCTTCTCTGGCCAATCTAGTTCTGCCACCAGAGTTCTAAAAGCAATGGCATAAGAACTAGTGGATAACGAACCCTGAGATAGATCTAACAGTCTCAGGGCCGCATCATGGGTAACCTGCGGACCCATGAATACCGCCTTAAGAGCATCAAGAAAGTCTTGATGTCTCAGAGTAACCACATCAGAGCGCTCCCATAGGGGAGTCGCCCATTCTAAGGCTTTGTCCTGAAGTAAGGAGATGATAAAGCCTACTCTGGACCTCTCCGTAGAGAAGCGAGAAGAGTTAACCTCTAGGTGTATCTGACACTGACTAATGAAACCACGACATGATCTGGCATCGCCAGAATATCTGTTTGGTAGAGCAAGTCGAGGATCATGTGCAGATGTCACCATGGTCTGAGGTTTATCCTCTATACTCTTGAGCCGTGACTCAAGTACTTGTATGTAACGGTGTAACTGCTGATATTCTGCCATAACTGCCAGACCCTTGGCTCAGTCCTAATGTTACGGGGGGCTGTCTGATAATAACCGAAAGGAGTATCAGACAGTCAGGGTCCACCGTGCAAAGACTTTGCTGCAGACTATGGCAGAGTGCAATACCTCTGTTAACTCACAGAAGGATATAATAAGAAAGTAAAGCAATTCCTCCCTTACTTGGAGGGTGTGTGGAATGATCTCTGTTAATAATCACAGAGACAAAGGCAATGTGTGCGAAATGGCACCTACCTAGGTCCGCTCTTCTAGTGGTGTAAAAGAGACGAACAGCAGCGTAAGCCGCACAAAGCTCCTACCTGCGTTCGCTCCACTAGTGTGCGAGGACACGAACCACTAGATATGGCACCTGCCTAGGTCCGCTCTTCTAGTGGTGCAAAAGAGACGAACAGCAGCGTAAGCCGCACAAAGCTCCTACCTCTGTTCGCTCCCCTAGTGTGCGAGGATACGAACAACTGCCAGACGCAGTATAAGGAACGTTACCCTAGCGGCAACGTCCACCTACGAGTACAATCACAAGGCCCAGCCAGACCATGTGCCTCAGGCACCTGCCTATGTCCGCTCCCCTAAGAGGTAAGGATACGGACAGCAGCCGAAGCTGTAAGATATAAGAACGCTACCCTGCCGGTAGCGCTCACCTAGCATAGACAGAGGAACGCCTAGAGGAACGCGCACAGAGCGTCTACTCATATGCATGAACCAAGAGGACTGAGCACCATGCGGCGTGTGTCAGGGTCTTATATAGACTCTGTGCCTCATCCAAGATGGAGGACACCAGAGCCAATCCGCTGCCAGAACGACAGGAGTGACGTCATGCTGGCCTATCACCGAGCAAGACGTCACAAGCACATGACCAGCGACCAATCGGCATAGAAGGTGTCAGAGACATGTGACCTCGTGTCAGCGATGATGTCACCCGCACATGTGCAATGGCTCCAAGATTGGACTTAGTCTCCGGCGCTCGCACATGTGCAGTAGCAAGAAATCTGGACTTAGTCTCCAGCGCTCGCACATGTGCAGTAGCAAGAAATCTGGACTTAGTCTCCAGCGCTCGCACATGTGCAGTAGCAAGAAATCTGGACATAGTCTCCAGTGCTCGCAGCAACCGTAACACATACAATGATTACTTATGTTTCATTGATTTATTTGATCAATTTAGACTTTTGCCTGAGATTATTAGGCTTCGGAGATGTACAATAACAAATGTATGCTCTTATACTTTCAATGCTTGGAAAAGGCAGCAAAGTAGGAGATTTGTGCACGGCTCAGTAGAGTCCTATACGTACAGAAATGGCGGAGGGGTTAAAAGCAAATATTATAATGCTGCTAACGGGAAATGATTTGAGGCACAGGTAATGGGTTGAGGTACGGAGAGCTGACATTCAGAAATGCAGAGTTGCAAGGTATAAACAAGGCTCCTCTGGGGATGATTGAGTGTTGCTGTGTTTATGTAGCCTCAAACTTCTCAAATCTGCTGCTGGCATTTACTAATGATTGGTCTGATCCACCCTGATCTCTCCTGGGTACAAAGACGTAGAGTTTTAATACAAACACAAAACGGGGAATACAACTCAGCCGAGAAACGGCTCAGAAGAGGTTGTTGTGATTGTCACACACATTAACAAAAGCCACCTCTCTAGAATGTCACATCTGCCACCGCCATGAAATCCACTTCAGAGACAAGTCTCTACTCTCTATTAATAGAGGGAGTGGAGTGTTTTACACAAGACGGAAGAACAGCAAAGGGAAGGGGCTGCGCGAAACTTGGAATTGAATTTAATATTACATTTTGAGGGCGAAACGGATAAAAAGTAGATAAAGATCTGTTCAGGTCGACTGGAAAATTGGAGAATTAAGATGTCTTTACGTTTAGACTTTGTTGACTCCTCTCAACTCCCGCAAGTAAATTTCGGATGGAAGCCATACGTTGGCCATTGACCACTATGTTAAACATTGTACACAATATACATGTTTTCACCCTTCTGTGCTTTCCATTACAGTTCATAAGACCTTCTTGTCTCCTCTTTAGGTGAATGTGGACTCAAGAAGATTTCTTGGCACGTGCGCTCAACATTACGTTGATAGCTACTCCTCAAGACTCCTCCATACTCTTCCACACACACGGACACTTGGAAAAGTATGGTTGGAATTTCAGTGTAGAGAGGGAAATCATCCATCGTTTTGCTCCTTCTTTCTTCCTGACATCGGTTATAGAAGAAACTCAAACTCCACATTAGATAGTGCTCCTTCCAAATTCTTGGGTTTGGCCAACTTTTAACTGAAGTGTAGTCAAGTCCGTTTCGAAACTGTCCTAATTCTCATGCTCTGTAATTTACCATTCCCTTTTTTTCAGTAGATGGTTGAATCTCTTGAATTTCCAGTATGCATTGCTCCTACCAATTTTGGCAATCACGGCGTAAGACATCAGAAGCTATGTTCATTCAAGCAACAGTGTACATTACATTTGTACTTCACGAAAATAAAAGATCTAGCCATTGTATATATCAAAGATCCTTCTCAAAAATTACTTTCATCATATGTGATGAGTGTGCTGCATCCTGATGTTACCTCTGGGGGACCTGTGGTCAGAGGTCTCAGAGTTTCATTGATGGCAGATCCTCTGTAGAACTCACTTGACATTTGTCTTGCTGATGTACTTTTCTTTGTATGCTGATGGGGTTAAGGACCCCTTCATTGCTGGCTTAAAATTCTCTTAGCCCTTATCACAGCTGCAGTTTTCTCTTACCTCCCCCTTCAGCTTCATTTACCTTTCCCAGACTTCACTCCATGCCGGATATAGAATTTCTATTCTGACCACAGTGGAGGAGTTTGTGTCTGTTAAGCAGAGGTGAGAAGATCTTGGAGCCCTTGTATATCTGTTGCTTTGCTTGAGTTCCCTGTGTCTTCCCTTGCTTTCCTGCCCTTTCACTGCCTTGGTTGAGGGGAAGGAGGACATCTGGCTGAGTAATTTACAGGAGCTTAGCAAGGTATGAGACCTAGGCATCTCCACCTTCAAGGGTAATCTTGGGAACAGGGATTAGTCTAGGGATCCTTAGCTTGAGGGACAGCTCAGATGAACAGTGTCCTACCCTTCTAAAAGTCACTGGCGTTGGATTGTTGGAGGTTCCAATTGTCAGACCCCAGATTGTTGGAGATTCCAGTGGTCAAACCCCAGATTGTTGGAGGTTCCAGTGGTCAGACCCCGGATGGTCGGAGGTTCCTGTGGTTAGACTCCGGATTGTTGGAGGTTCCAGTGGTCAGATCCCAGATTGTTGGAGGTTCCAGTGGTCAAACCCCAGATTGTTGGAGGTTCCAGTGGTCAGACCCCAGATGGTCGGAGGTTCCAGTGGTTAGACTCCGGATTGTTGGAGGTTCCAGTGGTCAGACCCCAGATTGCTGGAGGTTCCAGTGGTCAGACCCCAGATTGCTGGAGGTTCCAGTGGTCAGACCCCAGGTTGCTGGAGGTTCCAGTGGTCAGATCCCGGATTGTAAATATAGATGGATAAAAAAAATGACATTATCTAACACCCCCGATATATTACCCATGTGAACATGTACCATTAAACTAAATATTTATTGAACCACCTACATCAGGAGTAATTGCTTCCAATCAAGTCTTACTATTGATACTAATGTTTGACATAATGCTTTAAACCAATGCTCACTTTTCATTTGACAGACCGTCCATGTTAGGAAGATTTATCACTGTTCTGAGTCTTCTCTGTAGTAGATAATGGCTTTCACTCTGGTTTTAATGGAGTCCAAGAGCTCTAAAAGTGTCTTTTAACCATTTTGAGACTTCTAAACAGTATGTTAACATTATTTCTACTGGAATTTCTCGGATTGTGAAGTTATGGCTCTTGGAAGAAGGAGAGGAAAAAATGAAAATAAAAAGAGGAACATTTTACAGATTTTATACACTTTTGTCTTCCTACAAATTTTTGGCTTCACAATGAATTAACTGACAACTAGTCAGTGATCTTGCTCTGATGGAGAGCTTGCAAATCTCTTAACTTTCTTTTTTTTTTTAGCTCCTCTAAACCGATTTATAGCCACAGACCACATCAAAGTTGAGCTAAACTTTCAAGTGATCATAAAATATCACAAAAGAGCAGTGGCGTAACTAGAGTTTGATGGACCCCGGTCGAAAATTTGGACCTTGGCCCCCACCTCCCAACCGTACACCGACACTCGGGGTACGGAATAATGACGCCAACACTCGGAGTACAGGATAGTGTCGTTGACACTTGGCTCTTTCCCTCAGCACCCATGTTTCCCATGATCTGAAATCCCTCCTTCTATCAGCCCCAAGCTTTCCCACGTTCTGATATCCATCTTGTCCTCAGCACGCACCTTCCCCATGCTTTGCTATCCATCTTTCCCTCAGCACCCAGCTTTCCCATGCTCTGATATACATCTTTCCCTCATCACCCAGCTGTCCCATGTTCTGATATCCATCTTGTCCTCAGCATCCACCTTCCCCATGCTCTGATATACATCTTTCCCTCAGCACACAGCTTCCCCATGCTCTGCTATACATCTTTCCCTCAGCACGCAACTTTCCCATGCTCTGATATACATCTTTCCCTCAGCACCCAGCTTTCCCATGATCTAAATCCCTCTTTCTATCAGCACCCAGCTTTCCTATGTTCTGATATCCATCTTGTTGTTTGCACGCACCTTCCCCATGGTCTGATATACATCTTTCCCTCAGCACACACCTTCCCCATGGTCTGATATACATCTTTCCCTCAGCACCCAGCTTTCCCATGATCTGAAATCCCTCTTTCTATCAGCACCCAGCTTTCCTATGTTCTGATATCCATCTTGTTGTTTGCACGCACCTTCCCCATGGTCTGATATACATCTTTCCCTCAGCACACACCTTCCCCATGGTCTGATATACATATTTCCCTCAGCACCCAGTTTTCCCATGATCTGAAATCCCTTTTTCTATCAACACCGAGCTTTCCCACGTTCTGATATCCATCTTGTCCTCAGCACGCACCTTCCCCATATTCTGCTATACATCTTTCCCTCAGCACCCAGCTTTCCCATGCTCTGCTATCCATCTTTCCCTCATCACCCAGCTTTCCCATGCTCTGATATCCATCTTGTCCTCAGCACGCACTTTCCTCATATTCTGCTATACATCTTTCCCTCAGCACCCAGCTTTCCCATGCTCTGCTATACATCTTCCCTCATCACCCAGCTTTCCCACGTTCTGATATCCATCTTGTCCTCAGCATGCACTTTCCCCATATTCTGCTATACATCTTTCCCTCAGCACCCAGCTTTCCCATGCTCTGATATACATCTTTCCCTCAGCACCCAGCTTCCCCATATTCTGCTATACATCTTTCCCTCAGCACCCAGCTTTACCATGCTCTGCTATCCATCTTTCCCTCATCACCCAGCTTTCCCACGTTCTGATATCCATCTTGTCCTCAGCACGCACTTTCCCCATATTCTGCTATACATCTTTCCCTCAGCACCCAGCTTTCCCATGCTCTGATATACATCTTTCCCTCAGCATGCACTTTCCCCATATTCTGCTATACATCTTGTCCTCAGCACCCAGCTTTCCCATGCTCTGATATACATCTTTCCCTCAGCATGCACTTTTCCCATATTCTGCTATACATCTTTCCCTCAGCATCCAGCTTTCCCATGCTCTGATATACATCTTTCCCTCAGCACGCACTTTTCCCATATTCTGCTATACATCTTTCCCTCAGCACCCAGATTTCCCATGCTCTGATATACATCTTTCCCTCGGCACCCAGCTTTCCCATGCTCTGATATACATCTTTCCCTCGGCACACAGCTTTCCCATGTTCTCATATACATCCTTGCTTCAGCACCCAGCTTTCCCATGACATCAGATCATGGGAAAGCTGGGTAATGAGGGAAAGATTTATAAATTGAAACCCCCTACGCCAACTATACCAATATAGAACTTGTAGAATGAAACAAAATTACTGGAAATGTATCTTTTAACATTGTGCATGATTTTCCCAACAACTTACTGCATGAACTCTCGGAATATTACCTGGAAGATTGATTTTAGGAACAATAAAATTATTATATTCCACCTGAAATGTGAGATAATCTTTACACTATGTTCTATGGACAAATAAAATGTTTTTGATTATTTTTCAATGATTATTTTCATTCTACTATAGAAGAACATTATTTATATTCCAAATTATTTGTATCCACTTTACCGTATATCTAATATTCTTCCTATTTTTTCTACCATTTTTTCTAATGGTTCTTTTTTTAAGTAAAGAGTTCGCTGTGTTCTTCCATTTTCCGTCTTCACAAAGGTCGCCCACTTGACACACTTTCAATTAATTTGTGTGTTATTGGCTCTCGCCAACAGGTCATAGAAATCTTTCTAAGGTTCCAAAATTCATTTTCAATGTATCCTGCATTTCATATGGGAAATCTATACTTTAACAACTCTTCCAGGTTTGGACTTTTAAACTGTAAGATAATTAAAAAAGATACTTAAAAGACACTTGTACCTTGCATGGTATAACGCTATGTGTGTACTAATACGGTGCTCTAATAACCGAGCGACAAATACTTGGAATATTCCGTGCAAATTTGTAAATATAGGATGGGCCATCGAAAGCAGAACTCGGTGTCCCCTGTGGGGTTTATGCAGGGTAATAGAATGATATACTCGCCCGTTACAGGAGACGCTGGAAGTACAATTGTCATCTACTAGCAATGGCGGAACTTGAAGCCAATGGGCTCTAATGCAAGAGCTCCAATGGGGGCCCCAATTATTGCAAGTCTAAGGGGTACTTTGCACGCTGCGACATCGCTAGCCGATAGTACCAACAGGTAATTTGGAACAGCAGAGTTGAGTGTGATTGCACCAGGTTAGGAGAGACAAATTAATGATCAGATACCTTAATTACAGAGATAAAGGTGTGTATGACAACGAGAATAGCAGAGAGAATTTACTTTTCTGACATTTTGAGTCAGCAGAGTTTTAGGTGTGGACAGGGAAGGGAAGGGAAACCCAGTGTCTACGGAAGGGGGAGATGATGACTCCTGACCAAACCTACTGCTGGAAATCGGGTTCCTTCACATCTATGCGCTGAGCCGAATACCTGACCCTAGGTATCCCTAGTGCTGAGCCTTAAATAGGGAACAGATGGGATGAGCTCTTCGTCAACCCCACTAAACACTATAGAAGACACAATGAGGACACACAGGGGGAAAATGCATGAACTACTTATCAACAGATGACTCAGGTAGAAGATCAGCAATGATTTCAACAACGATACCACAGAGAAGTACAAGCCACTTGCTTGCAACCAGGGCAACCAGCACCAATCCAAGGAAGGAAGGGGTATTTAAGAGATTCCTGATGATCAGCAGCTGGGTGGAAGGCGAGCTCCTGCTGGGTCCAAAAGGTAGAGAGATGAATCCAGCAGGAAAGCTACCTATACCAATGAATACTGACAGTAGGAACAATAGAAAGTTAGGGAGCATTCTGTGCAGCCAAACCCTGTTGTCACGCTGTGCAAAGGGCTAGTAAGACGTAGTACAGCGTATTCCCCACTAGCTGGCAGCAGAGTAGTGAAGGAAAGTTTAAGTAACACTGTAACAGAAAGGAGGCTGAAGTACAGCAGAGTAACTTCAGCAGACAGTTCACATGTGAACCACCAGGGGGCAATAGAGTAGTCAAGCAGTCAGGGTCTAGCCAGGAAAGTCAAGTCACTGCAAAATGAGGATCAAAATCAGGTCAGAAAACAGAACTGACGTCGGATGCCGCGAGATCAGGTATGCAGAGGGAACACAAAGAGCACAGGGAACATAGACAAGACCGGAGGGTGAGGAGACACAAACACGGGAAGGAGGATGAACCAGGATGGGTAAACAACTGACAAAAGCGGGAAGTCAGGGACTGGGACAGATGGACGAACGAGGGAGGGTACAGGTCAGGGCATGGTAACAAGGAGTCAGATCAAACAGGAAATCTCACCAGAGCCAGTCACAGGCTGCAGAGCAGAACTATAACCAGCACAGGAATGCAAGTGCAGTGACCAGATATAGCGTCTCCTGAAACCAGAACAAGGCTGATGGGAGTTAACCCCTGACATGACCAGGCCGGGTCTGAGAAACTCTGGAGCGGGGCATACCCGTCTTGGATCATGACAGCTGTGACCTTCTATTTCCAGAAACCACATGACTGTCTATCACCCGTGACATTTAGGGTGGATTCGTGAATTTACCTGTTTTAGTAGCTCGTCCAAGTGGCTTGTCGATTCCATACAATGGGGAATTGATTAGCCTATATTTCCTTAATAGATTCACAAACATGGTTAATCATTTGTGAGATACAAATCAGTTGAAAACTTTCCTCCCTTCACCTAAAGGCCGCTTTACACGCAATGACATCGCTAACTAGATGTCGTTGGGGTCACAGAACTCGTGACGCACATCCGGCCTCGTCAGCGACGTTGTTGTGTGTGAAACGTACGAACGACCGCTAACGATCAAAAATATTCACCTAATCGTTGATTGTTGACACGTCGTTCTAATCCCAAATATCGCTGCTGGTGCAGGACGAAAGTTGTTCGTCGTTCCTAAGACAGCACACATCGCTACGTGTGACACCCCAGGAACGACAAACAACAGCGTACCTGCGTCCTCCGGCAACGAGGTGGGCGTCTCTTTCTTTCGGCTGCTCTCCGCCCCTCCGCTTCTATTGGACAGCTGCCGTGTGACGTAGCTGTGACGCCGCATAAACCGCCCCCTTAGAAAGGAGGCGGTTCGCCGGCCACAGCAACGTCGCTAGGCAGGTAAGTATGTGTGACGGGGACTAACGATATTGTGTGCCACGGGAAGCGATTTGCCCGTGGCGCACAACAGACAGGGGCGGGTACGCTCGCTAGCGATATCGTACCGTGTAAAGCCCCCTTAAGAGTCTAAATAGGTATGTGGCTACCTGGACCAGTCTTAATTGTCTTTGGATGATGACATTAGTGGTGTTTGCTGGGCTATCCCAACAACCTGGCACAGACTAAAGGCTACTTTAGACGCTGCGATATCGGTATCGATATCGCTAGTGTAGGTACCCGCCCCCATCTGTTGTGCGACACGGGCAAATAGCTGCCCGTGCCGCACAACATCGCGCAGACCCGTCACACATACTTACCTGCCCGGCGACGTCGCTGTGACCGGCGAACCGCCTCCTTTCTAAGGGGACGGTCCGTGCGGCGTCACAGCGGCGTCACTGAGCGGCCGCCCAATAGAAGCGGAGGGGCGGAGATGAGTGGCCGGAACATCCCGCCCACCTCCTTCCTTCCGCATAGCAGCCGGGAGGCAGGTAAGGAGAGGTTCCTCGTTCCTGCGGCATCACACATAGCGATGTGTGCTGCCGCAGGAGCGACAAACTACATCGTTACTGCTGCAGTAACGATAATCGAGAATGGACCCCCATGTCACCGATGAGCGATTTTGCACGTTTTTGCAACGATGCAAAATCGCTCATCGGTGTCACACGCAGCAACATCGCTAATGCGGCCGGATGTGCGTCACAAATTCTGTGACCCCAACGACTCCGCATTAGCGATATCGTAGCGTGTAAAGCCCCCTTAACGCAGACAAAGCTGTTCATAGGGGAAGGAATCAAAGTCCGGCACTAGAGCCAGGACTCCTGGGTAACACTATAAACACAAATACACACACGTACAAATACATATATACTGTATGAAAGGTGATTGACACTTTACAAAAAAAGCTATTCTTACTCCCAGGAATATTAAGCCTGCAATTTATTTTCTAGGATAAATGGTATGGTATTACATTTGGTAGAAATATGCATACATATATAATGTATCTTTATAAAAACATTTCTGTTTTGCGGATAGAAAGATATTTTCTTGCCTTTCAAAAAAAAAAAACCCAACAAAATGCAAAATGCTTTAAAAAGGTAATATGTGAAAATACCCTTGTCTTATGGCCATGGGCTAGAGCTCATTTTTATCTAAATACCAACAGTGAAACCTTCCTTACCTATTACAAATGCAATTAAAATAGTCGTCTCGTGGCTGTGAGTTTGGCTTCTGGCACCCAAAGCAAACAGATGATTTTGCCAAGGGAAGGCTCGTCAGATCAGACAAGAAATGCAGCATTACATGATGGTCACTCAGGTCAGCGCCGCTCCATTTTTGCTCATCGTTGCGGAGGTCTCAGTGAGGGTTCCCTCCTTCTGTTCGGGCAAAGATTGTCTTACCCTTTCCTGTAGTTGCCTTAAAAACAACCTAAAATAAATTTCAACCAAAATTGAGAAACAAAAATGATTCTAAAATGATTAATTATATACGGTACAGACCAAAAGTTTGGACACAACTTCTCATTCAAAGAGTTTTCTTTATTTTCGGAATTCTGAGAATTGTAGATTCACATTGAAGGCATCAAAACTATGAATTAACACATGTGGAATGAAATACTTAAAAAAGTGTGAAACAACTGAAAATATGTCTTATATTCTAGGTTCTTCAAAGTAGCCTCCTTTTGCTTTGATTACTGCTTTGCACACTCTTGGCATTCTCTTGATGAGCTTCAAGAGGTAGTCACCGGAAATGGTCTTCCAACAGTCTTGAAGGAGTTCCCAGAGATGCTTAGCACTTGTTGGCCCTTTTGCCTTCACTCTGCGGTCCAGCTCACCCCAAACCATCTCGATTGGGTTCAGGTCTGGTGACTGTGGAGGCCAGGTCATCTGGCGTAGCACCCCATCACTCTCCTTCTTAGTCAAATAGCCCTTACACAGCCTGGAGGGGTGTTTGGTGTCATTGTCCTGTTGAAAAATAAATGATGGTCCAACTAAACGCAAACTGGATGGAATAGCACACCGCTGCAATATGCTGTGGTAGCCGTGCTGGTTCTGTATGCCTTCAATTTTGAATAAATCCCCAACAGTGTCACCAGCAAAGCACCCCCACACCATCACACCTCCTCCTCCATGCTTCACGGTGGGAACCAGCCATGTAGAGTCCATCCGTTCACCTTTTCTACAAAGACACGGTGGTGGGATCCAAAGTTCTCAAATTTGGACTCATCAGACCAAAGCACAGATTTCCACTGGTCTAATGTCCATTCCTTGTGTTCATTATCCCAAACAAGTCTCTTCTGCTTGTTGCCTGCCCTTAGCAGTGGTTTCCTAGCAGCTATTTTACCATGAAGGCCTGCTGCACAAAGTCTCCTCTTAATAGTTGTTCTAGAGATGAGAAGGTGTGTCCAAACTTTTGGTCTGTACTGTACATAGAAATAGTCTACATAGTTACATAAACGAAAAATGGAGGGGAGCCAGCACTGCTTATGAGTGGCATGCAACAATGAAAAAGTAAAAAGTGTAATATTCACAAATTCATTCCTACTGTAACAATTCAATGAGATTTTTGGCAAATAATTGATCAATGATTTGAGCCCCCCTGCCCCGTCACGGCAAATCTCTATAAGGGGGGCCCTACACTACAGTTATAATATACATACGTACCATAAGGTCTCGTGTAATGCGCAGGACCATATGAGAACATCACCTACCTGAGAAGTGTCAGAACCGCTCCCATGCTGCAAGGGCTGACACTGTGGGGGCTAGTTCTGACATTGTGCTGGTGTGTGTGGTTCTGCCGCACGCACCGGCACCTGGACTGCCCTTCTACTCGCAGTTGTCAGCCCTTGCAGTTGTCAGCCCTGGCTCCCCTCCATTTTACATAGTTACATAGGTTTCAAAAAAGACCTAGGTCCATCTAGTTCAACCTTCCTCCACCAAGGAGTCTAAAGCTCCTAGATTCCAATATGAAGCTATTCATAAGCTCTCAGTCCAGCCTAGTCTAGTAATTTTCCGTCATTGTATGAGATTACGTCATGCGCTATATAGTTTATACACAACGTAAACATAGGAAATGTATCAAGCATTGCCAACCTAACCGATCTGTGATCTCTCGTATTCACACTGGTTTCGGTCAAGCTCAAAAGTGGTCGGGACAACTTTATACGGTGATAGGTTCCTGTGTTTCACTCTTCTCATCTAAGACTTCCTGTTATCTTTTTTAGAAATCGTTTTATTATTCACATCCAGAGGGTGAAAATGTACTTGAACGGAATACTTTTCAGAGCATAGGGTTTGCTACAACTTCAAAGTGCCTTGTTACTGCTCATTCCCTATTATCAAGTTTATTTCATGTGCAGCAGCGATCCTGGAATAGATTACAGAAAACACGGACCGGTTTTTATCTCTGTACAGGAAGTGGGAATGGTCGTTTCTTTGTCTGAAGGAAATAGGAGTGTTTTTTTTTTATATCTATAGGAAGTGTGTCTTTCTGCAGTAAGTGGGGGCAGATCTTTGTCTCTCTACAGGAAGTGGGGGCAGGTCTTTGTCTCTCTACAGGAAGTGGGGGCAGGTCTTTGTCTCTCTACAGGAAGTGGGGGCAGGTCTTTGTCTCTCTACAGGAAGTGGGGGCAGGTCTTTGTCCCTCTACAGGAAGTGGGGGCAGGTCTTTGTCCCTCTACAGGAAGTGTGGGCTGGTCTTTCTATCTCTACAGGAAGTGGGGCAGGTCTTTGTCCCTCTACAGGAAGTGGGGGCAGGTCTTTGTCTCTCTACAGGAAGTGGGGGTTGGTCTTTGTATCTCTACAGGAAGTGGGGGCAGGTCTTTGTCTCTCTACAGGAAGTGGGGGCAGGTCTTTGTCTCTCTACAGGAAGTGGGGGCAGGTCTTTGTCTCTCTACAGGAAGTGGGGGCAGGTCTTTGTCTCTCTACAGGAAGTGGGGGCAGGTGTTTGTCTCTCTACAGGAAGTGGGGGCAGGTCTTTGTATCTCTACAGGAAGTGTGGGCTGGTCTTTGTATCTCTACAGGAAGTGGGGCAGGTCTTTGTCCCTCTACAGGAAGTGGGGGCAGGTCTTTGTCTCTCTACAGGAAGTGGGGGCAGGTCTTTGTCTCTCTACAGGAAGTGGGGGCAGGTCTTTGTCTCTCTACAGGAAGTGGGGGCAGGTCTTTGTCTCTCTACAGGAAGTGGGGGCAGGTCTTTGTCTCTCTACAGGAAGTGGGGGCAGGTCTTTGTCCCTCTACAGGAAGTGTGGGCTGGTCTTTGTATCTCTACAGGAAGAGGGGACGGGTCTTTGTCCCTCTACAGGAAGTGGGGGCAGGTCTTTGTCTCTCTACAGGAAGTGGGGGTTGGTCTTTGTATCTCTACAGGAAGTGGGGGCAGGTCTTTGTCACTCTACAGGAAGTGGGGGCAGGTCTTTGTCTCTGTACAGGAAGTGGGGGCAGGTCTTTGTCTCTCTACAGGAAGTGGGGGCAGGTCTTTGTCTCTCTACAGGAAGTGGGGGCAGGTGTTTGTCTCTCTACAGGAAGTGGGGGCAGGTCTTTGTATCTCTACAGGAAGTGTGGGCTGGTCTTTGTATCTCTACAGGAAGTGGGGCAGGTCTTTGTCCCTCTACAGGAAGAGGGGGCAGGTCTTTGTCTCTCTACAGGAAGTGGGGGCAGGTCTTTGTCTCTCTACAGGAAGTGGGGGCAGGTCTTTGTCTCTCTACAGGAAGTGGGGGCAGGTCTTTGTCTCTCTACAGGAAGTGGGGGCAGGTCTTTGTCTCTCTACAGGAAGTGGGGGCAGGTCTTTGTCCCTCTACAGGAAGTGTGGGCTGGTCTTTGTATCTCTACAGGAAGAGGGGACGGGTCTTTGTCCCTCTACAGGAAGTGGGGGCAGGTCTTTGTCTCTCTACAGGAAGTGCGGGTTGGTCTTTGTATCTCTACAGGAAGTGGGGGCAGGTCTTTGTCTCTCTACAGGAAGTGGGGGCAGGTCTTTGTCTCTCTACAGGAAGTGGGGGCAGGTCTTTGTCTCTCTACAGGAAGTGGGGGCAGGTCTTTGTCTCTCTACAGGAAGTGGGGGCAGGTCTTTGTCTCTCTACAAGAAGTGGGGGCAGGTCTTTGTCTCTCTACAGGAAGTGGGGGCAGGTCTTTGTATCTCTACAGGAAGTGTGGGCTGGTCTTTGTATCTCTACAGGAAGTGGGGCAGGTCTTTGTCTCTCTACAGGAAGTGGGGGCAGGTCTTTGTCTCTCTACAGGAAGTGGGGGCAGGTCTTTGTCTCTCTACAGGAAGTGGGGGCAGGTCTTTGTCTCTCTACAGGAAGTGGGGGCAGGTGTTTGTCTCTCTACAGGAAGTGGGGGCAGGTCTTTGTATCTCTACAGGAAGTGTGGGCTGGTCTTTGTATCTCTACAGGAAGTGGGGCAGGTCTTTGTCCCTCTACAGGAAGTGGGGGCAGGTCTTTGTCTCTCTACAGGAAGTGGGGGCAGGTCTTTGTCTCTCTACAGGAAGTGGGGGCAGGTCTTTGTCTCTCTACAGGAAGTGGGGGCAGGTCTTTGTCTCTCTACAGGAAGTGGGGGCAGGTCTTTGTCTCTCTACAGGAAGTGGGGGCAGGTCTTTGTCCCTCTGCAGGAAGTGTGGGCTGGTCTTTGTATCTCTACAGGAAGAGGGGACGGGTCTTTGTCCCTCTACAGGAAGTGGGGGCAGGTCTTTGTCTCTCTACAGGAAGTGGGGGTTGGTCTTTGTATCTCTACAGGAAGTGGGGGCAGGTCTTTGTCTCTCTACAGGAAGTGGGGGCAGGTCTTTGTCTCTGTACAGGAAGTGGGGGCAGGTCTTTGTCTCTCTACAGGAAGTGGGGGCAGGTCTTTGTCTCTCTACAGGAAGTGGGGGCAGGTGTTTGTCTCTCTACAGGAAGTGGGGGCAGGTCTTTGTATCTCTACAGGAAGTGTGGGCTGGTCTTTGTATCTCTACAGGAAGTGGGGCAGGTCTTTGTCCCTCTACAGGAAGTGGGGGCAGGTCTTTGTCTCTCTACAGGAAGTGGGGGCAGGTCTTTGTCTCTCTACAGGAAGTGGGGGCAGGTCTTTGTCTCTCTACAGGAAGTGGGGGCAGGTCTTTGTCTCTCTACAGGAAGTGGGGGCAGGTCTTTGTCTCTCTACAGGAAGTGGGGGCAGGTCTTTGTCTCTCTACAGGAAGTGTGGGCTGGTCTTTGTATCTCTACAGGAAGAGGTGACGGGTCTTTGTCCCTCTACAGGAAGTGGGGGCAGGTCTTTGTCTCTCTACAGGAAGTGCGGGTTGGTCTTTGTATCTCTACAGGAAGTGGGGGCAGGTCTTTGTCTCTCTACAGGAAGTGGGGGCAGGTCTTTGTCTCTCTACAGGAAGTGGGGGCAGGTCTTTGTCTCTCTACAGGAAGTGGGGGCAGGTCTTTGTCTCTCTACAGGAAGTGGGGGCAGGTCTTTGTATCTCTACAGGAAGTGTGGGCTGGTCTTTGTATCTCTACAGGAAGTGGGGCAGGTCTTTGTCCCTCTACAGGAAGTGGGGGCAGGTCTTTGTCTCTCTACAGGAAGTGGGGGTTGGTCTTTGTATCTCTACAGGAAGTGGGGGCAGGTCTTTGTCTCTCTACAGGAAGTGGGGACAGGTCTTTGTCTCTCTACAGGAAGTGGGGGCAGGTCTTTGTCTCTCTACAGGAAGTGGGGGCAGGTCTTTGTCTCTCTACAGGAAGTGGGGGCTGGTTTTTGTATCTCTACAGGAAGTGGGGCAGGTTTTTGTCCCTCTACAGGAAGTGGGGGCAGGTCTTTGTCCCTCTACAGGAAGTGGGGGCAGATCTTTGTCTCTCTACATGAAGTGGGGGCAGATCTTTGTCTCTCTACAGGAAGTGGGGGCAGGTCTTTGTCTCTTTACAGGAAGTGGGGAAGGTCTTTGTCTCTCTACAGGAAGTGGGGGCAGGTCTTTGTCTCTCTACAGGAAGTGGGGGCTGGTCTTTGTATCTCTACAGGAAGTGGGGGAGGTCTTTGTCCCTCTACAGGAAGTGGGGGCAGGTCTTTGTCTCTCTACAGGAAGTGGGGGCAGGTCTTTGTCTCTCTACAGGAAGTGAGGGCTGGTTTTTGTATCTCTACAGGAAGTGGGGCAGGTCTTTGTCCCTCTACAGGAAGTGGGGGCAGGTCTTTGTCCCTCTACAGGAAGTGGGGGCAGGTCTTTGTCTCTCTACAGGAAGTGGGGGCTGGTCTTTGTCTCTCTACAGGAAGTGGGGGCAGGTCTTTGTATCTCTACAGGAAGTGGGGCAGGTCTTTGTCCCTCTACAGGAAGTGGGGGCGGGTCTTTGTCTTTCCACAGGAAGTGGGGGGCGGGTCTTTGTCTCTCTACAGGAAGTGGGGGCGGGTCTTTGTCTCTCTATAGTAAGTGGGGGCAGGTCTTTGTCTCTCTACAGGAAGTGGGGGCGGGTCTTTGTCTAACTACAGGAAGTGAGGGCAGGTCTTTGTCTCTCTACAGGAAGTAGGGACGGGTCTTTATCTCTCTGCTCCTCTTCTCCTGTCTGTTAAACTGCATACATGCATAACAGAGAAGCAGGCTTTCAGTAAAGGTTGGCAATAATTAGACAATGGCACAAACATTGCATGTTGGCTTGTGAGGAAAAGGAAGTTCCTATACCTATAGTGCTTTAAGAATAGTAATGAAAAAAAAAACTGTACTTTAAAAAGGAGTGGATGGAAAGAGCATTAGAATTAGAAAAATTCCCAGAAATATTACACTATTATGTGTACCACAAGCAATTTTACCTTTGCACGGAATGAAAGCTTTTCTCCAGGTTTTCAGTGGACGGACTGGTATATAATAAGCAAAGTCATTTAGACTTATATGAAGCACGATGCTCTATCTGTACATTATATTTTTTTCTTATTTCTTTACTGTCCTCTGGTTGCACTGCTATCCCATATGTTGCCTATGACCGTATTAGTTGCACTGGTATCCTATATGTTGCTTATGACCGTATTGGTTGCACTGCTATCCCATATGTTGCTTATGACCGTATTGGTTGCACTGGTATCCTATATGTTGCTTATGACCGTATTGGTTGCACTGGTATCCTATATGTTGCTTATGACCGTATTGGTTGCACTGCTATCCTATATGTTGCTTATGACCGTATTGGTTGCACTGGTATCCCATATGTTGCTTATGACCGTATTGGTTGCACTGGTATCCCATATGTTGCTTATGACCGTATTGGTTGCACTGCTATCCCATATGTTGCTTATGACCGTATTGGTTGCACTGCTATCCCATATGTTGCTTATGACCGCATTGGTTGCACTGCTATCCCATATGTTGCTTATGACCGTATTGGTTGCTATGCTATCCTATATGTTGCTTATGACCGTATTGGTTGCACTGGTATCCCATATGTTGCTTATGACCGTATTGGTTGCACTGGTATCCCATATGTTGCTTATGACCGTATTGGTTGCACTGCTATCCTATATGTTGCTTATGACCGTATTGGTTGCACTGCTATCCCATATGTTGCTTATGACCGTATTGGTTGCACTTGTATCCCATATGTTGCTTATGACCGTATTGGCTGCACTGGTATCCCATATGTTGCTTATGACCGTATTGGTTGCACTGGTATCCCATATGTTGCTTATGACCGTATTGGTTGCACTGCTATCCCATATGTTGCTTATGACCGTATTGGTTGCACTGGTATCCGATATGTTGCTTATGACCGTATTGGCTGCACTGGTATCCCATATGTTGCTTATGACCGTATTGGCTGCACTGGTATCCCATATGTTGCTTATGACAGTATTGGTTGCACTGCTATCCCATATGTTGCTTATGACCGTATTGGTTGCACTGGTATCCCATATGTTGCTTATGACCATATTGGCTGCACTGGTATCCCATATGTTGCTTATGACCGTATTGGTTGCACTGCTATCCCATATGTTGCTTATGACCGTATTGGTTGCACTAGTATCCCATATGTTGCTTATGACCATATTGGTTGCACTGCTATCCCATATGTTGCTTATGACCGTATTGGCCGCACTGCTATACCATATGTTGCTTATGACCGTATTGGTTGCACTGCTATCCCATATGTTGCTTATGACCGTATTGGTTGCACTGCTATCCCATATGTTGCTTATGACCATATTGGTTGCACTGCTATCCCATATGTTGCTTATGACCGTATTGGTTGCACTGCTATCCCATATGTTGCTTATGACTGTATTGGTTGCACTGGTATCCCATATGTTGCTTATGACCGTATTGGTTGCACTGCTATCCCATATGTTGCTTATGACCGTATTGGTTGCACTGGTATCCCATATGTTGCTTATGACCGTATTGGTTGCACTGCTATCCCATATGTTGCTTATGACCGTATTGGTTGCACTGGTATCCCATATGTTGCTTATGACCGTATTGGTTGCACTGCTATCCCATATGTTGCTTATGACCGTATTGGTTGCACTGGTATCCCATATGTTGCTTATGACCGTATTGGTTGCACTGCTATCCCATATGTTGCTTATGACTGTATTGGTTGCACTGGTATCCCATATGTTGCTTATGACCGTATTGGTTGCACTGCTATCCCATATGTTGCTTATGACCGTATTGGTTGCACTGCTATCCCATATGTTGCTTATGACTGTATTGGTTGCACTGGTATCCCATATGTTGCTTATGACCGTATTGGTTGCACTGCTATCCCATATGTTGCTTATGACCGTATTGGTTGCACTGGTATCCCATATGTTGCTTATGACCGTATTGGTTGCACTGCTATCCCATATGTTGCTTATGACCGTATTGGTTGCACTGGTATCCCATATGTTGCTTATGACCGTATTGGTTGCACTGCTATCCCATATGTTGCTTATGACCGTATTGGTTGCACTGCTATCCCATATGTTGCTTATGACTGTATTGGTTGCACTGGTATCCCATATGTTGCTTATGACCGTATTGGTTGCACTGCTATCCCATATGTTGCTTATGACCGTATTGGTTGCACTGCTATCCCATATGTTGCCTATGACCGTATTACCATTGCAACCTCTGCAGTCCCTCTTGGTATGTCACAGATTTTATACCTTCTGATATTTGTTCCAGCAAATCCTTGAAGACATTACCTATATTTAGCTTTCTTCCTCCATTACCCTTTTTGAAAAGAGGGATAGAAGAAGGACATAAGGACTACACAACGTAGACAGACCGCTTTATTGTTAATGACAATGCCTTGTGTGCAGCCGGTGACAACAGATGCAAACATTGATTTCGGTTGCCCGCACCGGCCCTACAGCAGGTAATCAATCCCGGCACTGTTTACTGCATCTTAAATCTTAACCTGATAAATGATCCACGAGAGATGCTCTTATAGGAGAAGGCCAAGGATGGGGATCGCAGGGCAATATGGAAATAAGATATCATACAGCTTAGCCTTTTCCTCGGACACTCGGGCTGAGACGTCTCTCGGGACAGAGCTGTGGTCATATCACGCTAATTCCTAATGACATAGCCTTAATATGTTAGGACATGCAGAGAATGGTTTTCAGATCCGCTCTCTGAGGCTTCCTCCATCTCACTGACTGCCCTTCTTATTTCATTTAGTTTGTTATGTTGCAGAGTATGGACGACTCGTTATGAAGAGCAGACTAAGGGGAGGGCCGAAATGTGGGATTAATCAGCGATCACTAAATATCTGTCACCCGCGGGGATTAGATGAAGTGCACAAATTAACACTTTCCCTCCTCCAGCTAGAATTAGAATTTTACAGCTTCAGATAAGAAAATATTATATTACCGTCCAATATGGAAAATTTCCTCAACCCATCCGTGCTTTGCTGTCTACCTCGAGGAACGTATACTGTAATATAAGGTTGTTTTGTATTATTGTTTACAGACTGTCATGGTTCTGTTCCATGGGGCTCAGCTCTCCAGCCGATGCTCTATCTTGTATTGTGCTCCGGTGGACGGGTTGTTTCCCGTACTCGGGTCCATCGCTGATGTTGCGCCTCGTTCCAGGTGATTTCTCTGCTTTATTAGGGAGAAATCTCACCCGAAACGCCGCCAGTCGTAGTTCCTGCTCTGCAGTGAGTGCTCCGGCTTCCATAAGTGCTTCTGTTCTGAGCTTGTCTTCCTACCCTGGAGCTCCATTACCCTTCTCCGCCTGTGCCCCTGACTCTGATGTTACCCCCATGGCTCCTAACCCCTGGCCCGTACCCTGACCTTGGTTCCGCTGTCTCCCTGTGTACCTTACATGACTTCCTGGCTTCTGACCTCTGGCTCATACCCTGACCTCGGCTCCGCTTTCTCCCTGTGTACCTTACATGACTTCCTGGCTTCTGACCTCTGGCTCATACCCTGATCTCGGCTCCGCTTTCTCCCTGTTTTCCATACTTGACTTCATGGCTCCTGACCTCCAAAACGTACCCTGAACTCGGCTCCGCTTTCTCCCTGTGTTCTATATGTGACTTCCTGGCTCCTGACCTCTGGCTTCCCTGCCACTAGTTGCACCTAGTAACACCTAGTGGTTGAATCATCACACAGCCGTTTTCATTGATGGGACACCTGTGCAAAGTGGACAACTTTTCTGTGTATCGGAGTCTTCAGCTTGTCATACTTTTACATTTTTTGTTTTTATTTATATCTGTATCTGATATCTTGGGAGGTATTGAGAGATTAGGGCAGAGATGTATGGAGATGACAGGTTATATACTGGAGATTATATGTGTAGGGAGGTATCAGGAGATTAGAGAGAGGTTATATACTGGATATTATATGTGTGGGGAGGTATCAAGAGATTAGAGAGAGGTTATATAGTGGAGATTATATGTGTGGGGAGGTATCAGGAGATTAGAGAGAGGTTTTATACCTGAGATTATATGTGGGGAGGTATCAGGAGATTAGAGACAGGTTATATACTGGAGATTATGTGTGGAGAGGTAACAGAAGATTAGAGACAGGTTATATACTGGAGATTATGTGTGGGGAGGTAACAGGAGATTAGAGAGAGGTTATATACTGGAGATTATGTGTGGGGAGGTAACAGGAGATTAGAGAGAGGTTATATACTGGAGATTATGTGTGGGGAGGTATCAGGAGATTAGAGAGAGGTTTTATACCTGAGATTATATGTGGGGAGGTATCAGGAGATTGGAGAGAGGTTTTATACCTGAGATTATATGTGGGGAGGTATCAGGAGATTAGAGAGAGGTTATATACTGGAGATTATATGTGTGGGGAGGTATCGGGAGATTAGAGAGAGGTTATATACTGGAGATTATATGTGTGGGGAGGTATCAGGAGATTAGAGAGAGGTTATATACTGGAGATTATATGTGTGGGGAGGTATCAGGAGATTAGAGAGAGGTTATATACTGGAGATTATATGTGTGGAGAGGTATCAGGAGATTAGATTAGGGACCATTAGATTACATATAAGAGGTGTCTAGAGATTAGGTAAGAGATGTATGGAGTGAAGAGTTTATAGACTGGAGGGTTAGTAGGATCTTGGCAGCAGCCACTATACATTGAACAATGCTGTGCTGTTCAGCTTTTTTTTCAATGTTTTCACCCAGCGGCTGCCAGAGCTAATAAAAGCTGATCGTGGGGGTCCTGGATGTAAGACCCCGACTGATCTTATATTGATGGAAAATCCTAATGATGTAATTTAGAACCATACAGTAATATTGCAACTTCCTATTTCTAGCTGTACTATCCTAGTACTTGTCTTAAGAATAACTGTTGGAATAGTTTATCCATACGAAACGAGGAAATACCTGACTATTTTCAGAGTGATACTGTTATGCACATAAGTATTCCAGCACAGGTAAAAGGGGAAATAAAGCATGTCTCAATTCAGCAAATGCAAGCTAGATAACTTTCTACAACCTAACAGCAAACAGTAAAAAGGTGGGGGTTAGATAAATGCGTAATACAGAGCAAATACCACACTGATCTCTGTATGACAGACAAAACCCTAGCAGTGAGGCTGGAAATCCTTAGCAAATCCACATAGAAATATAGCCAGCAGAGAAGGCTAGTATCAGAGGAGTATAAAAAGCCTCACCCAGGATGTGATAGGACAGAGAAAATGAGCAAGTGAGAACTCCTGATAACTGCAAACCAAATGGAGAGAAGGAAAGATAAAAGACCATCAGCATTCGGACAGGGACTGACTAGGCTGGGGCTCATCAAGGAAGGCTAGTATCTGAAGAGTATAAATAGCCCCATCCGGCATGTGATAAGACAGAGAAAATGAGTAAGTGAGCACTCCCGATAACCGTAAACCAAAAGGAGAGAAGGAAAGATAAAAGACCATCCGCATTTTGACAGGGACTGACCAGGCTGTGGCTCAGCAAGGAAGGCTAGAATCACAGAATCATAGAATGGTAGAGTTGTAAGGGACCTCAAGGGCCATCGGGTCCAACTCCCTGCAAGTGCAGGTTTTCCTAAATAATCCCAGCTAAATGTTTATCAAGCTTCTGCTTGAAGATTTCCATTCATGGAGAGCTCACTACCACCTGCGATAGGCTAGTATCATAGGAGTATAAATGGCCCCATCCGGGATGTGATAAGACAGAGAAAATGAGTAAGCGAGAACTCCTGATCACCACAAACCAAAAGGAGAGAAGCAAAGTTGAAAGACTATCAGCATTTGGACAGGGACTGACCAGGCTGTGGCTTAGCAAGGAAGTAAGAATCACAGAATCATAGAATCATAGAATGGTAAAGTTGGAAGGGACCTCAAGGGCCATCGGGTCCAACCCCCTGCGAGTGAGTGCAGGTTTTCCAAATCATTCCAGCTATATGTTTATCCAGCTTCCGCTTGAAGATTTCCATTGATGGAGAGCTCACTACCACCTGCGGTCAGCTAGTATCAGAGGAATATAAATAGTCCCATCCGGGATGTGATAAGAGAGAAAATGAGTAAGTTATAACTCCTGATAATCGCAAACCAAAGGGAGAGAAGCAAAGATAAAAGACCATCGGCATTTGGACAGGGACTGACCAGGCTGTGGCTCAGCAAGGAAGGCTAGAATCACAGAATCATAGAATGGTAGAGTTAGAAGGAACCTCAAGGGCCATCGGGTCCAACCCCCTGCGAGTGCAGGTTTTCCTAAATCATCCCAGCTATATGTTTATCCAGTTTCCGCTTGAAGATTTCCATTGATGTAGAGCTCAGTACCTCCTGTGGTCGGCAATTATCAGAGGAATATAAATAGCCCCATCCAGAATGTGATAAGACAGAGAAATTGAGTAAGTGAGAACTCCTGATAATCGCAAACCAAAAGGAGAGAAGAAAAGATAAAAGACCATCAGCATTCAGACAGTGATTGACTAGGCAGGGGCTCTTCAAGGAAGGCTAGTATAAGAAGAGTTTAAATAGCCCTAACCGGGATGTGATAAGACAGAGAAAATGAGTGAGAACTCCTGATAACTGCAAACCAAGAGGAGAGAAGCAAAGTTGAAAGACTATCAGCATTTAGACAGGGACTGACCAGGCTGTGGCTCAGCAAGGAAGGCTAGTATCAGAAAAGTATAAATAGCCCCACCCGGGATGTGATAAGACAGAGAAAATGAGTAAGTGAGAACTCCTCATCACCGCAAACCAAAAGGAGAGAAGCAAAGTTGAAAGACTATCAGCATTTCGACAGGGACTGACCAGGCTGTGGCTCAAGCAAGGAAGGCTAGTATCAGAAAAGTATAAATAGCCCCACCTGGGATGTGATAAGACAGAAAAAATAAGTAAGTGAGAACAACTGATAACCGCAAACCAAAAGGAGAGAAAAAAAGGTAAAAGACTATCAGCATTTGGACAGGGACTAACCAGTCTGTGGCTCAGCAAGGAAGGAAACTGACCACACAGCACAAGGTCACTGGATTCAGTGCCAAACCTTGATAGATACACATGACAAGGTTGGTGAAGATCGGGAATAATAAAGGATGGTATAGATGTTTTATTTTCAGAAGGTGACCACATTCAAGTTGAAGAATAGGTGGCACATTAACCACTGTGACAGCTTTTCTCCCGGTAGATCTGCCGTTTTAAGGTTTTTCTTTAGTAGAATGAATTATAAATAGCAATTCAATAAAAAGGTCACGGTGAAAATGCCAAATTAAATAGTCATTTAAAAATTAGAGTCCTGAGGATCCTTAGAAAATTTAAGTAGCTTCTAATCTTCTTGTTGACTTGTGCTTCCTGCTAAGAACATGAGGTACAAATGGGTAGAACCTTTTTGCTATTAACTTAATTCCTAATTCTCAATGTGGCTTTTTCAAGATGGAGGAAAATGTCATTATATGGGAAAAGAATAGCGTACGGTATGAAATACACAGCTCAAATCTCATTTTACCTGTAGTATGTTTGGTCACTGAAGAACAGCCCTTGTCATGACAAGGTCATGAAATTCTCGGCAAAAAATGGCATGCGTCAGCTGATTTTCCAGAACACATGGCTCTCTAGAGGTGTCGGGGCAAGTAGATGGGAGCAAGGTTATTTCGAGCATTCTGTGGGCACCTCAGGAGGTCTGCACAGGTTGTGCTCTCTTATCTAACCTCAGAGAGTGGAATGAATAGGTGCAAGACCTAAGGATTACCCTTTTACGCTAGCTTGACCCTTGGACATTTAAACTCTCCACCACCGTCCCTCAAGGAGAAGCCTATATTTCTCACTCTATAGATTTCTCATCAGTGTTTCAGTTCATGACTTTTACTCTTTGAGCACAGATGCACATAAGGAGTACACAATGTTTAACTGTAGCCTGTTTTTTTTTTTACACTTGGGTGATGTTAGTGATCTTGTGTTATATGATTGTGACCCGTTTACCTTTAACTAGGTATGTTCTTCCCCTGGAATCCCTAAACTCACGAAGAGCAACGATCAGTGATGATACCGGGTCTACTTCATCGGAGCTCTGGGAATGTGCACAAAGCCATTGTGTTTAACGATAACATAAAATACATAAGTATATCAAATACATAAAAAGATATAAAAATAAAATCTAAGTCAACCACATAAAGAAAAATGATACTGAATCCACTTAGTGCTGGAGTTGCTGATAGAGTTTTTCCAAGGTTAATATCTGGAGAAATATGGGGGCTCTGTACAAACTCCCCTAATAATCTGGCCACTCTAAGGCCCCGTTCACACGTCAGTGATTCTGGTACGTATGTTGCAGTTTTTATACATTTCAGAATCACGGACATAAGTAGACCTATTAAAATCAATGGGTCTGTGCACACATGAGTGATTTACCACTGACCGTGTTTCCGTGTGGCGCACACACACGTGTCTGTGTGTTCCGCACAGAGTCAAGTCCATTTTTCTCCAGTATCACTGATGTCCCACTGAACACACAGTGGTGTGATCCGTTCAACACGTACCAGAAAAAAACACCTACTTTTAAAATAAAAAGGTTTTTAAACTCACCTTCTCCAGTGCTGCTGTCTCCGGACGCTGCTGTCTCCTGCTTCCAGGCCAGGTAATTATTCTCATGCATATGAATTTATGCACTGCACAGGCAACCCGGAAGTGGCTGCATATTCAAACTGCTGTCAGGTAGTTTATTAACCCTTCAGGTGTTTTTTTAGGAATTAACGCAAAGTGGAATTACAGGAATGAAAAATTTAATTTTTACCCCCTAAATGTTGTCAACGTCTGAAAAGGCCGCTATAGCCAGCAGGCTCTAAAGCCATTATTTGGCCATATATTCCATGGCAAGCATTGGGACCACACAGTCGTGATCTTGTCACGTCCTCATCAGAGTCTGCTCCTGCGACTTCACTTCTTCTACTCCGGTCACCTGGTGCCGCCGTATTCCCGCCATGGACTGTGCTGGTGATAGGAGAGGAGTCGGTGCCAGTGGTTCTGGTGGGCGCAGGCTCCGCTCATCCACTAAGTTGGGTTTCCCTGGGACCTGCAGTACCACTGGCTGACTGTTGGTGGCGTGTGTTTTCCAGCTGAAGTTACCACCATTCAGCTACAGCCAATGGGAAGATACCACACCCTTCTAATTCCTCCTCTAGTCTGCTGGTCACTGCCAGAGATAGTTTTGTATTCCCGCTAGTGTCTGATTCCTGTTTTGAATATTGATTCCCGTGTTTTGACCTCTGCCTGCTCATTGACTACACTCCTGCCTGCCATTTTTGTACATCACTGTCATTTCCAGTTTTGACCTCTGCCTGATTTCCTGACTACGCTCCTGCCTGCTGATTTTTTTTCCCTTTTTGCACTTCCTGGTTTGGACCCTGCCTGATGACCACTCTGTCCTGGATTGCAGCCTTTCATAGGCAGCAATATCCTGGACCTTGTGTAATTAGGGGTTAAAGGCTTTCAGTGTTCTTGAGATCCTTCCGACTTGGTGACTAGCCCTAGTCTATCCGTCACTCTGTGGTCAAGGGCAGACATTACAGATCTTAGGGTGCCAATGAAGCCAAAAAGGAGACCTGTTAGGGCCAAGTGGACGGGCAGACCCAGGAGGTGGATCCACTGGGCCGAACTCCTCACTGAAGGCAAGGGGTCCGGTAGCCGGAGCACTACAGGTAGCAGGATAGTCCGTGCAAAAGCGTGGAATGGAGAAGTCCCTGGGACCACGGAGTCATTGATGGTAGTCCGGGTGACGGAGCTCAGGTTCGGAGGCCGAGATGTTGTCAGGCAGAGTCCGGAACTGATGGAGCGAGAGGACGGGTCACCACAGGGATCAGAGATGGTACGGACTGACGAGATGGCAGATAGTCAGCGTTCGGGGTTCGGGGATCGGCAGGACCGGATGGCGAGGCAGGAGCGGCTCTAGAAGAGAGAGAGGTGAGTATATCACAGAGACAAGGAGACCTGACTCCTAGCTTAGGAAACACGAAGAACAGGCCCCGCCCACTTGGACATTAAACCCCTTTATACCCTGTACCTGCGTGTTCAATTTCCTGTCAGTGGACGCTGGCCCTTTAAGAGAGGGTCAATGACCGCGCGCGCGCCCTAATGCGCATGCGCGCGGCCCGGGTGCCAGAAGCCAGAGGAGGGAGCGGTGAGGAGGAAGCAGGAGAGCCGGGCTGGGGCTGGGTTGCCATCGGACGCCGGGAGCGGGGACCGGGCTGCCTGGGGACCGCAGGCGATGGGGCAGGAAGGCTGTGGAGCAGGGGACCAGGAAGCCTGGCACGGGAGCGGCGGAGCGCGGCAGGGGAGCCGGTAAGCAAGGCAGGGGAGCCGGGGAGCATGGAAGAGGAGCCGGGGAGCGTGACAGGGGACCCGGGGAGCGTGACAAGACCCAACACTCTTTAACCATCTAGATGCCATAGTCACTATGGATAGCAGCATCTATAGGGCTAAATGGCCATGGTCGGTGCTAAGCCCAACTGTGACTGATGCAGCAGGGAATCAGCTATAGTGTACAGCCAAGAGCTGCTGCATTTTCACCCATCAGGAGATATCTCAGGTCAGTAAACAGACTTATTTTTGGTCACTAAGGGGTTAAAATCAAGACCGATCTTTCAATTTTGCCAATGAGCCAACTTTAGACCTGTGAATTTCAACAAATTCGTCTTAAAATTGATGCACAATGGATCGATCCGCTCATCTCTATTTTCCACCAATGCTTTTCTTTGGGAAAGAAAGATGCAAGCAACCTGGTGACTTGTACTGAAGGTGACTCTAGGTTATTGTTGAAGCCCAATTCCCAAGGATTTTCCAACTGGGCAATTACCTGATCGCTTCTAGTCACATTTTGGGGCGTTACAAGAGAAGTATAGTATTACCGTGATGCTAGCCACCACTTACGGGACGTATGGACGGATGAGTAATCAGGAAAGCCGGGGACTGGTAACGGGAGGACACGTATGAGAACAAGGAGTAAACAGAGGAGTAGTCAGGTCAGAAAACCAGGAGAGCACATAATAAGTTCAGGGAGAAAGCAGAGATGTGGTCAGGTAATGGTCCAGGGTCAAAAGGCAGGAGGTCACGACAGGAATAGAGAGCGGGCAGATGCAGAGAGGAGTCAAATAACAGTCCGGGGTCAGCAAACAAAGATCAGAACACTAGCAGAGACACAAGCAACAGGACAACTGCAGAACTATAGAATACAACTGGCAAGGTTCTGGGCGAGCATACTCAGTAAAGAAGCCTGAGCAATTACCAGGAAGGTGGAACACCTGAGTAATCAGCACAAACATGGAATCCTGCACTGTCAATCAAGCTGCTAGCTCAGTAACTCAGGAAAGCGCAGCAGAGCATCTCCAGAGGTAAAATGCTCTGCACAGAGCAATAGTGTCACTGCCATGTCTGTAATCCAGGAAAACGTAGCAGAGCATCTTCTAGTCTGCAAGATACTCTGCACAGAGGAATCGTGACAATTACATACCAATGCCAGCCATTCAAATAATTGACGACCACGACGGGCTGAGTTTGCAGAGCCAGACACACTTTTTGTAAGCCGTTCTCTGCTTTGGTTAATAGTCCTTGAAACCAAAAATTAAAAGAAAACGAACATGAAATCATCCGTGTGGATTCACTGTCAGGAACAGAAGTTAGTATTGGTGTTGTAGTATTGTCTGACACTTTCAGGACCACGGACAAGGCATAATGTGATGCATGCGAGCAAACCCTGTGTCGGTCTGCGTCTCTAAGATCATTAGTGTCCATATTTTTTCACTCCTTCTTATGGTAAGAAACACTTTGTTTCTTTATTTTCCAATAAACATTTCCGTGCTACATTGACATTTGTGACCTGCAATTAATTGTTTGTGTTTTAGTTGTACTTACATTCCTCAACGAAGATGTGTAAACTCACGAACAACATTTTATTTTTAATACAAAGTCTTATTAAAAGGTGCTTAAAGTTGTATTCTGTGTTCAGAATCTTGATGGCTGTAGCGCCGGCGTCTTTGTAGAGACACCAACTTATTCATCACCCCAGCAAGGTCGCGTCCTCACCCGCACTCCTCCGGCCAACCACATGTGCTGCTGCCTCCTTTCTCTCCCGGGCCCTGTACATGCCACACAGGGTTCCCGGAGTGCACCGGCCAATGTGCTATTTCCAGGAAATCCTCCCAACCTATGGCTGAGAGCCACAGTGTACTTAAGGCACCCTCCCATTAGGGGAGGTGACTGTGTAACAACTTCAGTTAGTTAGTCAGTCAGTCTGCTACCTAGCTAGTTGTCAAGTCATGAGCTCGTGTTCTGTTATCCTTTGTCCGTCTCTAGTACCTGCCTTCCCATACCTGTCTATTCCTGTCTGTACCCACCTGTCCAGCTTGCCTGAGTCATCCCGCCTGTACCCTTCTATACCTAAGTCCGTCACCTGCCCTAGGGGTCAGCTGCCACAGTCCCGGTCACTGCCCTGGGAGTGGTACCTGGCGTCCGCCTTGCAGTGAGTGCTTAGTTAAGCCCCTGAAGAAGAAAATAAGAATGGTCCTGCACCACCACACCGTACCTTGCACAGGTGCCAAGAGGGAGGAGGTTAGTTCAAGTCGCTCCACATGATGTACTGGCCGTGGGTGCTCATTGATTAAATTCTCATATAGCCATCAAAGAAGTAGGAAAGCAACGGCACATACCAACAGGGTTCCAGAAGAAACATCCTTTATTAGATCCAAAGGTGCATATAAAAAGTGGGAGGAGAGCTGGGTGCGGGTCCCCTCAGGACGACGGCCGTTTCGTGCTGAACAGCACTTCTACAGCTCCATCCGTAGAAGTGCTGTTCAGCACAAAACGGCCGTCGTCCTGAGGGGACCCGCACTAAGCTCTCCTCCCACTTTTTATATGCACCTTTGGATCTAATAAAGGACGTTTCTCCTGGAACCCTGTTGGTATGTGCTGTTGCTTTCCTACTTCTTTGATGGCTTAGTTAAGCCCCTTCCACTAAAGGGTAAGACCGGGTTCCCCCTGTGATCCAGTGGGTCCACTACCACGTGCATTGCAATGGCCTACTCTGATTGGTGCTGGTCTATTGGCCCTAGTTTTGGTTCCCCCACCAATCAGCTGCTGTAAGGAGTTGAGGAGCCCAGTATGCTTTGCAGTCTTCTCTGCAGCCTTTCATTGTCTCATTCACTTTAATGAAACAATGCTGTAATACCCTGCATAGTGAACACTATGTAAATGGTGTGACGATAACAAAAGAGGACGCAGAGCTTGCCAAGTACAGTAGCCGACAGGGATGTCGAGATGCAGACCTCAGAATCTGGAAGCCCCTTCAAAGTCAAAAACCCTTCCAAAATGTTTCTAGTAACCGCACGAATAAGCCGGCCCCGCTTGTCATAATGTATAGGATGTGCCTTAGCAATGCTTGCAATACCATCTGCGGAGTGATGCTGTTTTCATGTGAAACATCTAGTCTTACAGAAATTGACCGAGATTAACCCTCTCTAAATTGTGAAGACAGCAATGTACTTTTCTGCAAGCTAATTAATGAACTGTGTTCAGATGACTGTGCTTTTTCAGCGGGCGAAGGGAGGGAGAGGACATGGGTTACAGCTAAATATTATTGGTGACATATATATATATATAATCTAATATATAAAGCTGAATGTGTGTATGTATGTATGTATGTATGTATGTCCGGCATTGGCATCTGCACCGTCGCAGCTACAGCCACAAAATTTTGCACACTCACACTTCTGGACCCCGAGAGCGTCATAGCTTATAGGCTATGTTTTGAGGGGAAATTTTAACCCTGTGCTTTACAGTTATTCACCAAATAACCTGCCTCCATTAAAGCGAATGGAGCTGGGAGCCACAGTGCAGCCAGAACTTCAGAAGAATGCGCAGCCACGCCCTTAAATGGAATGTTGCTGTGTCACAATGCAGCCAGGGAAAGAGGCAGACACAGACAGGGAAAGAGGCAGACAGACAGGGAAAGAGGCAGACACAGACAGGGTAAGAAACAGACATAGACAGGGTAAGAGACAGACACAAAGAGACAGACACAGACAAAGAGACAGACTGACAGGGAAAGAGACAGACAGGGAAAGAGAGGGAAAGAGAGAGACAGGTTAAGAGACAGACACAGACAGGTAAAGAGACAGAGACAGACAAAGAGACAGAGACATACACAGGGAAACAGACAGAGAAAGAGAGGGAAAGAGACAGACAGGGTAAGAGACAGATAAAGACAGGTAAAGAGACAGACAAAGAGACACACAGGGAAAGAGACAGAGGGAAAGAGACAGAAAGGGAAAGAGAGGGAAAGAGACAGACAGGGAAAGAGACAGACAGGGAAAGAGAGGGAAAGAGACAGACAGGGAAAGAGACAGACAGTGAAAGTGACAGAGATAGATAGACAGACAAGGAAAGAGATAGATAGACAGACAGGGAAAGAGATTGGGACAGACGGAGAAAGAGACAGAGACAGTCAGAGACAGACAGGGAAAGAGACAGACAAAGAGATAGAGAGAGACAGAGATATATATACAGAGGGGGAGACAGACAGAGAATGGGAAAGAAACAGAGAGACAGTTACTATCCCGGGAATTAATACATTCTATTTTGTTAACAACAGTTATTAACCCGGGCGTGTGTGTGTGTGTGTGTGTGTGTATGTCTGGGATTGACATCTGCACCGTCGCAGTTACAGCCACAAAATTTTGCACTTTCACTCGTCTGGACCCCGAGAGCGTCATAGGTTATGTTGTGAGGCGAAATTTTAACCCCGCGCGTTCCAATTTACCAATCAATTTTGCCCCTGTCTACATAATGGGGAAAAAGTGAAACGAAAAGTGTTGGGGGCAAATCAGGCGTTCCAATTTACCAATCAATTTTGTTCCTATCTACATAATGTTTAAATAAACAATTTAATAATTACATTTCTATCTCTTTGTTATGTGGTTTTTGCGTGCAGAATACATTTTTGTTAATACACTCTATTTTGTTAACAGCAGTTATTAACCCGGGCGAAGCCGGGTAGTACAGCTAGTGTATATATATATATATATATATATATATATATATATATAAATATATACAGTATATATATACTGTATACATATATATATATATGTATATATACATATATATATACACAGTCTATAGACATATCTATATGCGAGATAGATATATATATATATATATATATATATATATATATAGATATATATATATGTGGTAGCAGTCTCGGCCAGCTTATTTAGACTTCATAAAACCATTCAGGATAACAAAACCAAAATCAGTCTTTTCTGGCGCAAAATGAAAACATGAAGCGAATTGTCCATATTGCAGTGCGGGTTCCCCTGCTCTGGTTAATGTCCAGACAATTAACACTGGAGAGAATTCTGGCACACAGTCAAGAAAGACATTTTTCAAAGTCAATGGATTGCTTTGTGTTATCTTGAGTTTTTATTTGAAAATAAAGTCAATAAAGTCAATATGCGACAATCAATATGGTGAAAATTTCATCAAAAATGTTGTCATGACACAACAAGTGTTTAATCATTGTTTTCTGTTTTATTTAGTACAAATATGTCCCTGATGAAGGCTCAATATTGAGCCGAAACGTCGGACCAATTATTTTTGATGAAATTTTCACCATATTGATTGTCCCATATTGACTTTATTTTCAAATCAAAACTCAAGATAACACAAAGCAATCCATTGACTTGAAAAATTACTTTCTTGACTGCGTGCCAGAATTTTTTCTATATCGATACTACTTTTTCTTCTGAGCACCTGGCTTTGCAGTTGAGCCGAGGTTATCCTACAGTGTTAATTAAGACTGGAGGTCTGCACACCTCCATACACAGACTCTGAAGTAGACAACTACTCTACATTTTACCTGCTGTACCATGCCCCAGGATGGGGATATGTGAGCAGTCAGTCCACCCATCTCTTTGACTGCTCATAAACCCGGTTGTGACACACCCTATTAACTTTCTCAGCACTATATGTGCTGGAGCCTGCTTCCAGGTTTACATCACCGAGGCTGCAAACCTCGATGATGCATACCTCCCCGTAACGACCAGTCCGGTGGCCCATCTGTGCCATGACTCATAGTGCTGTAGTTTTTCCTGTTGACAGTTTTATTGTACCGTTCTTGAGCTGATAATGGCTGTCTTGGGATGATGCCTTATTTATACCCTAACAGGTTCCTATGCATTGTATTATACGTGTACTCTAAAACAGACACAGTAGCCATTCTTAAAATGACAGGGATATCATGGTGCAGAAAGATCTTCCAATGCGGGTAGAGTCTAATGCAAATTCAATGGCTTTTGTTGCGTTAAACCGGTCATACGCATTAGATGGTTCGGGGCCGAACGAGGCTTCATCTTATTTTTCACCTGACAGTCATTACAGCTGCCACTCGCATATATATAGGAGTGAACGTTTGGCTGTGTACTTGTGGGTTCTCTATGAGAAAGTCACCGGCTGTCACATCGATCGATGGCTTAACTCAAGGGATATCAATACAATCAGTGGCCGAACATCGGATTGACATCTCTCCCGACCAAAAGTCGGCCCATACCCTGAGACCTGTGATTCCAAGTCACATCGATATAATGTTGAGAAACATGGCTTCTCTCAAATACCTTGTGTTGCCAATTGTGACTGTGAGCAACGCTATTCCGGTCCGCTCATCCCCTTCTCGAGACCCTCCGGGCTCCATGACCTCTGATGTTGTGAATACATTTTCCAGTCTGGGGCTCCCTCTTGTGGTCAGTGCTGGCGGTTCAGTTGACTTGTGGAATTAGAGCCACACATCTGTGGAGGACTGGCAATCAGGCCTTTCAGATTGGGACTATATAACTGAGTAGTTTTCTCCTGTTACTTGCTGGTGCTCAATTAATTTCCTGTGTGTTATGGACATTCTGAAACCAGCTCTGCTTTCTACCAGAACTCCTCTCAAGATATGTTGGTCTTTGTACCTTTGCTTATTGTTTCCACTTTTTTGTTGTTTTTTCTGTTTTGATACTATTGCTTGATTCCTATTTTGCCTGTGTGGAGTTCCTGGTGGAATTGGATCATTCCCTGCTGGGAGTGTCTGTATATTTAGCTCCATGATTCTGCAGTCTATTGTGTTTTGTCATGCTTGGTATTAAATTCAGTCCGTCATCTATATTAGTGTTTTTGGATCCCAGTAACATCAGAGTACTGATATAGTGGGGGAGAGGCCGTGTGGTCTCAGGGTTTTCAATATCAGGCGTGTTGGTATTTTCTAGGGTATTGCGCGGCTGCAGACAGTGCTCTTTCCTATCCTTTCCTATAAAGATAGTTTGGTCCTTATCTTTGCTGAATCTGTTTTCTAGCTTTGTATTGTGTTTTCCTATATCACCGTAGTCTTTACATGTGGGGGGCTATCTATATCTTTGGGGATTGCTCCGAGGCAGATTAGCTTTTCTTATATTTCTGTCTGTAAGAATATTTAGTTCTCCGGCTGTGTCGAGATGACTAGGTCATCGTAGGCTCGTCCCACGGCTACTTCTAGTTGTGTGTTAGGGCTGCAGTCCGATAAGGTTCCAGCCACTCTGGTTACTTTTTAAGTTTTCACATTTTTTGATCCTCCTCAGTCCCTGAATCATAACACTCTGATGTCCGGTGATGTCAGGTCAACTTCCAGTTGATTTGACATCACTGTGGCCGGCCCCACTATACCTGAGTGACTGGGCTGTGGGTGGCGTTTTACCGCTCATCACAGCCCAGCATTGCTTCCAATTATTTCCTTTATTCTATCATTTAAAATGTCAATGTGCAGGCATATCATCCATAACAACACAGATTGTAAAAAACACCGACATGTTTCGGTTTTGCTAAGCCTTAGTCATGGTTCAAATTCACAGATACCACCTATATATGCACAAGTGGAAAATCCAGGAAAACTGCTGTGTAATCATGACTAAGGCTTAGCTAAGCCAAAACATGTCGGTGTTTTTAAGGATGATATGCCTACACATTGACATTTTAAATGATGGAATAAAGGAAATAATTATTTATCATATTCCTTCTCATCTGGTTGGATTACTTTGCATCGCTGGATTTCCATTGTTTGTATAACCTCAGAGTTACCCCTAATGGTGGAGATGCCTGAGTCCCTTGCCTGACTATTCCCTTCACCAGATCTAATCTGTTACTCACCCCAGGGAATGATCTGAATGGGAAAATTGAAAAACTTCTCTGCCGCTGAAGAACCACTGATCCAAGGATGGTGAATTGGTGATTTTTTATTTCTCAGCACTTTTCTGAGAATCGATGTCTTTCAGTAGGGAAAAAAAAAATCACATCTTCCCAGGGAAGGAAGGGACAGGAATGTGATGGTAACATAGATTAAGACAGACAGAGGAAATCCAAAACTCAGAATAGTTCAAACTCACAGGAACTAAAAGTAATAGACTAAGGAGAAAAGCAAGAGCAGGAAGGTAGCAACAAAAAGACAACAACGGTTAACACTGCATCCGCTCAACAACTCAACAACCACCAATAAGTTTGGATCAGAACACCTCAGCAGACCAGTATAGGTAAACTATAGCTGGAATTAATGAAATAGTCCAGCCAACATATATAGAAGGGAAGCAAACATGAGTTTTCTGAGAATCAATCACTTTCATCAGGACAAAAAAAAAAAAATCACATCTTCCTAGGGAACGAAGGGACAGGAATGTAATGGTAACACATATTAAGACAGACAGAGGAAATCCAAAACTCAGACATAGTGCAAATTCACAGGAACTAACAGTAAGATACTAAGGAGAAAAGCAAGAGCAGGAAGGTAGCAACAAAAAGACAACAACGGTTAACACTACATCCGCTCAACAACCACCAATAAGTTTGGATCAGAACACCTCACCAGACCAGTATAGGTAAACTATAGCTGGCATTAATGAAATAGTCCAGCCAACATATATAGAAGGGGCGCAAACATGGGTTTTCTGAGAATAAAAGAGGAAAAGTGCGTTTTATAATCTGAAAAATACGGTAGGTTAAATGCTAAAGTCATCTTTTAGGTTTTAGCAAGACTTTATATAAGTAAGACACTTGCATTGTCACATTAAATAAAGGTATGCTATTCTTTTTTATATAGGGGTAAGTTGTAATAGGGATTTCTTTATTTTCCTTTCCATTTAGAAATGTAATGTTTTATTCCTGCAGAATTATGATTAGTGTCGCTCGTATTCGGGGTGATGTTTCGCTCCTCGGCTGGGATTTATGTGGGACAATTAGTAATCGCTGTAAAAAGTGATTATGTGGTCACTAGGAACTGTAAATAAAGGCGTTTTTCATCTTTCCTGTGTCATTTTCTGCGTTTTCGCTGGAGGTTACAGGAGCCTCTTTGGCGACATGAAAATGAAGAAATGTGAGGGATTTAAGTGAAAGTTGCCGTTTCAGTGCCGGAGGCATGAAGAGAAATTGTTGCTGTGATCCCGGCTGCTCGCCGGATGGGGCTCTCTCTGCCGCGAGGTCACAGCCCGTGGTCGCTGAGCGGTGAAGTGAGTCCAGCCGTTCAGGGGACTCTGTACAAATATTTTCTTTCAATAAAGGGAATATCAGACATTGGTGGTAGGGAGGGAGCGCTCGGTGGTAGATGGGAAAATACGAGACCCAGAGGATGGAAATGCTCCATCTGTACAGCAGCTACAAGCCATGAAATTTATTGGCTCTTAAATAGATGGAAACGGAAAGTTTCCCCACTCTCACCGTCCTTCTGAGGCCAATAACCTCCCGGTACGAGTGTCTAGGAGACTACGGTGCACATACTAAGATCTGCTCTGTATCGTACTGAAGCAGCCATTGCCCGAAGCGTAAAAATAGTACATTCAGCTATTTCCAGTTACATCTAAGTTATTACTTTGGAACTAAATATTTCTGTAAAGAAATCTCAGCATAGCCGTCATTTCAGGAGACTTTTCAGTATGAGATGTTCTATGTGTACATCAGAAATACCAGTATTTATGACTTGTAGCCTTCTTTTTTCACTCTGTTTAATTTTCAGTTGTTTCTGAGCTGGTGGGAGGAAACTAGCTGCTATGAGGTCTCCCATACACAGCACACACAGATATCAGGAATTCCTGCTCTTCTGTCTCTATGTACTGTGTTTCCCCAAAAATAAGCCCTAGCAGGAGTTTTCAGCATTTTCGGCATATGCCCTACCCTGAAAATAAGCCCTAGTCGCGGTTCATTAATGAAGTGACTATGCAGCTAAAAAAAGTTAAGCAATACCGCAAAACATTTCATTATAGGAAGTGAACACCCCCAGAAAAGAGAAGAAAAAAGACATCTCAATCATACTCACCAAACGCCGAATGGGAGAACCTGCAGTGGACATCTGATCGCACACCCACGCACATCAGATCGCACACCCACGCACATCAGATCGCACACCCACGCACATCAGATCGCACGCCCACACACATCAGATCACACAGCCACACACATCAGATCACACACCCACACACATCAGATCACACACCCACACACATCAGATCACACACCCACACACATCAGATCACATAGCCACACACATCAGATCACATACCCACACACATCAGATCACATACCCACACACATCAGATCACACACCCACACACATCAGATCACATACCCACACACATCAGATCACATACCCACGCACATCGGATCGCACACCCACACACATCAGATCGCACACCCACGCACATCAGATCGCACACCCACGCACATCAGATCGCACACCCACGCACATCAGATCGCACACCCACGCACATCAGATCGCACACCCACGCACATCAGATCGCACACCCACACACATCAGATCGCACACCCACACACATCAGATCACACACCCACACACATCAGATCACACACCCACACACATCAGATCACATAGCCACACACATCAGATCACATACCCACACACATCAGATCACATACCCACACACATCAGATCACACACCCACACACATCAGATCACATACCCACACACATCAGATCACATACCCACACACATCAGATCACATACCCACACACATCAGATCACATACCCACACACATCAGATCACACACCCACACACATCAGATCACATACCCACACACATCAGATCACATACCCACACACATCAGATCACATACCCACACACATCAGATCACATACCCACACACATCAGATCACATACCCACACACATCAGATCGCACACCCACATACATCAGATCGCATACCCACACACATCAGATCACATACCCACACACATCAGATCACATAGCCACACACATCAGATCACATAGCCACACACATCAGATCACATACCCACACACATCAGATCACATACCCACACACATCAGATCACATACCCACACACATCAGATCACATACCCACACACATCAGATCACATACCCACACACATCAGATCACATACCCACATACATCAGATCGCATACCCACACACATCAGATCGCATACCCACACACATCAGATCACATACCCACACACATCAGATCACATACCCACACACATCAGATCGCACACCCACACACATCAGATCGCACACCCGCACACATCAGATCACACACACATACACATCAGATCACACACACATACACATCAGATCACACACACATACACATCATATCACACACACACATCAGATCGCACACCCACACACATCAGATAGCACACCCACACACATCAGATCGCATACCCACGCACATCAGATCGCACACCCACACACATCAGATCGCACACCCGCACACATCAGATCACACACACACATAAGATCGCACACCCACACACATCAGATAGCACACCCACACACATCAGATCGCACACCCACAAACATCAGATCGCACACCCACACATCAGATCGCACACCCGCACACATCAGATCGCACACACGCACACATCAGATCGCACACACACACACATCAGATCACACACCCACACTCACCACACCCAGCGATATCGATTGCTTTCGGCCACCAGAGTGGGACGCAGTGCAGTGGAGTGCAAGGAAATGCAGATGGAATGCTTACAGGACCTGCGGCTGGAACACAACGATGCGTTTCAGCCACAGGTCCTGTATGCTTTCCACCTGCAGGTCCTTGAGCTCCTTTGCACTGCATCCCACAATTTTCTGCCGGCCTGAAGCAACCGATATCACTGGATGTGGTGAGTGCGGGTGTGCGATCTGATGTGTGACTGTGTGTGTGCGTGATGTGATGTTTGTGTATGAGTGTGCATCAGTGTGTGTGTGTGCATGATCTGATGGGTGTGAGAGTAGCCAGTAGCAGGAGAGGACAGCGTGCAGCATACCTGCTGGGAACGCCCGCCGAGCATCGCAGGAGAACCTTGGAGCCACGCAGACATTCGGGTTGGTAGGTATGAGTTTCCTGGGAAGGGGGATCTGCATTCTTTGAGGGGTAAACTTTCCCTCAACCGTTTTTTCCCGAGAATAAGCCCTACCCCGAAAATAATCCCTAGCACATCTTGTGTCTGCAAAGTGATAAACCTTATAGAAATGGTCAGTATCAGAAAGATAGGAACATGGTCAGAATATCAGATCTTAATGACTAGTCAGGGTGTCACGATGTGACTGCAGGATAGAAAGGGACAGGTGGACCCTGGGCTATCCCTAACCTCAGGGTTACTCCTATTGGTGAAGATGCCTGAGTCCATGGCTATTTCCTGAGCACAACTAATGTGTCACTTCACCCCCTCAGTGAAAGAAGGGGCAGGGGTGTGATTGTAACACAGATTAAGCCATCTGCTCTGTTCAGGTTTACTATACCTTTACATTCCAGTTATTTTTGAAAAAAGTAAACAAAAAAAAATACCAACCCATAGTAAGAACCTCTCAAATGAGGAGAAGTCAATTAACCACAAGTTTCAGAACCGCATAATGAATATTTTAAACAAAATCAAACTTCAAATTCGGTCATTTTTGACCGAACAGAACAACAGGGTTAAGACAGACAGGGGAAATCCAAAACTCAGACACTGCAAACTCACAGGAACAAACAGTAAGAGATTAAGGAGAAAAGCAAGAGCCAGAATGTAGCAACAAAAAACACAACAAGGGTTAACAGTACAACCATTTGCAGCAATAATGCACAACAACCACCAGTAAAGGAAGCTTTACACGCAGCGATATCGCTAGCGATATCGCTGGTGTAAGCACCCGCCCCCGTCGTTTGTGCATCATGGGCAAATCGCTGCCCGTGGTGCACAAAATCGTTCGGAGCCGTCACACGGACTTACCTGCCTAGCGACGTTGCTGTTGCCAGCGAACCACCTCCTTTCCAAGGGGGCGGTTCATGCTGCGTCACAGCGGCGTCACTAAGCGGCCACCCAATGGAAGCGGAGGGGCGGAGATGAGCAGCCGGAACATCCTGCCCACCTCCTTCCTGTCTCATTGCCGGCGGCCGCAGTTAAGCTGTAGTTCGTCGTTCCCGAGGTGTCACACGTAGCGATGTGTGCTGCCTCGGGAATGACGACCAACCTGCGTCCTCAACAATCAATGATTTTTTGAAAATGAACGACATGTCAACAATCAACAATAAGGTGAGTATTTTTGATCGTTAACGGACGTTCGTTGGTGTCACACGCAACGACGTCGCTAACGATGCCGGATGTGCGTCATGGAATCCGTGACCCCGGCGATATATCGTTAGATAAGGCCCCGTTACATGCAACGATGTAAGTCTGGATCACAACACCTCACCAGACCAGTATAGAAAAGCTATAGCTGGCATTAATGAAATAGTCCAGCCAGCATATATAGGAGGGAGTTGAATTTAACTGGCTCCCCCATAGCATATGATCAAAGAGACTAAAGCCTGCTTTACACCTTACGATATTACATACGATATCGTATGCGACCGTACCCGCCCCCATCGTATGTGCGGCACGTTCAATTTGATCACCGTGCCGCACAAACGATTATTTGCTGTCACACGTACTTACCCTTCCATACGACCTCGATGTGGGCAGCGAACATCCACTTCCTGGAGTGGGAGGGACGTTCGGCGTCACAGCGACGTCACACGGCAGGCGGCCAATAGAAGCGGAGGGGCGAAGATGAGCGGGACGTAAACATCCCGCCCACCTCCTTCCTTCCGCATTGTCGGCGGGAGCCGCGGGACGCAGGTCAGATCTGTTCATCGTCCCGGGGTGTCACACACTGCGATGTGCGCTACCTCGGGAACATTGAACAACCCGACGTGCAATTTTAAGGAAATGAACGCCGTGCGTACGATGAACGGTTTTACGTTCAATCGCAATCGCACGTACCTGTCACACACTACAACAACACTAACGATGCCGGATGTGCGTCACTTACAACGTGACCCCGCCGACACATCGTTAGATTTGTTGTAGTGTGTAAAGCCCGCTTAACAAGCAGCTCAGCAGAGATTAACTCGTTACCCTGCCTAAGTCTGTGGGTCGACACACTTGTGTCTCTTTGCGCTGATCACAGACCCCAGAGTGCCAAAATCTGTAGTCTGCACAGATCCCGATGCTGCCATGGCAGATGGTGATGCCTACCAATATCTCCTTGTGATACAGGAAAAATGATCATAAACCACTTGGCTTGCTAGAAGCAAGAGATAAAAGAACTGTTAGGCGGTCCGAGAGTCAGACTAGTAAGGGCATCTAAGAGTTAATTAATTAATTAATTAAGGATCTAAACAACACACTAGGGTAGTATCCAAAAGAGATAGAATATTTGGCACAGGAGAACTCTGAAAAGGGAAAAATGTACTAATCGTCAATCGGTCCGTTGACAGTGTCTTGAGAATGACACAACTGAGAAGCTATCACTATTGTAACGATAGTCCTGGGCGTGGACTCCCCTGCGATGCCACCTCGAGCGAACCACTATACAGGGACTGTTGGGCGTAAAAGCAGAGGGCCTAGATGCACGGAATCCAGGAACATCAAGAGTCACTGGATGCAGGATCCGATCTGGACCAGGTACAGGTTAACGGGATCAGGCAGAAGTCTAGAATTGAGACTGATGCAGGTCACAGGGATTAGGCTGAAGTCCAGGAGCGGATACTGGTGCAGGTTAATGGGATCAGGCTGAGGTCCGGAGGCGGAGGCTGGTGCAGGTTAACGGGATCAGGCTGAAGTCCGGAGATGGAAGCTGGTGCAGGTTAACGGGATCAGGCTGAAGTCCAGAACCGGAGACTGGTGCAGGTTAATGGGATCAGGCTGAAGTGTGTGCTCAGAACGGTACTCAGGATCTGCAAGCAGAGACAGTTACACCAAGCACAAGCATAGAGGGACCTGAACAACTAGTACAAGAGACAAGCTACAGGGACGCATTGAACAAGCACTGGTCATGGGGAATAGGAAGTCTTAAATACCCTAGGTTGCTTATTAGTGATATTCCGGACAGCTGTGCTGGCCCTTTAGGTCTAGGTGAGTGCATGCGCGCACCCCCTAGTGTGCAAGTGTGAGGACCGCAACCCAGAAGACAGACAGAGCTGAGACCACAGGAGGAGAGGCAGGACGCTGGAGCGCAGGTGTCTGCAGTGAGTGTGCGGCGCTGAGCCGGGACCGACAGGGAAAAGGTCTGGACGGGGTAGCAGGAGAGTGGGCTTGGCGGGGTGCGGGGACCCCAGGGGTTTGAGCGATGGGTGGTGGGCGGCACGGTCGGACCGGAAGCATGACAACTATCCATTGTGCACTTCTTCCAAGAACAAAAGCGTTGCTTGTGCTTATTCAATGGTGTTAATATCAAAAAGACAATTTCTGAGGAGCATTTCATAAAACGTAAGCTGCCGTACCAATCGATTTCCAAATGTCTCTCCTGGTGATGCCCCCATCCCAGGATCAGCAAAGACCCCAATCACCACTAACAGAAAGCCAGTTTTTTTCTTGAGTATTTAGAAAATGTTTTATTTCATCCATTCCTGGAAATATTTTACAACCTTCACAGTAAAATTCACAAATCTCTGGGGAACATAATGGTTTATTGCCTGGCAGATTTGAAGTCTCTTACCCTAGAAATGTGTCTTTGGTATGAAGTTCTCGGACACTTTATTACAATGTGTCTTTTACTGCCGTCTCCTGCCCTGTCTAGTCATATTGTACGTCAGTTCGGCAAATACAATGCGGAGGTTCTCGAAGGTCAGACAAGTCATTGTGGTGGCACCAAGTGAATAGTTACAAACTTTTTGGGACAAAATGCGAAGAATGGTTTTTCAAGAGCAGCTAACAATCGGTACGCTAAGTAGAGGAAGACGAAAATGGAAACAAAAGTGTTCTTGTGTAGTATGAGAGCGCCGGTCAATGCATTTCTTGTTTAGAGCAGCAATATAATGAACAAGCCAGCCAATATATTATTCAGCTAATTACTATAGCAAGAGACACTGAGGAAGTGGAGTAAATACATTTAGGCATGCTAAACCCAACTGTAAAGTGTTTTGCATTTGGAAATGCTCTTCTCACGGCTCCGCTGTGCAGAGCATTTTGCATTTGAAAATGCTCTGCTATGTGTCTTCTACACTTGCTGACAGGTGATTATTTCTTTACGGGGCTTGCTCTGCCTGTACTGCGCCAGTCGTACCTCCTGTTTGCTCAATGTGCTCTTGGCTTCTGTTTAGTGTAACGGCGGCTTTGCACATTGCGACATCGCAAGCCGATGCTGCGATGTCGCACGCGATAGTCCCCGCCCCCGTCGCAGGTACGATATCGTGTGATAGCTGGCGTAGCGAAAATTATCGCTACGCCAGCTTCACATGCACTCACCTGCCCTGCGACCGTCGCTCTGGCCGGCGACCCGCCTCCTTCCTAAGGGGACGGGTCGTGCGGCGTCATAGCAACGTCACACGGCAGGCGGCCAATAGCAGCGGAGGGGCGGAGATGAGCAGGATGTAAACATCCCGCCCACCTCCTTCCTTCCGCATATCCTACGGAAGCCGTGGTGACGCTGGTAGGATATGTTCCTCGCTCCTGCGGCTTCACACACAGCGATGTATGCTGCCGCAGGAGCGAGAAACAACATCGGACCGTCGCGTCAGCGTAATTATGGATGATGCCGACGCTGCACCGATGATACGATTACGACGATTTTGCGCTCGTTAATCGTATCATCTAGGCTTTACACACTACGATGTCGCATGCGATGCCGGATGTGCGTCACTTTCAATTTGACCCCACCGACATCGCACCTGCGATGTCGTAGTGTGCAAAGCCCGCCTAAGTGTTCTGATCTTGGCTTCTGACCTCGGACCTCTTCCTGACTACGTCTCTATCTGCTTCCTGAACCTTATATGTTACCTCCCAGCTTCTGACCTCGGATCTCTTCCTGACCACATCTCTGTCTGCTTCCTGAACCTTATATGTTACCTCCCAGCTTCTGAACTCAGACTTCTTCCTGACCATGTCTCTTTCTGCTCTATGAATTTTATACGTTACCTACTGGCTTCTGACCTCGGATCTCTTCCTGACCACATCTCTGTCTTCCCCCTGATTCTTATACATTACTTCCCGGCTTCTGACCTCAGATTGCCTCCTGACCACATCTCTGTCTGCTCCCTGAACCTTATACATTACCTCCAGGCTTCTGACCTCAGATCTCTTCCTGATCACATCTCGGTCTGCTCCCTAAACCTTATACATTACCTCCTGGCTTCTGACCTCAGACCTCTTCCTGACTACATCTCTGTCTGCTCCCTGAACTTTATACATTACCGCCTGGCTTCTGACCTCAACTTCTTCCTGACCACATATCTGTCTGCTCCCTGAATCTTATACATTACCTCCCGGCTTTTGACCTCGGACCTCTTCATGACCACGTCTCTGTCTGCTCCCTGAATCTTGTACATTACCTCCCGGCTTCTGACCTCAGACCTCTTCCTGACAATGTCTCAGCTCCCTGAATCTTATTTGTTTTTCTTTGGAACGAGTGTTACAATGCAGTGCCAAATCTGTTATGTGTCAGATACTATTAGACCCAAATACACTGTAATGACTTATAATGGAGTCCACTGAATTTCATAAAGGTGCCTGTCTGTCCTTTTCTTGGAAAAATAATGCAGAATGCATGCTATGAAATCTGTGATGATGGTGCCCAATGGACCTAATTCACAGAATCATAAAGCACCACTTTAACTTACTTCAATGTAGTCCATTAGTTTAAACCCTTATACGAGGGGCTGCTGATAAGTCTTTGACTTTGTGATCTTTTTTGTTTCTATGGTAACGAATATTACATCACATGAAAGCCTTATGTGTCTAATATATGTTTTCAAAATTTTGTGTTTGTTGCCTATGGCAACAGTGTTCTACGCACGCGGGAAAACAAAATGGTGGAGTCTAATGCGATATTCGCAGCAACTGGGAGCAGAGGAGGATACAATTCTTGTTTCTACTAGGAAAGTCCACTAAGAATATTCATGGTGATATGTCGCAGGCATTGGGGGATCAATGCCCTTCATATTCCACAGATAAGAACTGGGTTGCCAAATTTAAAACGGGCCACTTCAGCACCAATGATGAGGAACATCCTGGACACCCGAGAGTGGTGGTTGTTCCAGAGATCGTCGATGCTGTGCACAACCTCATACTGGAGAATCCACGAATTTCAGCTAAAGCAATAGCAGACATCATGGAGATTTCCCGTAAACGTGTTTGTGTCATTATCCATGAACATTTGGACATGAGGAAGCTTCTGCAAAGTGTGTCCCCAAATGTCTGACAACAGATCAGAGAAGCAGCGAGGGAAAACTTCCCGGTCCATTTGTCAGCGTTTCCAGACTGACAAGAACTTCCTGGATCAACTGGCCCCTATAGATGAGACTGGGATTTATTTGTATGACCCTGAAAACAAGGAGCAGTAAAAAGAGTGGAGGCACAGTGGTTCTCCTCGTCCAAAGAAGTTCAGGGTGCAAAAATCAGCCACTAAGGTGTTCTGGGATAAGGAGGGATGGGATGTTCTGTGTTCTGGTATAAGGAGGGTGTGCTGCTAGTGGACTACCTTCAAAAGGGTTCCACCATCAATGCAAGGTATTACATTGAACTTTTGGACCAATTGAAGGCAGCTCTGAAGGCCAAAAGGTGCAGCAAGCTGTCCAAAGGAATCTTGTTCCTGCAACCACAGCTCACACTGCACAAGCGACCATGGCAAAACTGGCAAAGCCGTGCTTCCAGCTGGTTGACCAACCACTTTATTCACCAGATCTAGCTCCCTCTTACTACCATCCAAACCCGAAAAACACCTCAAGATACCAAATTTCACACCATTTCTGATACCATGGCTGCTTTGGATGCCTGGTTTGAAGCACAACCGAAATCCTTCTTTTTGCTAGGCTTACAGAACCTGGAATACCGATGTAAGAAGTGTGGTGTCATCAGTGGAGAATAGGTGGAATAAATGGAAAGTTTCATCATCCGATCTCATTTCAAAGACTTATCAGCAGCCCCTCATATGTAATCTAATAGTCGGATACAACGAGGAATTTATATTTTGGCGATGGGTCAGCTTATATCTTGACCCACAGTGCAGGTATCATGCTGTTTTCTGGAGGTCACCCCTGGAATCTGCACTGATGTTTGGAATCTGGAGTTCTTTTTTTGAATGGATTGATGGTCTCATATCCTCACTCCATGCATTGTCTATGGGATTACTGGTCATAGACACACACTCAGGGATCACTGTGGGTCAACTGGTGGGATCCCCAGCAATTAGCAAGTTTTCTCATATTCATTAATGACATAAACTCTTAAAAATAAAAAGTTGAGAATAATTAAAGGGAACAATAAAGAAACAATGGACTTCTACCAAAACAACACAACGACAAATGACAGGAATACAGGAAACATTTAGAAGAAATACAGGAAAGAAATCAGCCACAGTGGAATATAAGATGGAAAGTCATTTATGATTTCTCCCGAGGGACATTCTGAAGATGAGAGTAATAGAAAATAATGCTGTCGCCTATCATCCAATCACATTCGGCTGACGAGAGCAAATGTTCTTGGCGTCTGTCAATAGCACCATGGATTTTATATCTGCACTTTATAATACCATGAGAAAGCAAACTAGTGTTCTCTGGGGAAGAACAATATGTCTAGAGAGCTGAAGACGAGGAGAAAGTTGTCCTTCCTTTGGGAATTACGTAAGGTCCCTACTGTAAATAATCGGGATGTTGGAAGACTCACCGAGGAGTTAATTGACCGTATTCTTGTCAATCAAATCTAAGGTAGAACCTTACACTGATATTCAGATTAAGTGTGCAATTGTGACGGGGAGACAAGGATGATACAGGGACCCCTAAGCTGACCCCAAGACTGGGGACCTTGTGCTGTGTCTTATCCTGATGGTAGACCTGAAGGTAGTCAGGGTCGAGCCTCCAATGTGGCCCTTTCTCCTATCCTGGCCCTGATGACTAAGTCCCCCCCACCCAGGGGACTGAATGGAATGGAGATCCCAAAAAAAACACCAACACAGAACAATGGACGGGTAAACCAAAACTCACACACCGAAAACCTGCACCAAGGAATAACCAAACGTACACGGGTAAGGGTACAAAAAAAGGGGGTGATAGAAACGACTTACTACAAACAAAGCTGATAGCAACAGACACGTCCTCTGCTCCTGGGCTAGCTCCAAACTGAATTGAATATCCAGCAACCTCTCCAGGAAGCATAGGGATTATATACAGGCCGGAAATGAGTAAGTCCGCTGCAGCACCAGAGAAGAGGTTAACCCTAAAGTGCCCAAAGGAAAACAACACTGTTTAAATGTGCATGGTCTTAGATGGTAATAGAGAACTCTGATCCTGAGCCTGTCTTATACGCATGACAGTAATCGACAGAAATGAAGACTGTCCTTGCAGATGATTTTTTTCTATGGCCCAAAATTTGCCCCTGTATTTTTTTCAAAACTTAATGAAAGGGTGACCTAAACCATTGGATCCACGACATGTGGATGTAATGTAAAGGCTTGAGAATACCGCAAAGGTTTATCCCCCATGCTCAAAAGAAGGACTGGTTACCTGTTACATCTCGTGGCTCTCCTGAGGCAAGGACTGAGGCAGTCTCCCATTCCTTGCCTGCCACGAGCACTCCTGCTCAGCAGCGCCGAAGGTCTGCCAGACTGCGCAGTGTGCAGGAGATACCTTCTCAGAGAGGCAGCAGAAGGGTGACACCTAGTGGTTCTCCTGTTACAAGGAGTGAAGCGGTCTCCCATTCCTGGCCTGCCGCAGACTCTCCTGCTCAGCGACCCCGAAGGTCTGCGAGGCTGCGCAATGTGCAGAGGTTTACTGCTCAGGGAAGCAGTGAGATTCCCGTTATCTCTGCACATTGTGAGACCGAGGATCCCGCCTCTATTTCCCAGAGGCAGGAGGGTGAGCATGTGCAATGCGTGGTGGGTCCTGATTCGCTCACTGACGTCACACGGCTTGATGACAAGGCTGGTGACGTGGTGAATCCTGACTGGCCAGGCTGGGATGTCGTGGACCCTGATTGGGTCAAGTCCGTCATCTCCGCCTCGCGCCCGCCCTCGGGTGGAGCTGCACCTCCTTAAAAGCTCCCCCTGCCATCATGGCGGCGCGCGACCGTCCTTCTATGTTTGGATGTCTGGCAGCGTGCTGCCACGCCACTGCTCAGGCATTACTGTCTCTTGTGGGCTTGGCCCTTGCTGCTCCGGCAGTACCTCGTTTGCAGGCCGTGTTCCTGCCTTGCTGCTCCGGCAGTACCCCCGTCAACAGGCCGTGTTCCTGTCCCAGGTGAGCTCCTCAAGTCTCCATTGGACTCACCTGGTTATTGAAAGCACACGTGCGTAGGCACCTCTGTGCTACCCTCGTGCCATATTCTCGTGACTTCCACTGGCACACGTGCGTGGGCACCTCTGTGCTTCCCCGTGCAACAGGTACACCGAGCCGTGAGATCTGTGCCATACAACCCTCAGGGGTTAGGGCAGATCGGTGTACATAGATCGTCTGTGACATTCCAGACGATCGCTAGCAGCAACCCGCTCACTCTTCACCCACCATAGCGGCGGTCCCTTACACCGCACAGTGGACCTTGACCGGCGGAAGCAGTCCATTTCCCATCTTGGCACGCTTCCCCGGGTCCCCCTCGTAACAGTTACCCTTGGGCGCCCCTTACTTTCCACATGCATGACTTCAATTGTAATGTGTGTACACGGCTGAGAATGGGGTGCAGGACGTCACAGAAAGGTGACTGATGGTCCCTGGGGTTCCTCACCACCCTAGATAGGTTCAGCACCTATGTACCGAGCTGGATACCTGACCCTAGGTATCCCTACTGATGGTCCCTGGGGTTCCTCACCACCCTAGATAGGTTCAGCACCTATGCACCGAGCTGGATACCTGACCCTAGATATCCCTAGTGCTGGTCCCTGGGGTCCCTCACCACCCTAGATAGGTTCAGCACCTATGCACCGAGCTGGATACCTGACCCTAGGTATCCCTACTGATGGTCCCTGGGGTTCCTCACCACCCTAGATAGGTTCAGCACCTATGCACCGAGCTGGATACCTGACCCTAGGTATCCCTACTGATGGTCCCTGGGGTTCCTCACCACCCTAGATAGGTTCAGCACCTATGCACCGAGCTGGATACCTGACCCTAGGTATACCTACTGTTGAGCCCTAAATAGGGAAAGGATGGAATGAGCTCTTTGTCAATCCCACTAGACACAAGGAGGACACACAGAGGGGAAAATGCACAAACTACTTATTTACTAATGCCACAGGTAGACGTTCAGCAACGTTTTCAGCAACGATACCACATAGGAGTACAAGCCACCTGCTTGCAACCAGTGCTTGAATGAACTGAAAATATCACCTGCATCAGTTGAAGGAAGGAAGGAGTATTTAAGCACCAATATAATGGAGCTGGGTGGAAGGTGAGCTCCTGCTGGGTCCAAAAATGGGGAGAGATAAATCCAGCAGGAAAGCTACCTATACCAATGAATACTGACAGCAGGCACAATGGACAGTCAGGGAGCATTCTGTGCAGCCAAACAAAAAAAGAACACTTACTTGTCATACCCCTAATTGCTTGTCCATATCGCTGCCGCTGCCCTGTGCTGTTCTCCTGGATTCCTCTTCTGGATGGTGAGGTGACTGCTGCAGCTAAGCAGGAGTTACTGATTGGCTGCAGCACTGATATTCCTTCCAAGCTGAAAAAATAAAACAAGGAGGCTGCTTCCTCCAGCTCTGAAGTATTGTGACCGCTGCTGCCAATCACAGCTGACTCGTAGACCCAAGAAGGAGCACACAAACTGACGGTGGACATTGACTGCAGTATGTAGGAGCTGACGCACGTAAATTAGGTGAGAATACAAATTTTTCTGACCCAAACTTCAGGTGATGGGAGCAAGTTTTAGGACAAGGGCGCTACCACCAAGGGCCCATTTTTTAAAGTAAAGAAAAACAGTGATGAACAGCTCCTTTAAGCACACAGTACCTGGCTTAGGGCTATTGAGAAACAATATGAGTGTTTTAACGGTTTCTTAAGCTTTCGGAGCGGGTTTGATGGTGACTTATTAACCTCAGTCTTAGCAATGGATGTATCTTTTAAAGAAATATGTCTGAAAACATGTTTTTTTCCTTTCTGAATGGCAGTCCTCGCAATTTGCAGCTGAACAATAAGCGCATTGTGCATGTAGCAGTCCCCATGCAATGCGCCTTTCACACAATAACGGTTTTGTGCTTTAAGAAATCTCTATTTCTTTTTTGTTCTTAATAATAAAAAACACCCTGTGCGTAATAATCGTCCCTTCTCCATGTATCGGCATAAATACGCCATTGTTTAAATGAAGCAGCCACTGTAATCTTTCTTTCTCGTGACATCATCATAAAAACTTGCTGTTTGGAAATGGCACAATTGCCGTTCACTATGACATTCTTGTCTTTGAAATATAGGTTTGCAGTCGGTGTAGTTTAGATTATTGTATTGTGGCAATTCTCGGCTTAGTTAATATAGCGGAGCGTGGTCCGTCCTCACACTTCTCTTCTTTTTTTATATTCGCCACAATTTTCTGCAAATAGTGAGTCATAGGCATAGAACATATAACACAAAGTATAGTACTTGCTCGAAGCAACTAGATTGCAGCTCCCTTTGTTCATGAGGCCATTAAAAAGGTCATTTTGCTAGGATATTTCAACCTTTGGGATACCCCTCGATCCTGAGAATGAACGGGATTCAGCATGGTTTCGCAACGGCTTACTCTTGAGTTTTCCCCCTGTGGCTGTGCAGGGTACTGCAAGTGACCACATCCATTTCCAATCATGTCGCCATTCAGTTTGAACTGATTTTTGTGTCTGACCACCCTTTATCTATAGAAAACCTGGGTATACCCTCCTAAATTGCAAAATTCACCATATGGACAAAAGCACTAGGAGACACTGTCAAGAAGCCACCACTCACTGTGTCCTAGGGGAGCAGTGAGTGACAGCTCAGCCGCCCAATAGATTACAGGGGAGTATTGAGCTGTCAGTATGGTTAATAGGAATGTCCAACAGCCAAATCATGGGCAGAACCTGATGGGCTTTCTCCAGGTGTCTCTTTCAGGGTGATTGCCTGCCTGTTTAGCTGGCTGGTAATGATCAGTCTGTGTAGTTTGTGCCTCATGTCTTGCCTTTGCCTATTTGTTTGCCTAGCCCCTTTGCCTCTATCCATACTATTTAGATCTGACCACAGTGTCATGATCCATGCCTGGCTCAGCCGCTGTTGAGCCATGGCCGGTATTCCATCTCAAGGTCAGGTCATGAGGGGTTAATATCTTCCTACCTCGTTCCGGATGTCAGGCTGCTATTTCCTTGTGCTGTGTGTCTGGTGCAGTGCCAGTGATAGTTCCTGCTCTGCAGCGTGCGTGCCTGGCTCCCATGAGTGACCTGATCTTTCCTGTCTCCCAGCTACCTTGTTCTGCCCCACACCCTCCCCCGTTTGTTCGTCCCATTCCCTGACTACCTGGTCCTGTCTGCCGGTTCTCCCAGCCCTGTCTGCATTGTCCTGGTCCTTACCTATGTCCCCTCTACCCTTGTATGTTACCTGGACTCCCCGGCATCTGACCTGTATCCTCGTTCCTCCCTTGGCTGTATATGTGACTTCCCAGCTACGGACCCTCGGCTATCACCTGACCACGATTTGATTATCCCTGTACTACTGACGAGACCTCCTGTTGCAGACCCGGCTTGTTGACTACTATACTGCCCTCTTGTGGGTTATCTGTTTATTGCACTCTGATGCTACACTGCTTGTAGGTTCAGTGTCTCTCTTAGTACAGTGTGACACACACACTGTGACTTATTTACTCGTTTGTCTGGCCACTCTGCCTTTGACGTGCACTCTTGGATTTTGATCCCATACTTCTTGACAACTCTCTCACAGCTGGCCATAAGAAGTGACAATAGCTAACATCTCACACATATGTAAGTAAATAAACTCAGGGTTCTCCTTCAGTCCCATTGCAGCCTGGTGTATCTCATCCAACCCCATTGCCCCGGTGTATAATATCTGGCACCATTTTGATTCTTTGAAATGATTCACTCGTCTCTACTTCCAAAACCTAATAAACCTACTGGGAATGTCTTGGTGGAATAGACTACAGACTTCTTCAGAAGTCAAGTAGAGTCCATGTCTTTATACATTAGACTTGTTTTTTTATGCAGCGTTAGTTCATTTTATGCTTCCATTATGCATTGGGTCATAGATCTGCACACAAGGGCGCTGCCGTTATGGGTGCAGCCAAGGTAGGTGACCCCGATTCAGGTGATGGCAGCAATTTTTAGCACAAGGGTGCTACCGGTATGGATGCAACCAAGGTGGGTGACCCCCAACTTCAGGTGATGGAAGCAAGTTTTAGCACAAGGGCGCTGCTGGTATGGGTACAAACAAGGTGAGTGACCAAAACTTCAGGTGATGGCATCAATTTTTAGCACAAGGGTGTTGCTGCTATGGGTGCAGCCAAGGTAGTTGACCCCGACTTCAGGTGATGGCAGCAATTTTTAGTACAAGGGTGTTGCTGCTATGGGTGCAGCCAAGGTAGTTGACCCCGACTTCAAGTGATGGCAGTAATTTTTAATACAGGGGTGTTGCCGCTATGGATGCAGCCAAGGTAGTTGACCCCAACTTAAGGTGATGGCAGCAATTTTTAGCACAAAGGGTGCTACCGGTATGGGTGCAGCCAAGGTAGGTGACCCCGATTTAGGTAATGGCAGCAATGTTTAGCACAAGGGTGCTACCAGTATGGGTGCAGCCAAGATAGGTGACCCCGATTCAGGTGATGGCAGCAATTTTTAGCACAAGGGTGCTACCTATATGGGTGCAGCCAAGGTAGGTGACCCCGATACAGGTGATGGCAGCAATATTTAGCACAAGGGTGCTACCGGTATGGGTGCAACCAAGGTAGGTGACCCCGATTCAGGTGATGGCAGCAATTTTTAGCACAAGGGTGCTACCGGTATGGGTGCAACCAAGGTAGGTGACCCCGATTCAGGTGATGGCAGCAATTTTTAGCACAAGGGTGCTACTGGTATGGGTGCAACCAAGGTGGGTGACCCCGACTTCAGGTGATGACAGCAAGTTTCAGCATAAGTCAGTCAATTACCTACTTTATACTAGGTAACTCAACAAAATGATTAGTTTCAACATTTTACAAAAAAAAAATGTAAAGCATAATGTTCCATTTTCAGTTATTAAAACCTATCTCTTAAAACTCGCATGTCCTGAGATTACATACCTCCTTTTTACCACATTATATTTTCAGAAAATAGTCTCATGAGTATCAATTTATAACAACATATTTCAGTAAATCTGCTGCAATTCAATTTGCAGATCACTTAGGTTTCTCAGAAAATAACAAAGCACATCAGTACCGAACATAAGAAAATCATATTGTTCAATACATTGCATTTCCTATTCCATGCTATCGGATTGATTTACTAGAATTTTAATAAGTAAAACTGGAAGTCAATGGATAATAAACTTATTGTGTAAAAATCGTATTTGTAGGACATCTAAAAATGTATAAAAAAGGCCCTTAAATTGCTAATAATGTTTCTGGAGGATTTTAGAAATTGAGTGGAGTTTATTGGAGACAGACATTTTTTTACGAATTTTCAATCAGTTATTATCAGACATTCACTTTAGGTAAAGTTTGAATTCAGAGGAACTCACTGACATTTTGCAAGTTTTAGGCTATGTGCGCTCGTTGCGTTCTATTCTAAGTCACTGCATGTGCGTCTCAGAACGCAACCGAAAAAGCCGTGTTTGAGACGGATTCTGCAGATGCGTGTGCGGCTTGATTTGCGGTCACACGTGAAGGAGTCACCTGTGATCGCAAATCCCCTGAGTGACTGCAGTGAGCCGCGCGATCAGCTGTGCTTTCACTCAGGTTACTCACGGCCACAGCAGCAGTCCTCCACCTGAGAGCGGTGGCCGCGAGTAACCTCAGTGATAGCAAAGCTGATCGTGCGACTTACTTCAGTTGATGCATGGAGCTCACATGAGCGGCGGTGTTCTACTGCTGCTCCTGTCAGCTTCTGATGTAGCAAAGCTGGAAGCGTCGTGGGACCTTGCGTGGATTACGTTGGACCTGGAGGTGATTTTGAGGGGTTAATAAAGTGGTGAAAGAGGGTTTTTTTTGTCTTTCATTACAAATAAAGGATTTTTTGGATGTGTGTTTATTTACTTTCACTTATTATTATTATTACTATTTATTATTATAGCGGCATCAATTCCAGGTTAATAATGGAAGGTATCTCGGGGAGACGCCTACAATGATTAACCTAGGACTTAGTGGCAGCTATGGGCTGCTGCCATTAACTCTTTATTACCCCGTTTGCCACAGCACCAGGGCAATTCGGGATGAGCTGGGTAGAGTCCCGGGACTGTCGCATCTAATGGATGCGGAAATTCCAGGCAGCTGCTGGCTGATATTTTTAGGCTGGGGGACTCCCCATAACGTGGCGCTCCCCATCCTGAGAATACCAGCCTTCAGCCGTGTGGCTTTATCTTGGCTGGTATCAAAATTGAGGGGGAACCGCACGTTGTTTTTTTTTAATTATTTATTTATTTATTTATTTTACTGCACTACATAGACCCGCCCACCCGCGGCTGTGATTGGTTGCAGTGAGACAGCTGTCACTCAGCGTGGGGGCGTGTCTGACTGCAACCAATCATAGGCGCCGGTGGGCGGGGAAAGCAGGGAATACAAGATGGATTAATGAGCGGCCGGCATTTCAAAAGAGGAGAAGCCGCCACAGTGTGAACGCCGTGCAGAGCAGGTGATCGTGGATCGGTGAGTATGAGAGAGGGTGTGGGAAGGAAAGACCGACATGGACTGAGAGAGGGACAGGGAGAGAGAGACCGACCAACAGACTGACCGATAGAGAGAGAGACCAAAAGACCTGCGTTTGTTAAGTCAAAAAAACATGCGGATCGCAACAAAAATGAAGCACAATCGCACTGCTTAGCATTTATTCGTAGCATTTTTCTACGACTCATTGATTTCAATAGGTGTAGAACGCTGCCAAAACGGACAAAAGAATTGACATGCTGCTTTTCTAAACGCAGAGATTTTGTCAAATTTTTGACAATCAAAACGCTGCGTTTCAAAAAGCATCGTGCGCACGGATTTAGCATGATTCTCATAGACTTTGCAGGGGAATCAGAACGCATGCATTTTGACAATGTCCTCTGCTGCTCAAAACGCTGCAGAAATGCAAAAAAACCCCGCAATGTGCGCACATGGCCTTATGCCTAAAAAGATTTTCTGGTCTCCGAAAACACTCAACAACTGAAAATATTTTTGTTTTTCCATTTTTGTTTTTTCCTCCTTTTTATTCCAAGAGCCATAAAGTTTCTATTTTTTCATCAATATAATCACATTCTCTATAGTGTTTGTACTTTTTGTTGTACTTTTGCATCCATTTTATCATATGACGTAATGGAAAGCGGGAAAATAATTCCAAGCGTGGCAAAATATCCCAAAAAAAAGTTCAATTCTGCAATTGCTTTTTGTTTTTTTTTTTATTTACACCATTCATTTTACTGTAAATCTGATTTGGCAGTATGATTCCCCAGGTCTGTATGATTCTGCAGATACCAAACATGTATCATTTTGGCTTTATTTAAGTGCTAAGAAAAAAATCTGAAATTTGTAAAAAAAATGTTTTTTTGCTTGTGTCGCGACTTTCTGAGTGCCGCAATGTTTTTAATTTTTGGGATATCGAGGACTTATTTTTGCGCCCTGTGCCATTGTTTTTATTGATATCATATTGAGGTATATACAATCTTTTGATCACCCGTTACAACCTGAGCACCAGTGAAGTCCGGTCCAAGCGGAGGTAGATAGTAAGACCGAGCCAGGCCTAGATCCTGTAGTAGGAGTTGAAACACACGACTCAGTTAGTACATCCGCTGTTGGTGCTTGATCCAATCCAGTGGGCTGAAGTGGAGTGGTCACGGGCGGACAGGTATGGACTCTGCCTAGCGCAGGGGCCCAGGTATGGGCTGGAGCAGAAGACAGGCACAGCCGCCTCTGAGTAGAGGCAAGGTACATAGATTAGAAACAGGAGCAAAGTTATGCAACAAGGCAGGGGACAGGGCCTGATGGGATGCAACATCACACTAAAGGACAGGAAGACGTTGCTCAGGCACCTCCCAGAAGGGGAGGATGCTTTATATATCCAGTTTATTATATATGAAAAGAAGGAAAAAAAACTCTGGGCACTGCTTACCATATGATGGTGCTTGCTGGCGATGTTTTCTGAATCCAAGACATTCTTGGTGAACAGCCGCTTGCAGTATTGTTGTCCCATAACGGGATTCTTTTGAGCTTACACTCGTGAAGTCACGGCTAGGGATGAACTAACAGCCACCGTGGTGCTTATGCCAAGCAAAAGAAGTGTCCATCCAAAAAACAAGATCGGCAGCACTCTGCGGTGTGGGAAGTTTTAATTTTGCTTCATACAAAACACTTGAAAAGGCATAGGGGAGGTGAGGGTCCACGAACCCGTGAAAGCACCCCTAGAGGTGCGAAACGGTACCGTTGTCCTCTGTGCTCCCTCCCCTTACCTCCCCTATGCTTTTCACCTGTTTTGTATGAAGCAAAATTAAAACTTCCCACACTTCAGAGTGCTGCCGATCTTGTTTTTTGGATTGCCTTATATATCCAGTGCCTCTCTGCAATAGGCTGAAAAGCACTTCCAGGTTTAGGAGTACTGGCCCTTTAAATCACAGTAGGATGCTGCGGGTGTAGCCTAAGGAAGGTCCTGGAAGACTTGTTCAGTGCATGCATATTTTTGGACGAGCAGGCCACAGGCAGAGAGCTGGAGGAGGATCCATGACTGCGATCCGAGTGAGTACCCTCTATGGAAGGAAGAACAGCAGAATGGGCAGACCTGTGACGCCTGCCTGGAGCAACGGACTCAGGATTGGTGAAACAGGTGAATAGAGGCAACTGTCCACAAAACAGGAACCCGGACCCCGCAAGCGTTTAACCCCTATACAGGGATTTGGAATTACGACAGGGCCCAGGTGATCGCTGCCCGTGGAAGACTGCGGTCCTGAAAGGAGCAGTAACCAGGCAGGGTCAAATCCTGAAGGTAGAAGAGAGACAAAAACCATCAGGCAGGAGAGTGGTCAGATATCAAGCTAAGGGTCAAAACCGGAACTAGCAGCGATGTACAGAAACGGCAGGCAGAAGAGTGGTCAGGAAAACAAGCTAAGGGTCAAAACCGGAGCTAGCAGCAAAGTACGGCAGGCAGAAGAGTGGTCAGGTGGTCAAGCTAAGGTCAATATACGGGAATACAAACAAACAGCAAGGAACCAGAGTGTAGCAGGGAATTACAGGACTATATCTGGCACCTGCCAGCAGAAGGGAGAAAGCGTAAGAGGGGTGTGGTGCCTTCCCATTGGCCCCAGCTGAAAGGTAGCTACTCCAGCCGGAAGGCTCACATCACCACAGTCAACCAGTGGTACTGCAGGTCCTAGTGAAACCCAACCTAATAGATGAGCAGAGTCTGCGCCCAGCAGAGCCACTGACTGCTCCCTCGTCCCCAGCGCCGCCCACAGTGGTGGCGCGGCGGCGTCTGGTGACTGAAGCAGAAGTCGACTCCAGTGGAGACGTGACAAGACCGTATGGAACCGCGTGCTGGGCACTGACCCCCCTTGCCCAGCAGGGGTCGGTCGCACGTGTCGGGGCATGACAGAGGGTGAGTTCCATCATTTTGTGGACCACTTTTTTTTTTTTAAATGTTGAAAATCCTTTCAATAAAAGGAACAGTCTGGAATGGACAGATATATCAGGGTCATCATATTTTGGTAAAAAAAATTTGAACAAGAGAACAACAACAAGGTACCAAGTGGTGTAGACACTGGCGGACACAGACATGGAGGCTCCTGTGCAAGAACAGCATATGGGCCCTTTCAAAAGCTCATCGTAATGCACTAATGTCTCCTGCTTTGAAGGTGATTGTGGCCCCCTTAACTTTTGGGCTCCTGCGCAGATGCACACGTTGGACCAATGATTGTTCGCTCCGGACCTGGGTGTGGATCCAAAAAAGAGCAAAGCGATAAAGTGGTGAGGATGTAGCCGATTTATAAACAGGGGTTAGGAAGTAAGATCCATGAGATGCCAGGTGCAACTGGGGTCATGAGGGCGCTACCCCTTTAAATGCGGCACATGATTGAGTCATACTAGAAACGTAACTAGGTATTAGCGTCTGTCATGTCACGCATGTAATAGTAATATCAGTCATGATCTGAGTTTGCAGATTTACCCTAAACACTCGTCTGCTCGTTACAAACAAAATGGGCTATAAATAAGGTTGTTACATCTCGGCTTCCGCATGGATGACACTGGCGTAGATTAGCATGAGTAGGTGTCTGGATACGGTGAACGTGCGACTACAGGAGGATGCCATGGGACCGCAGTTGTCAGACCACATTACACTTTCCTGCTTTCCCGGTGTTGGATCATGCATTCATCATGTCGCGTCTTGCTACTAGTGTCTGTATCACATGTATATTTCATCATCACGTGTATAGCATCTTAATGATGTCTGAGGTCTCTTTTACAGTAATGCGAGTTCTCTGACTGTCTGCCGGTGAGTGTGCCAAAAAGAGTGGGACTGGGACTGACCATCGCACAAAAGAGGACCGTATTACCTCCATAACAGATCCGCACATTCAGGAAGGATTTACCTGATTAATCTACTGATATGACTTTATATAGCTTAGAGCAATGAAAATGATGCCTAGCATTAGTGTAAAGCCCAAGACCGGCATCTTTATGCTGTCCTGCCAACTCCCCTGGTGGTGACGTTGATGCTCTCACCAGCCTGACCATCCTGCAGTGACTGCCCCATGCTTGGATCATGCTGCTGTCTCCCGTGGCCCGCAGACATCTCACAGACCTCCTAGGAATGCCCGTAGGGTGTGCACAGCTATGCCCCTTTTCTTAAAGGGCCAGCGTGCCCTGACCCGGAAGTGCCTCTCAGGTCAGCTGAGAGGTTTCATGTATTTAAGGCACCTTCCCCTTAAGGGAGGTGCCTGTGTAACAAGTTAGTTATATTGCTAGTTCTCAGGTCCTTACTGCTGCTAGCGCTGCTGTTATTTTGCTACATTATTGTTACGCCCGGGTGGTGGATCCTCTGGACCGTGCACCGGACTCCCCCAGTGGAGCAACTCAGAGCTAACCCCTATACAGGGACTGTCCGGTCACCCCACCAGAGGGCCTGGATGCACGGTTGCCAGAGCACGAAGCGGTACAAGAGCAGAGTCCAACCGGTAGAGGTTGCCGGGTAAAGCCGAGGTCAGGGGAAGGGTTCAGACTGGAGCAGATGGTAGTGTCACAGCAGAAAATCCCTGGAGAACCACTCGAACAGGTTGCGATCAGGACCCGGTATGCTTGACAGGTCAGTCCCCACAGAACCTCTTGGACAGGTTTTCAGCAGGTCCAGGTGTAGCTTTGGTAAGACTGGTTCCCGCAGGACCTCTCGGACAGGTTGTAGACAGGGCCAGGTGTAGCTTTGGTAAGACTGGTTCTGCGGAAGACACAATGTTAGAACGAGACACAGCAAGAGGGACCTGGACTCCTAGCTAGAGAGCTTGTAGAACAGGCGACGCCCTCAAGGCAGGAAGCTCCTTAAATACTCTAGTCTAGATTTAGGCAATATCCTGTTTCAGGAGTGCTGGCCCTTTAAGAGGAGGTCAATGACCGCGCGTGCGCCCTAATGCGCATGCGCGATGCCCGAGTGCCGGAGGCCAGAGCAGGGAGCGGTGTCGAGGAAGCAGGGGAGCCAGGCAAGGTGTCCAGGGTCGTAGGGGAGCACCAGGAGCGGGAGACCAGAAGCCTGGAGGGTGCCGAGGAGGACGTATGGCTGAGGGCAGGTGATCCGGGGACCGGGGCGATGTGTGAGGAACAGTGTCGGGACCCGGGGAGCGTGACAATTATGCAGCTGATTCATGTCTGTATTTCAGTGCACTCCTAAGCTGCTGCTACTACAATCATCCACGATTCCCGCTGCTGCAAATATCCAAGTATCCACTCCGGTCGCTGCTGATGCATCCATCCATCCATATTGGATGTATTCACAACTCTGTCTGCTGCTGTCACTTCTATCAGAGACTGTACTGTATCCGTGGTGCCAGCTACCAGGGTACCGCAGATCCCCTGGGGTTGCCCATGCCAGTCACTTACCAGCATGTGTAGCTACTGCCACCTCCGGTGGCAGGAGTGAACACTCAGCAACCAGTCCAGTTTGCTCCTGCAGGCAAGTGATCGGTACCTTTTGGTCCAGTGGACCCACTAATATCTTGCTCGACCCACAAGTATAACAGGTAATAATGTGGTGTGCCAGAGCTGCAAAATCAAGCTTTGAAGTCACATGCAGATTAGTCTGCAAGTGCACAGGGGGCGGGATGGTGCACTTGGAGTACATTGAAATGCCCCTAATGAAATTATATTTTGTATAGTTTCAAAGCCTAATTTCTCATGAAGCCTAATTACTTCATGAAAGGCATCATCTTTATTATTGTACTAGAATTTAGTATTAAAGGGAACCTGACAGGTGACACTTTCTGCCCAATCCATGTATGAACTCAGCCAATTGACTCTGAAATGCTGCAGTGTTCCAGAGTAAAGCCTGCTTTACACGTTGCAATTTCGCATATGATAGCGTATGCGATTTGCAACGCCCCCATCGTATGTGTGGCACATTCAATTTGTTGAACGTGCCGCACAAACGATTAACCCCCGTCACACGTACTTACCCGTCCATACGACCTCGATGTGGGTGGCGAACATCCACTTCCTGGAGTGGGAGGGACGTTCGGCGTCACAGCGACATCACGCGGCAGCCGGCCAATAGAAGCGGAGGTGCGGAGATGAGCGGGACGTAAACATCCCGCCCACCTCCTTCCTTCCGCATTGCTGGCCGGGAGCCACAGGACGTAGGTAAGATCTGTTCAATGTTCCCGGGGTGTCACACACTGCGATGTCTGCTACCCTGGGAACATTGAACAACCCGACGTGCAATTCGTCAGGATTCAACGATGTGCGTGCGATGAACGTTTTAACGTTCAATCGCAATCGCACGTACCTGTCACACACTACAATGTACCTTACAATGCCGGATGTGCGTCACTTACGACGTGACCCCGCCGACACATCGTAAGATATATTGTAGCGTGTAAAGAGGGCTTTAAACATACTTTACATAGCCACCAGGGACCAAGCAGTGCTGTAGACTAGTCAGACAGGTGGGTCCCTAGTGGTTTCTTTTTTGCTCACTGCCCTGGACTGACAGGTCTATGCCTATATGCACAGGAAGGCAGAGACATGTCAATACAAGGCAGAGCTCAAAAACATACTGTCAGGGACCCGCCTGTCCGATTGGTCTACCGTGTGGCTCGGTCCCCAGCGGCTATTAAAAGTCGGTGGGGCAGTGTGGCTTAAAGTCTGGGGGACTTGGCCTTGCAGCATTGGTGTTGTGAGAAACCAGGTCACTTGCGCTGCTGGTACACTGTTGCTGCGGTCGTGGTTGGCACCTTTTAATGCTTCATATAAGTTAGGGACCCACTCAGAGGTTCCCCGTGACGTGACAGTGGCTTCAAACAGTCCGATCAGAATGTTAAACCAAGAACCTCATGGTCAGGTATAGTAATTTATGCCTGGCGGCATTGGATCAGCTGCTGATTTTTGGCTGTGCGGTTCACGTCTTTTTTTTCTCCAGCTATATTTTCTATTAAAAGAATGTTTTACTCTAAAATTCCACAGTGTTTCAGAGTCAAACATACAGGGCTGAGTTCATACAACCAGTGTCTGATACTTGAATTTGGAAGAATGTATCTTCTGTCAGGTTCTCTTCAATTGGAGTCTTTCCATGGAAAGTGACTGTTCAAACCAAGCACAGGCGCTCAGTGCACCCTTGGCACGGAGCAATTCAGTGCACCTTCTCACCTACTTGTTTTAATTCATTTTCACTTTCCTTTGCCTCCTTTTAATCAAGGAAGATGATGGCGGAGATAGGTAAAAAACAAACAAACAAGCAGATGGAAAGGTGCGCTGAATGTTTCAGCGATGCTAAGCGTGCACCAGGTCTGTGCTTTGTTTGAACAGTCATTTTGTGCTGTCAGTCTCTTTTTAATTATTTCCCAAGGATATGCCTTTCATATTCCCTATTAGGACTTATCCATTTATTATAAAAGGATTTCTTACTTGAAGCCCCCATATCAGTGAGACTGATGAGCCACTCCATGGAGTTACATGTCTGGTCGTTCATTTGACAATTAACTAAAGAATACCACATTTTACTTCTCAACTGAATCCTGATGAGACAATCCATTAAAGTTACTGGACCCAAAATTAGTAGTTACGTTATCCCACTTTTTAAAAATAAAATAAATTAATAATAAAGTTGTTATTAAAGGGGTTGTCCAAGTGTTCGCGTTTTTTTTTTGTAGATGAGGCATGCTGTCACGGATGACAGTCATGTGGTTTCTGGCCATAGAAGGTCACAGTGTTTGGCTGAGCAGAATGCTCCCTGACTTTCTATTGTTCCTGCTATCAGTATTCATATGTATTATTAGCTTTCCTGCTGGATTCATCTCTTTCACTTCCACCCAGCTGCTGATTATCAGTATTTCTTTGGTGTTTAACAACCCCTTTCTTGCTATGGACTGGTGCTGGTGATATTTTTAGTTCACTCAAGCTGAGATGGCAAGCAGGTGGCTTGTACTCATCTGTAGTATCGTTGCTGAAAGCTCTGCTGACTTCATACCTGATTCATCTATTGATAAGTAGTTCATGCTTTTCCCCCTGTGTGTCCTCCTTGTGTCTTCTATAGTTGTTTAGTGGGGTTTACGAAAAGCTCATCCCATCTGTTCCCTATTTAGGGTCCAGCACTAGGTATACCTAGGGTCAAGTATCTGGCTTAGTGCATAAGTCTGGAACCTATCTAGAGTGGTGAGGCATCCCTGGATCTAGCAGTAGGTTCGGTCAAGAGTCACCATCTTCCCTTTCCCTAGACACAGGGTTTCCCTTCCCTTTCACCGTGCGCTTGATACTTCCCTGTACATAGCGTGACATATGCTCCAAAAATAAAAAAGTATATCCTCACTAACCAGTCTCCCAGTGTTAAAGAGGACTATCTATAGATAGTCCTGATCAAATACTTAATTAACCTTGAGCCATATGGGATTGTGGGAAATGACTGATGAAGTGTGTTATTTCACCTTACATAATCCTGTTCAGATACTTACACGTGACACAGATCTAAGATGGCCGCGGATTCCTGTTCCCCACACCCTTCCCTGGTATGCAAGGAATACAAGGAATGTCCAGATGGGAGAAGAGGACCAATTCATTGAGCAATCCATGGATCAACCCACTGACTGACCCATGGACCAGCCCACTAACCGACCCATGGACCAACCCATTGACCGACCCATGGACCAACACATTGACCGACCCATGGACCAACCGACTGACCGACCCATGGACCAACCCACTGACTGACCCATGGACCAACCCACTGATCGACCCATGGACCAACCCACTGACCGACCCATGGACCAACCCACTGACCGACCCATGGAGCAACCCATTGACCAACCCATGGACCGACCCATGGACCAACCCACTGACCAACCCATGGACCAATCCACTGACCGACCCATAGACCAACCCACTGACCGACCCATAGACCAACCCATTGACCGACCCATGGACCAACCCACTGACCAACCCATGGACCAACCCACTGACCAACCCATCATCAATGGACACATTTGAGCATACTCACTGTAGAGCTAACCATGCCCCCCTTTCTTTGCTTATATAAGCAGATGCTCTATTAAAATAAAGGCACTTGTTGAAGCCGCATCATTCTCTGATAAAGGAGAGGCTACATCTGACTCTGTCTGGTGTCATTCCTTCATGCATGCACTTGATCGATACCAATTAGGTCAGGATCAGGCAATTCGTGGACACCGGTAGTGTTCACCCCAACACCACCACTTCTCTATACTGCGGCCCGGTCTCCTGCCGGTCTGCCTGCTCTTCTGCTAAGGTCAGTGTATGGCCACTGCGGCTGTTCACTGAACATGGGGATGACATTGTTGACCTATGGGACCATTCATTGTCACATGCTGCAAGGAGACCCGGGCTGTAAACAAAACTGGACAGCGCCTTCAAGGAAATGCCGAAGTGTATAAATTCTCTCACTATTTCCTCCCGATCTCCATCTCATTCGTGAAATATTACGTCCCACTTCGTGTCCTATATTGGTTGACTGATAGCGTAGAAGATATTTATATTTGAGGTGTAATTTGTGTGTCGAGGGGATGATACAGAAGACCGTTCATTCTTTTAGTCCCCCTAAAGACGAGCTTAGTGTCTATATTACGGTGTAAGGAGAGCTCTCCGCCAGTGTCGGTGCACCCTCTTTTTCTCCCTCTGATGTCCCCTGCTCCTCCTTTCCTCTTTTCATGTGTGACAGACTCTGTGTCCGTGTTCCGTGTTCTTGTCTTATTATCACAAACAGACGGACAGTCCTGCTTTGAAGTGCTTCTCCCTGGCAGTGGCAGCGGGATGCCAGGCTGTAACTTCCCGGGGGATTAATTATCACACAGACAGTTTCTTTTTCATGTTCTTGCAGAAAGTCACCCAGGAACGTGCATGAGTCGCTGCTTTGCTAACTCAGAGTCTAGAATTTTAGGGAACCCTTAGATATTTCCTTTAAAATGCCGAGTCCCTGTTTATACCTGGAGCAGTGATTTATCTGTGGCGCCATAATGGAGAATGTGTAATGTCCACCAAGAGTTTTAGAAGCTGAGCGAGCAACGAAACTCAAGTATAAGGCAAACGAGCAGGTTATATTTTTGGACAATGTAGTCAAGGGTGGTCAAAATAACAGGGTTCATTATCTCCAGGTCACAATGTTTTTGAGCCTGTTATCAGACACCTTAAAGGGGTTGTCCACTACTTTTACACTGATGGCCTATCCTTAGGACAGGTCATCAATGTGTGATAGGCCGGGGACCAACACTCGGCACCCCAGCCGATCAGCTGTTCTCGGTGCCAGAGCAGTAGATGGCTGCAAATGCTCAGTTTCGGAGCTGCCCTGATAACTGATAGCGGCCGCGGCCGGGATTGCACATCCGCCTCCTATTGATTTGAATGGATTGATGTGGCTGCTCCGGAAAGGAGCATTTCTTGCCACCTGCTGTCGCCACCGGCATCAAGGACCCCTAATCAGCAGGAGTGCTGGGTGTTGGACATAGACATTGATAACCTTTCATGGCATGGACTAGGGGAAGTTCTGGCGTGTGCTAAAATACACAACAACAGAGGTTACACCACGACAAAAAAGGGGTACACCAGGGACACTTCAACAACGGAGGGCCCCAGGACTAGTAGGAGGGAAGATGGACACCTCCTCCACTTACCTGCTGCTGTTCTCTG